>NW_024746134.1:0-16811 GCF_018991925.1 Homarus americanus
TCTAGGGACTTTCTTATACTGGGTCAGGAAACGTTGTTATACTCGATCAGGGGATATGTTATACTCGATCAGGGGACTTGGTTATACTGGACCAGAGGACTTTGTTATACTCGTCCAGGGGGCTTTGTTATATTACGATCAGGGGACTTTGTTATACTCGACCAGAGGCCTTTGTCATACTCGGTCTGGGTGACTTTGTTATAATCGATCAAGGGACTTTGTTATGCTCGATCTGGGGAATTTGTTATACTGGGCCTGGAGACTTTGTTATACTCGATCAGGGATATGTTATACTCGATCAGGGGACTTTTTTATACTTGACCAGAGGACTTTGTTATACTCGATGTGGGGGCTTTGTTATACTCGACCAGGGGACTTTGTTATACTCGATCAGGGGCCTTTGTTATACTCGATCAGGGGACTTTGTTATACTCGATAAGGGGACTTTGTTATACTCGATCAGGGGACTTTGTCATACTCGATCAGGGCCCTTTGCTATACTCGACCAGGGAACTTTGATATGCTCGATCTGGGGAATTTGTTATACTGGGCCTGGAGACTTTGTTATGCTCGATCAGGGGATATGTTATTCTCGATCAGTGGACTTTGATATACTCGATTTGGGGCCTTTGTTATACTCGATGAGGGGGCTTTGTTATACTCGACCAGGGGACTTTGTTATACTCGATCAGGGAACTTTGTTATACTCAACCAGGGGACTTTTTTAAAATTAATCAGGGGACTTTGTCATTCTCGATCAGGGGAATTTTGTTATACTCGATCAGGGGATATGTTATACTCGATCAGGGGACTTTGTTATACTCAACCAGAGGAATTTGTTATACTCGATCAGGGGACTTTGTTATACTTAATAATGGGTCTTTGTTATACTCGATGAGGGGCTTTGGTTATCCTCGATCAGGGGACTTTGTTATACTCGATAAGGGGACTTTGTTATACTCGATAAGAGGAATTTGTTATACTCGATCAGGGTCTTTGTTATATTGGACCAGGGGACTTTGTTATACTCGATCAGGGCCTTTGTTATACTCGATCAGGGGACTTTGTTATACTCGACCAGGGGGCTTTGTTATACTCGATCAGGGGACTTTGTTATACTCGACCAGGGGCCTTTATTATACTCGATCACCGGATTTTGTTAGACTCGAACAGGGGACTTTGTTTTATTCGACTAGGGTACTTTGTTATCCTCGATTCGGCGGGTTTGTTATACTCGATGAGGGGCCTTTGTTATACTCGATCAGAGGAATTTGTTATACTCGATCAGGGTCTTTGTTATACTCGATCAGGGGACTTTGTTATACTCGATTTGGAGGCTTTGTTATACTCGATGAGGGGACTTTGCTATACTCGACCAGGGGACTTTGTTATACTCTATCAGGGGACTTTGTTATACTCGACCAGGGGACTTTTTTATACTTGACCAATCGACTTTGTTATACTCGATGAGGGGCCTTTGTTATACTCGATCTGGGGACTTAGCTATACTCGATGAGGGGACTTTGTTATACTCCATCAGGGGACTTTTTTATACTCGACCAGAGGACTTTGTTATACTCGATCAGGGGACTTTGTTATACTCGACCAGTGGACTTTTTTATACTTGACCAATGGACTTTGTTATACTCAATGAGGGGCCTTTGTTATACTCGACCAGGGGACTTTGTTATACTCGACTAGGGGACATTGTTATATGTGATCAGGGGACTTTTTTATACTCGATCAGGGAATTTGTTATTCTCAACCAGAACACTTTGTTATACTCGATCAGGGGACTTTGTTATACTTAATCAGGGGAGTTTGTTATACTCGCTTAGGGGCCATTTGTTATACTCGATTAGGGGGCTTTGTTATACTCGACCAGTGGACATTGTCATAATCGATCAGTGGACTTTCCTATATTTGACCAATGGACTTTGCTATACTCGATGAGGGGCTTTTGTTATACTCAATCAGGGGACTTTGCTATACTCGACCAGGGGACTTTGTTATACTCGATCAGGGGACTTTTTTATACTCGAGCAGATGACTTTGGTATCTTCGATCAGGGGATATGTTATACTCGATCAGGGGACTTTGTTATACTTGATTAGGGGACTTTGTTATACTCGATCAGGGGACTTTGTTATACTCGATCAGGGGACTTTCTTATACTCGAGCAGACGACTTTGGTATCTTCGATCAGGGGATATGTTATACTCGATCAGGGGACTTTCTTATACTTGATTAGGGGACTTTGTTATACTCGTCCAGGGGCCTTTGTTATACTCGATTAGAAGACTTTGTTTTACTCGACCAGGGGACTTTGTTTTACTCCACCAGGGACTTTGTTATACTCGATCAGGGGATATGTTATACTCGATCAGGGGACTTTGTTATGCTCGGTTCAGGGGTCTTTGTTATACTCGTCCATTGGGCTTTGTTATATTAGGATCAGGGGACTTTGTTACACACGGTCAGGGGACTTTGTCTTACTCGATGAGGGGATATGTTATACCCGATCAGGGGACTTTGTTATACTGGGTCAGGAAACGTTGTTATACTCGATCAGGGGATATGTTATACTCGATCAGGGGACTTGGTTATACTGGACCAGAGGACTTTGTTATACTCGTCCAGGGGGCTTTGTTATATTACGATCAGGGGACTTTGTTATTCTCGACCAGGGGACTTTGTTATACTCGACCAGAGGCCTTTGTTATACTCGGTCTGGGTGACTTTGTTATAATCGATCAAGGGACTTTGTTATGCTCGATCTGGGGAATTTGTTATACTGGGCCTGGAGACTTTCTTATACTCGATCAGGGGATATGTTATACTCGATCAGGGGACTTTTTTATACTTGACCAGAGGACTTTGTTATACTCGATGAGGGGGCTTTGTTATACTCGACCAGGGGACTTTGTTATACTCGATCAGGGGCCTTTGTTATACTCGATCAGGGGACTTTGTTATACTCGATCAGGGGACTTTGTTATACTCGATCAGGGGACTTTGTCATACTCGATCAGGGCCCTTTGCTATACTCGACCAGGGGACTTTGATATGCTCGATCTGGGGAATTTGTTATACTGGGCCTGGAGACTTTGTTATACTCGATCAGGGGATATGTTATTCTCGATCAGTGGACTTTGATATACTCGATTTGGGGCCTTTGTTATACTCGATGAGGGGGCTTTGTTATACTCGACCAGGGGACTTTGTTATACTCGATCAGGGAACTTTGTTATACTCAACCAGGGGACTTTTTTAAAATTAATCAGGGGACTTTGTCATACTCGATCAGGGGAATTTTGTTATACTCGATCAGGGGATATGTTATACTCGATCAGGGGACTTTGTTATACTCAACCAGAGGAATTTGTTATACTCGATCAGGGGACTTTGTTATACTTAATCATGGGTCTTTGTTATACTCGATGAGGGGCTTTGGTTATCCTCGATCAGGGGACTTTGTTATACTCGATAAGGGGACTTTGTTATACTCGATAAGAGGAATTTGTTATACTCGATCAGGGGACTTTGTCTTACTCGATCAGGGCCCTTTGCTATACTCGACCAGGGGACTTTGATATAATCGATCAGGGGATTTTGTTATACTCGATATGGGGACTTTGTTATGCTCGATCAGGGAACTTTGTTATACTCAACCAGGGGACTTTTTAAAAATTAATCAGGGGACTTTGTCATACTCGAACCAGGGGAATTTTGTTATACGCGATCAGGGTATATGTTATACTCGATCAGGGGACTTTGTTATACTCAACCAGAGGACTTTGTTATACTCGATCTGGGGACTTTGTTATACTGAGCCAGGAGACGTTGTTATACTCGATCAGGGGATATGTTATACTCGATCATGGGTCTT
Organism: Homarus americanus; assembly: GCF_018991925.1. Lineage (NCBI taxonomy): Eukaryota > Metazoa > Arthropoda > Malacostraca > Decapoda > Nephropidae > Homarus > Homarus americanus. The sequence goes on from NW_024746134.1 coordinate 3,890, forward strand.
TGTTTTACTGGACGAGGGGACTTTGTTATACTCGATCAGGGAACTTTGTTATACTCGATCAGGGTACTTTGTTATACTCGTCCAGGGGGCTTTGTTATACTTAGATCAGGGGACTTTGTTATTCTCGACCAGGGGACTTTGTTATACTCGACCAGAGACCTTTGTTGTACTCTGTCAGGGGACGTTTTTATACTCGTCCAGGGGGCTTTGTTATACTCGCTCAGGGGACTTTATTATACTCTATCAGGGGACTTTTTCTTACTCAATGAGGACCCTTTGCTATACTCGACCAGGGGACTTTGTTTTAATCGATCAGGGGACTTTGTTATACTCGATCAGGGGACTTTGTTATACTGGGCCAGAGGACTTTTTTATACTCGGTCAGGGGACTTTGTTATATGAGTATCAGGGGACTTTGTTATTCTCGACCAGGGGACTTTGTTATACTCGACCAGAGGCCTTTGTTATCCTCGGTCCGGGACTATGTTATAATCGATCAGGGGACTTTGTTATGCTCGATCTGGGGCTTTGTTATACTGGGCCAGGGGACTTTTTTATACTCGATGAGGGGATATGTTATACTCGATCAGGGGACTTTGTTTTACTCGATTAGGGAATTTGTTATACTCGATCAGGGGACTGTGTTATACTCGTCCAGAGGGACTTTGTTATACTCGATCAGGGGACTTTGTTATACTCGATCACGGGATTTTTGTTATACTCGATCAGGGGACTTTGTTATACTCGTCCAGGGGCTTTGTTATACTCGACCAGGGGACTTTGTTATAATCGATCAGGGGACTTTGTTTTGCTCGATATGGGGACTTTGTTATACTGGGCCAGGGGACAATTTATACTCGATCAGCGGACTTTGTTATACTCGATAAGGGGACTTTCTTGTACTCGATAAGGGGAATTTGTTCTACTCGAAAAGGGGACTTTGTTAGACTCGAACAGGGGACTTTGTTATACTCGACCAGGGGACATTGTTAGACTCGATGAGGCGCCTTTGTTATACTAGATGAGGGGACTTTGTTATACTCGATTAGGGGCCTTTTTTAGACTCGATCAGGGGCCTTTGTTATACTCGATCAAGGGACCTTGTTATCCTCGAGCAGGGGGCTTCGTTATACTCGATCAGGGGACTTTGTTATACTCGATGAGGAGGATTTGTTATACTCGATTAGGGGACTTTGTTATACTCAACCAGAGGACTTTGTTATACTCGATTAGGTGCCTTTGTTATACTCGATCAAGGAACTTTGTTTTACTCAACCAGGGGACTTTTTTAATATTAATCAGGGGACTTTGTCAAACTCGATCAGGGGAATTTTGTTATACTCGATCAGGGGATATGTTATACTCGATCAAAGACTTTGTTATACTCAACCAGAGGACTTTGTTATTCTCGATCAGGGGACTTTGTTATACTCGATGAGGGGTTTCGTTATCCTCGATCAGGGGACTTTGTTATACTCGACCAGCGGACTTTGTTATACTCGATCAGGGGACTTTGTTATACTCGACCAGCTGACTTTGTTATACTCGAGCAGGGGAATTTTGTTATACTTGATCAGAGGACTTTGCTATACTTGATTAGGGGCCTTTGTTATACTCGATAAGAAAACTTTGTTATACTCGACAAAGGGACTTTGTTATACTCGATCAAGGGACTTTTGTTATACTCGATCAGGGGACTTTGTTATACTCGTCCAGGGGCCTTTGATATACTCGATCAGGGGACTTTGTTATACTCGATATGAGGACTTTGTTATACTCGATAAGGGGAATTTATTTTACTCGATAAGGGAACTTTGTTAGACTCGAACAGGGGACTTTGTTATACTCGACCAGGGGACTTTGTTATACTCGATTATGCGGCTTTGTTATAGTCGATTAGGGGACTTTGTTATACTCGATGAGGGGCCTTTTTTATACTCGATTAGGGGCCTTTGTTATACTAGATCAGGGGATTTTGTTATACTCGATTAGGGGCCTTTTTTGGACTCGATGAGGGGTCTTTGTTATACTCAATCAGGGGACTTTGTTATACTCGACCAGGAGGCTTTGTTATACTCGACCAGGGGACTTTCTAATACTCGAGAAGGGGGCTGTGTTATACTCGATCAGGGGACTTTGTTATACTCGATCAGGAGGCTTTGTTATACTCGATCAGGGGACTTTGCTATACTCGACCAAGGGACTTTGTTATACTCGATCAGGGGTCTTTGTTATACTCGACCAGGGGACTTTTTTATACTTGTCCAATTGAATTTGTTATACTCGATGAGGGGCTTTTGTTATACTTGATCTGGCGACTTTGTTATACTCGAGCAGGAGATTTTGTTATAGTCCATCAGGGGACTTTTTTATACTCGACCAATGGACTTTGTTATAATCGATCAGGGGACTTTGTTATACTCGTCCATGGGACTTTTTTATACTTGACCAATGGACTTTGTTATACTCAATGAGGGGCCTTTGTTGTTCTCGATCAGGGGACTTTGTTATACTCGACCAGGGGACTTTGTTATACTCGACCAGGGGAATTTGTTTTACTGGGCCAGGGGACATTTTTATACTCGATGAGGCGACTTTGTTATACTCGATCAGGGACTTTTGTTATACTCGATCAGGGGAATTTGGTATACTCGACCAGGGGCCTTTGTTATACTCGATCAGGGGTCTTTGTTATACTCGATAAGAGGTCTTTGTAATACTCGATAAGGGGAATTTGTTGTACTCGATATGGGGACTTTGTTATACTGGGCCAGGGGAATTTTTTATACTCGATGAGGAGAATTTGTTATGCTCGATCAGGGACTTTTGTTATACTCGACCAGGGGACTTTGTTATACTCGATTTGGCGGCTTTGTTATACTCGATCAAGGGGACTTTGTTATATTCGATGAGGGGCCTTTGTTATACTCGATCAGAGGCCTTTGTTTTACTAGATCAGGGGACTTTGTTATACTCGATTAGGGGCCTTTTTTGTACTCGATGAGGGGTCTTTGTTATACTCGATCAGGGGACTTTGTTATATTCGAGCAGGGGGATTTGTTATACTCGAGCAGGGGACTTTCTTATACTCGAGAAGGGGGCTGTGTTATACTCGATCAAGGGACTTTGTTATACTCGATCAGGAGGCTTTGTTATACTCGATCAGGGGAATTTGCTATACTCGACCAGGGGACTTTGTTATTCTCGATCAGGAGTCTTAAGTTATACTCGACCAGGGGACTTTTTTATACTTGACCAATGGACTTTGTTATACTCGATGAGGGGCTTTTGTTGTACTCGATCTGGCGACTTTGTTATACTGGACCAGGGGACTTTGGTATACTCGATCAGGGGACTTTGTTATTCTCGATCAGGGGGCTTTAATATACTCGTTTAGGAGGCTTTTTTATACTCATTCAGGGGACTTTGTTATACTCAATCAGGTGACTTTGTGTTACTCGATCAGGGCCCTTTGCTATACTCGCCCAGGGGACTTTGTTATGCTCGATATGAGGAATTTGTTATACTGGGCCAGGGGACTTTTTTGTACTCGATCAGGGGACTTTGTTATACTCGATCAGGGGACTTTTGTTATACTCGATGAGGGGACTTTGTTATACTCGACCAGGGGCCTTTGTTATACTCGATTAGAGAACGTTGTTACACTCGATCAGGGGACTTTGTCTTACTCGATCAGGGCCCTTTTTTATACTCGACCAGGGGAATTTGTTATAATCGATTAGGGGACTCTGTTATGCTCGATCTAGGGACTTTGTTAAACTGGCCCAGGAGACGTTGTTATACTCGATCAAGGGATATGTTATACTCGATCAGGGGACTTTGTTATTCTGGACCAGGGGACTTTTTTATACTTGAATAATGGACTTTGTTATACTCGATGAGGGGCCTTTGTTATACTCGATCAGGGGACTTTTTTATACTTGACCAGAGGACTTTGTTATATTCGATTTGGGGACTTTGTTATAATCGACCAGGGGACTTTTTTATACTTGACCAATGGACTTTGTTATACTCAATGAGGGGCCTTTGTTATACTCGATCAGGGGAATTTGTTATACACGACCAGGGGACTTTGTTATACGCGATCAGGGGACTTTGTTATACTCAACCAGAGGACTTTGTTATACTTAATCAGGGGACTTTGTTATACTCGATTAGGGCCTTTCTTATACTCGATGAGGGGGCTTTGTTATACTCGACAAGGGGACTTTGCTATACTCGACCAGAGGACTTTGTTATACTCGATCAGGGGACATTGTTATACTCGACCAGGGGACTTTTTTATACTTGATCAGGGGACTTTGTCATACTCGATCAGTGGACTTTCCTATATTTGAGCAATGGACTTTGCTATACTCGATGAGGGGCCTTTGTTATACTCGATCAGGGGACTTTGTTATACTCGACCAGGGGACTTTGTTATACTCGATCAGGGGATGTGTTATACTCGATCAGGGGGCTTTGTTATACTCGGTTCAGGGGACTTTATTATACTCGACCAGGGGGCTTTGTTATACTAGGATCAGGGGACTTTGTTATACTTGATCAGGGAACTTTGTTATACTCATCCAAGGAGCTCTGTTATACTCGATCAGGGGACTTTGTTATACTCGATCAGGGGACTTTGTCTTACTCGATCAGGGCCCTTTGCTATACTCTACCGGGGGACTTTGTTATAATCGCTCAGGGGACTTTGGTATGCTCGATCTAGGGACTTTGTTATACGGGGCCAGGGGACTTTTTTATACTCGATCAGGTGACTTTGTTAAACTGGACCAGGGGACATTTATATTCTCGATTAGGGGACTTTGTTATACTCGATCAGGGGACTTTTGTTTCACTCGATCAGGGGACTTTGTTATACTCGACCAGGGGCCTTTGTTATACTCGATTAGGGAGTTGTTATACTCGATGAGAGGACATTGTTATACTCGATAAGGGGAATTTGTTATACTCGATAAGGGGACTTTTTTAGACTCGATTAGGGGACTTTCTTATACTCGATGAGGGGCCTTTGTTATACTCGATCAGGGGCCTTTGTTTACTAGAACAAGGGACTTTGTTATACTCGATTAGAGGTCTGTTTTGGACTCGATCAAGGGACTTTGTTATACTCGAGCAGGGGGCTTTGTTATACTCGATCAGGGGACTTTGTTATACTCGATCAGTAGGCTTTGTTATACTCGATCAAGGGACTTTGCTATACTCGACCAGGGGACTTTGTTATACTCGAGCAGGGGGCTTTGTTATACTCGATCAGGGGACTTTGTTATACTCAATCAGGAGACTTTGTTATACTCGATCAGGGGACTTTGCTATACTCGACCAGGGGACATTGTTATACTCGATCAGGGGACTTTGTTATACTCGACCAGGGAACTTTTTTATACTTGACCAATGGACTTTATTATACTCGATGAGTGGCCTTTGTTATACTCGATGAGGGGACTTTGTTATACTCCATCAGGGGACTTTGTTATACTCGATGAGGGGACTTTTTTATACTCGACCAGAGGACTTTGTTATACTCAATCAGGGGATATGTTATTGTAAAGGCCTGGGACTTAGGGATAGAAATCCCTTACCAGGCTAATCAGGATCTAAATATAGGAAAGTCAAGGACCATGGTTTTCCGAGGAATAACAAACAACCGTTAGAGATTGGCATCTCTTTACTATAAAAATATAACAAACTCTGACACCACTCAACAATCATCAAATAATTACGGGAGTCAAACAATTAATGGAAGCAACAATTAAAGGAATCAAACAAATAATGGGAGTCAGCAATTAATTGGATCAATCAATTAAATGGAGTCAACAATTGATAGTATCGAACAATAAAGGGGAGTCAGCAATTAATGGAATCAAACAATGAACAAATATTTCCTACGGCAGTGGCCCTGGGGAAGGTTCTGGAACACGGTGATGCACACTCAGGGTAGGGAAGCGTCCATTCGCTCCACACTCAGCAACGTCTTGAAAAGGCAGGAGAACACCGGGGCACCGACGGAATGTGATGAATTGATGGTCGTGGTATGCGGTAGTGGTAGATGACCAGAGAGTTGGCAGTTGATAGGTGAAGGTCTGGGAACACAGCCCACGAGTCCAGGACCTATGATGAGATCACAGCCAGAATTTGACGGACAGCTGGGTAGCTAGATACTGACGGTATGGCGGCTGGGTTGAATCTGCTCGTGGCGGAGATAGTCGCTGCCGTTATCACCTCCGTCCAACCACCCCAAGTGTCGTCTGCACCAGCAAACGAGCGAGTTAGCAGCGGTAACTAGCCGGAGGATCGTTTCTGCCCTTACACTACTCCCCCAACAAAAATCTACTGTAAGGTAGATTAAAACTTAAGATTAGTACACAAAGCATAATCATCTTACAACAAATGCTTAAATACACATTGCACAAAAAAGAAAGGTCATAGAAAAGAATAGGTGGAAACTTGATGTCCAAAACGTAATGCCGTATCAAGGAACTGCACGTGGGGTCCACTTCAGTCCAAGTTTAAGTTTGGGCCTATTTCCTGTCGTAGAGGATTCTTCTATCTCGCCAGGTGTTGGCAGCAACTGGCAACCGAGATCAACAGGCTCTGGCATCCGAACTTCACAGGAACTCTTGCAGGGTAGTGCCTCGACTAACTCCAGCTTGGAGACGTCGTCAAGGACACGAGCAATGTGGGTCCTGCAATTATATTGCTTTAACAAATTCGCTTGATGTAATTTAGGCTTCTTAGAGGAAGGGGGTGAGAATCGTCCAACAAAATCTATGGCTACCCGAGAAGATGGTTCTGCAACGACGGGTAAGGGTTCAAGTGGAACAGGACGGACTCTACCCTTGGCGGACATACGTGGGCACTGATCACAACTCCTACAAAAAGCTCTAATATCCGCTCCCATACCTGGCCAGTAAAACTGATCAGCAACCTTCCTATAAGTTTTCCTACGAGAACAGTGACTTACAAGAGAGCTCTTGTGAGCTACAGAGAGAATGTTACTACGACAAACAGCAGGGACAACAAGTAAAAACCGACCTACTTTAGCTGGTCGCTTGGATGAAACACAAGACCTGTGTAACACCCCATTAATAGAAACAAACTTATAAACCGACCCATCTCTCACCTGATCCTCCTCCCCGGAAGTCACCTTCTCTCTTACCCGCTTCAGAGTGGCACACGAGTCTTGAAGCTTGGCGAACTCCTTGGGCGTCACAGTCAGTGGCAACAAATTCGGCAGAATCAGGGGATGCGGTCGTTTCACCTTCGCCGTCCGTGGCCCTACAGCTTGGACCTTGGCGGCAGGCGTGGCGGCGTGAGAGGGTGGCGAGGCGACCTCGGCAGGTGGCGAGTCGTCGTCCTCAGCAGGTGGCGTGGGGACTGGTGCTGGTGGCGAGGAGACTGGTGCTGGTGGCGAGGAGAGTTTTAACGTTTCCGGGTCGTTAGGGTCACGAACACCGGGAACATTACCAATGAGGGCACTTGCACATTTAATGGGAGCTCTTACCACATTAGACCAACCAGTGAAATAGGGGCAACGCAGGTAGCACCTAACAACAGGGAACTGGTCAACACGACCTAAATAATCGGCGACACTAACCTTCGGGCAGCTGGAGATGTCAGCGTCAGGCAGGGCTTCTTCAGAGACAATAATGCACGAGCAACCAGTGTCCCTGATGAAAGTAGATGCCCTAGACCCATTGATTGTTCCACTGACACAATAACGGGGGCAGCTCCTGACCTCCAAACAGAATCCGACCTTGTTGCTGTGTTGATGAGTGTCAGCAGTCTTGAAGGCGAGGGGATTCCTGGGACAGCGAGAACGAATGTGCCCTTCTTCTCCGCAGCTGTGACACCGCACGGCTGGTGAACTACTCTTGTGTACTCCTGGGGATGGTTCCTCGGAGGACGGAGGCTTCACAATCTTCACTACAGGAGGGGAAGACTTGGGGTAGGCGTTGCGAGCAGACGCCCAGTTGTCGGCAAGATGCACAGCTTCTCCAAGCGTCGCTGGCTGGTGTTCTTTGATGAAAATTCTCAAGTCTGGAGGTAGAGAAGACAAAAACTGATCTAATATCATGAAGTTAGAGAGACTCAAAGGTTTCTTCAACCCCTGATGTCTCCAGCCATTGTTGAAATAAACGACCCAGGTGAATCGAAAACTGCTGGTACGTTTCTCCCTCTCTAATCTTCGTTCTGCGAAAATCAGCACGATAACCGTCAGAAGTCTTGCAAAATCCTCGCAAGAGAGCTTGCTTCAACAAGAGGTAATCTCGGGTGATGTCGGCAGACAGGGACGTGTAAATTTCTACCGGCTTACCACTCAGTAGGCTACCCAACCTTACAGCATAGCTATCTGGGGCTACACCAAGCAGCTCAGCTACCCGCTCAAACCTAACAAGGTAGGAGGCGATGTCTTCTCCTTCACGGTACACAGGCAAGCTGGGTTTTACCACATTGTCCTGTATATGGCCAGAGGATGCTGGTCTACTTGAAGCATTAATCCTAGCCAGTTCTAGGTCCTTTTCTGCCTGCAACTTAGCTAATTCGAACTCTCTTTCTTTCTCTTTCTGAAGTTCCTCCAACTCTCTCTCTTTCTGGCGTTCCTCCAACTCTCTCTCTTTCTGGCGTTCCTCCACCTCTCTCTCTTTCTGACGTTCCTCTCTCGCTCTCTGACGTTCCTCTCTCTCGGCATTCTGTTGGGTGACCACATACTGACCAATGTCATTACCTGTCAGACCCAGGGCCACCGCTTGACCTTTCCACACATCAAAAGCAGACATAATGATCCAAAAGGCCAAGAACAAAGGAAAAAAACAAACAACTTCGTTCCGCACCCAGCCCAGCTGAATCACCTCAGGGTAACGAAACCGCACCAGGTGAAACAACAACATATATGCTATGACAGCATCCACAGTGCACCCCAACCAACACTAATTAACTTCCCCACGTACAAGGGAGAGCAACAAAATTAGCACACAGAAGGAAGGGATAACCACTGAACAACACTTGCTTCCGGGCCACAGACAGCAAGGTGGCGCGCTCACGGCGACTTACAACAACACCGGAACGAATGTTAAACCTCAGAAACCAAAGGTCAGAGACAATCCTGGCAAGGTCGCCACTTGTAAAGGCCTGGGACTTAGGGATAGAAATCCCTTACCAGGCTAATCAGGATCTTAATATAGGAAAGTCAAGGACCATGGTTTTCCGAGGAATAACAAACAACCGTTAGAGATTGGCATCTCTTTACTATAAAAATATAACAAACTCTGACACCACTCAACAATCATCAAATAATTACGGGAGTCAAACAATTAATGGAAGCAACAATTAAAGGAATCAAACAAATAATGGGAGTCAGCAATTAATTGGATCAATCAATTAAATGGAGTCAACAATTGATAGTATCGAACAATAAAGGGGAGTCAGCAATTAATGGAATCAAACAATGAACAAATATTTCCTACGGCAGTGGCCCTGGGGAAGGTTCTGGAACACGGTGATGCACACTCAGGGTAGGGAAGCGTCCATTCACTCCACACTCAGCAACGTCTTGAAAAGGCAGGAGAACACCGGGGCACCGACGGAATGTGATGAATTGATGGTCGTGGTATGCGGTAGTGGTAGATGACCAGAGAGTTGGCAGTTGATAGGTGAAGGTCTGGGAACACAGCCCACGAGTCCAGGACCTATGATGAGATCACAGCCAGAATTTGACGGACAGCAGGGTAGCTAGATACTGACGGTATGGCGGCTGGGTTGAATCTGCCGGCGGCGGAGATAGTCGCTGCCGTTCTCACCTCCGTCCAACCACCCCAAGTGTCGTCTGCACCAGCAAACGAGCGAGTTAGCAACGGTAACTAGCCGGAGGATCGTTTCCGCCCTTACAACCTCCGACACTCCCAGGTACACATCTGACACTCCCAGGTACACCTCTGACACTCCAAGGTACACCTCTGAAACTCCCAGGTACACCTCTGACACTCCCAGGTACACCTCTCACACTCCCAGTTACACCTCTGACACTCCCCGCTACACCTCTGACACTCCCAGGTACTCCACTGACATTCCCTGGTACTCCTCTGACACTCCCAGGTACACGTCCGATACTCCCAGATACACCTCTGACACTCCCACGTACACCTCTGACACTCCCAGGTACACCTCTGACACTCCCAGGTACACCCCAGACATTCCCAGGTACACTTCTAAAATTCCTAGGTACACATTTGACACTCCTAGGTACTCCTCTGTCACTCCTTGATACACCTCTAACACTCCCAGGTACACCGATGACACTCCGAGGTACACCGCTGACACTGCCAGGTGCACCTCAGACACTCCCAGGTACACCTCAGACACTCCAAGGTGCACCTCTGACACTACCAAGTGCACCGCACTCCAGGCACATCTCTGACATTCCCCAGGTACACCTCAGATACTCCCAGGTACACCACGCTGACACTCCCAGGTACCTCTGACCTCCCAAATTACACCTCTAACACTCCCAGTTTCTCTGACACTCCCAAGTACACCTCAGCACTCCCAGGTACCTCTGACACTCCAAGGTACACCTCTGACACTCCCAGGTACACCTCTGACACTCCCAGGTACACCTCTGACACTCCCAGGTGCCCCTCTGGCCCCACTCCCAGGTACTCCACTGACATTCCAAGTAATTTACCTCTGACATCCCAGGTACACGTCCGAAACTCCCAGATACACCTGTCACTCCCAGGTACACTTCTCACACTACAAGTTACCTCTGACACTCCCAGGTACTCCTGTGACACTCCCAGGTACACCTCCGACACTCCCAGGTACACCTCCGAAATTCCCAGGTACACCTCCGATATTCCCAGGAACACCTCCGATACTCCCAGGTACACCTTTGAGACTCCCAGGTACTCCACTGACAATCCCTGGTACACCTCTGACATTCCCAGTTACACCTCTGACACTCCCAGTTACACCCCTGACACTCCCAGGTACACCTCTGACACTCCTAGGTACACCTCTGATACTCTCAAGTACACCTCTGACATTCCCAGGTACTCCACTGACATTCCCTGGTACACCTCTGACACTCCTAGGTACACCTCCGACACTCCCAGGTACACCTCCGACACTCCCAGGTACATCTCTGACACTCCCAGGTACACCTCTGACACTCCCAGGTACACCTTTGACACTCCCAGGTACACCTCTGACACTCCCAGGAACACCTCTGACACTCCCAGGTACACCTCTGACACTCCTAGGTATTCCTTTGTCACTCCCTGATACACCTCTAACACTCCCAGGTGCACCGCTGACACTCCCAGGTACACCGCTGACACTGCCAGTTACACCTCAGAGACTGCCAGGTACACCTCAGACACTGCCAGGTACACCTCAGACACTCCCAGGTACAGCTCAGACACTCCAAGGTGCACCTCTGACACTCCCAAGTGTACCTCTGAAACTCCCAGGTAGTCCTCCGACACTCCCAGGTACACCGCCGACACTCCTAGGTACAATTCTCACACTCCCAGGTACACCTCCGACACTCCCAGGTACACCGCTGTCACTCCCAGGTACACATCTGACACTCCCAGGTACACCTCTGACACTCCCAGGTACCTCCTGACATACCCAGGTACACCTCTGACACTCCCAGGTTTTGCACCTCCTGGCCTCCCAGGTGCACCTTTGACACTCCCAGGTACTCCACTGACATTCCCTGCTACACATATGACACTCACAGGTACACCACTGACACTGCCAGATACATCTCAGACACTCCCAGGTACACCTCAGACACTCCCAAGTACACTTCTCACACTCCCAGGTACACCTCCGACACTCCCAGGTACACCTCTGACACTCCCAGGTACACCTCTGACACTCCCAGGTACACCTCTGACACTCCCAGGTACACCTCTGACACTCCCAGGCACTCCACTGACATTCCCTGGTACACCTCTGACACTCCCAAGTACAAGTCCATTTACTCCCGAATACGTCTGACACTCCCAGGTACATCTCTGGCTTGCTCCCAGGTGGTACACCTCTGACACTGCCAGGTACACCTCTGACAATCCCAGGTACTCCTGTGACACTCCCAGGTACACCTCCGACACTCCCAGGTACACCTCCGACACTCCCAGGTACACCGCCGATATTCCCGGTTACACCTCTGATACTCCCAGGTACACCTTTGAGACTCCCAGGTACTCCACTGACACTCCTTGGTACACCTCTGACATTCCAGGTTACACCTCCGAGACTCCCAGTTACACCCCTGACACTCCCAGGTACTCATCTGACACTCCCAGATACACCTCTGATATTCCCAGGTACACCTCTGACACTCCCAGGTACACCTCCGATGCTCCCAGGTGCACCGCTGACACTCCCAGGTATACCGCTGACACTGCCAAGTACACCTCAGAAACTGCCAAGAACACCTCAGACACTGACAGGTACCCCTCAGACACGCCCAGGCACACCTCTCACACTCCCAAGTACACCTCTGACACTCCCAGTTACACCTCTGACACTCCCGGGTATACCTATGACACTCCCAGGTACTCCACTGACATTCCCTGGTACACCCCTGACACTCCCAGGTACACCTCTGACACTCCCAGGTACACCCCAGAAACTCCCAGGTACACTTCTCATACTCCCAGTTACACCTCTAACACTACTAGGAAATCCTCTGCCACTCCCTGATACACGTCTAACACTCCCAGGTACACCGCTGACACTCCCAGGTACACCGCTGACACTGCCAGGTACACCGTCAGACACTGCCAGGCACACCTCAGACACTGCCAGGTACACCTCTGACACTCCCAGGTACACCTCTGACACACCCAGGTATACCTCCGATATTCCCAGGTACACCTCCGAT
>NW_024746135.1:0-35000 GCF_018991925.1 Homarus americanus
CCTACTGCTGCTGCCTCCCACTGCTGCCTGCCTCCCACTGCTGCCTTCCTCTACTGCTGCCTCTACTGCTGCTGCCTCCTACTGCTGCCTCCCATGCTGCTCCCTACTGTTGCTGCCTCCTCTGCTGCTGCCCTACTGCTGCCTCCTACACTGCTGCCTCCCACTGCTGCCTCCTACTGCTGCCTCCCACTGCTGCCTCCTACTGCTGCGTTCCCTACTGCTGCTGCCTCCTTCTGCTGCTGCCTCCTACTGCTGCCTCCTACTGCTGCCTCCTACTGCTGCTCCTACTGCTGCCTCCCACTGCTGCCTCCTACTGCTGCTGCCTCCTACTGCTGCTGCCTCCTACTGCTGCTCCTACTGCTGCCTCCCTACTGCTGCTGCCTCCCACTGCTGCCTCCCACTACTGCTGCCTCCTACTGGCTGCTTCCCACTGCTGCCTTCCTACTGCTGCTGCCTCCACTGCTGCCTCCTACTGTGCCTCCTACTGGTTGCTGCCTCCCATCATGCCTCCTACTACTGCTGCTCCCACTGCTGCTTCCTACTGCTGCCTCCTACTTGCTGCTCTCCTACTGCTGCCTCCACTACTGCTGCCTCACTGCTTCCTCTGCTGCTGCCTCCCATCTGCTGCCTCCCACTGCTGCTCCTCACTGCTGTCCCCACTGCTGCCTCCCATGCTGCTGCCTCCTACTGCTGCCTCCCACTACTGCCTGCCTCCTACTGCTGCTCTCACTGCCTCCCATTGCTGCTGCCTCCTACTGCCTCCTACTGCTGCCTCCCACTGCTGCTTCCTACTGCTGCCTCCTAGCTGCTGCTGCCTCCACTGCTGCCTCCTACTGCTGCTGCCTCCTACTGCTGCCTCCTACTGCTGCCTCCACTGCTGCCTCCCACTGCTGCCTCCCTACTGCTGCTGCCTCCTACTGCTGCCTCTCTAGCTGCTGCCTCCCACTGCTACTCCTGCTGCTGCCTCCCACTGCTGCTGCTGCCTCCACCCCATTGTTCTAGGGCATGCTAGGGTGGTGGAGGTGTCCCAGGGAGGAGGTGTCCCAGGGGTGGAGGAGGTGTCCCAGGGTGGAGGAGGTGTCCCAGGGTGAGGAGGTGTCCCAGGGTGGGAGGTGTCCCAGGGGTGGGAGGTGGGGTGGAGGAGGTGTCCCAGGGGTGGTGAGGTGTCCCAGGGGTGCAGGTTCCAGAGGAGGTGGAAGTGTCCCAGGGGAGGTGGAGGTGTCCCAGGGGAGGTGGTGGTGTCCCAGGAGGTGGAGGTGTCCCAGGGGCAGGTCCCAGAGGAGGTGGAAGTGTCCCAGGAGGTGGAGGTGTCTCAGGGGTGGTGGAGGTGTCCCAGGGGGTGGAGGTGTCCCAGGAGGAGGTGTCCCAGGAGGTGGAGGTCCCAGAAGAGGTGGGATGTCCAGGGGAGGAGGTGTCCCGAGGGAGGAGTGTCCCAGGTGGTGGAGGTGTCCAGGGTCAGGTGTCCCAGAGGAGGTGGAAGTGTCCCAGGGAGGTGGAGGTGTCCCAGGGAGGTGGAGGTGTCCCAGGGGTGGTGGAGGTGTCCCAGGGGAGAGGTGGAGGTGTCCCAGGGGAGGTGGAGGTGTCCCAGGGGAGGTGGAGGTGTCCCAGGGGAGGTGGAGGTGTCCCAGGGGTGGTGGAGGTCCCAGGCAGGTGTCCCAGAGGAGGTGGAAGTGTCCCAGGGGAGGTGGAGGTGTCCCAGGGGAGGTGGAGGTGTCCCAGGAGAGGTGGAGGTGTCCCAGGGGAGGTGAGTGTCTCAGGGGAGGTGGAGGTGTCCCAGAGGTGATGAGGTGTCCCAGGGGTGGTGGAGGTGTCCCAGGGTGGAGGAGGTGTCCCAGGGGTGGTACTAATGGACATCTAGGGTCAAGGAAGTGTCCCAAGGTATGTGTTGGACATCTAGGACATAAATAGGATAGAGTAATGTCCTTTAAAATATATGTTTATTGTATTATGGTGAGGGTCTCTCTCTCTCTCTCTAGAAGGAGTTAAGGGAGTGAGGGAGAAAGTGAATATGAGAGTAGGAGAGAGGGAGGGGTGAGGAGGGTGAGAGAAAAGGGTGGGGGAGGAAGGGGAGGGTAGAGGTGAGGAGGGTATGAGTAAGGGAGAAGAGAGAGGAGGCACCCAACCTTACCCAGTAATTATTAAGTGTCTGATGATCACGTGATAATACTTCCTCCTCCTTCCCTCCCTCCTTCATTCCTTCAGATCCTCCTCCCTCCCTCCTCAGGTTCACTCTCCCTTTTGTTAAGTAATTATGTTTACATGATGTTTGACTGACAAGTGTGTGTGTGTGTGTGTGTGTGTGTGTGTGTGTGTGTGTGAGAATAGTAAACGAAATGCTGGCGGGCAACTGAAAAGGTACAGTATAAGGATAGTCTTAAGACAGACCTGAAAAAGTGCCAGACCGACTCCCTCACCTGGGAGACGATTACTCCACACCAGGGCCGGATTCAGGAGTGGGCAAAGGGTAGCTGCCCAGGGGCCTCCACAATCTGGGGGCCTCCACATATTACAATATTTTATTTATTGTCTATTCATTTGGATTATTTTTGTTTTCATTCTGTAAAATTCATGTTTATCCATTCCATCACGTAAAACTATGTTCAGCAAGAAGCGTGATAGAAATTAGGCGAGCTACTCCTTGAAATACCTGGTTTTCCTATGAACCGACTTGAAACCACATGAATGACTCCAGTCATGTCTCACTTTTGTGTGTGTGTGTTGGGAATTTGTACACTATCAATAAATATACAGTTAATTAAAAATTTCTCAATGTTCTAATTTCTTCAATATAACTGCATATGGCTTCAAAATTCTCCAAAGAAGTGTTCAAATTTCAAAATTTTTCCGGGGGGCTTACAGCGCCCCCCGGAACTCCCAGATGTTTAGGCTCGCTTCACTCGCCACCCCACCCTCTTGGGTAGTTATAATGAGGGGCCTACAAAGAGGCTGCCCATGGGTCTCCACAGGTCTACATCCGGCACTACTCCACACTGTAACGCTTGGAGGAGCACCACACCAGATGATGTCAATACTTTCGAGTTAGCCCGACTGTATACCGAGGCAGACAAGCGCCAACGCCGGAAAGACGCTGCCACCGCCCCTCCCACAGTAGATGTAGCCCTCCACACGTGCAACATCTGTGGACGGCCCTGCCGGTCCCGTATCGGCCTCTTTAGTCACCTCAGAACTCACCAACCTGGGTGACATCCTTAATAACTCATATCATTGTATCATAGCTGGATGATCGTCATACTTGATTCCGAGTGACAGCAAAGTAGTAGTAGTAGTAGTAGTAGTAATAATGGAGGTGGTAAAGGATGATGTCAGGGCAGCAGGGAACCTGCAAGTGTGTGCTGGTCACCAGGCTGGAGGGGAAGCTGCCATTCACGCCATGAGAACGATATTTGAGCAGTTCGATTGTGAGGCCGTTCTCCTGGTGGACGCTTCAAACGCATTCAACATACTTAACCGTAAGGCCGCACTGCACAACATCAAGATCAAGTGTCCAAGCTTTCCAATGTATATTGAAAACTCCTATAGGAATCCATCAGACCTTTATATAGTAAACAACAAGGCTCTAAGAGGTGATACCATCATACAGTCAACCGAGGGAACAACGCAGGGGAACCCTGTTGCAATGGCAATGTACGCAATAGGCCTATCCGTGCTCCAACACAATAAAATTTGAAACAACTGAGGTCAAGTGGCGTATGCTGATGACCTTACAGGAGCAGGAAAAGTGGAGGGCATCAAAAGTGGTGGAACTTGGTAACATCACGGGGCCCATTAAATAGGGTACCACCCAAACACCAGCAAGTCCTTCCTCATTGTGAAGCCAGAACATTATGAACGGGCAATGGAAGTGTTGGGTGGAAGTGAGGTCAAAAAAACGAAGGATGGCCAAAGACACCTAGGCTCAATAATCGGCACGAAGGACTTCAAGACCGAGTACGTAACGGGAAAGGTGAATGAGGGTTAGGAAATCCAAGCTCTGTCTGAGATTGCTAACACAGAGCCACATGCGGCTTTTGCAGCATTCACCCATGGAGTCAAGCATCGCTGAAACTACCTGATGCGCACTATCCCTGATATCGGACCCCTCCTCCACCCTCTGGAAGAAGCTATCAGCGTCAATTCAATTCCCAAATTAGTGAAACATCTTCACTTAACCCCAGCAGAAAGATCACTCCTTGCACTACCACAGAGACTGGGAGGAATGGGATTGACCAATCCAGAGGAGATTGCTGCCACCGAACATCAAACTCACTGCAGCCCTCACGGACCACATAATAGCTCAGAACGCAACAGGGGAGGTGGATACCAGTGAAGTAAACAAGATTCGATGGTACATGAAAGAACGACAGCACGGCTAGGTGATAAGTTGCAGCAACTGTTGCTGCAAGTACCAGAGAATTTGAAAAAAAAGAAGCTATAGTGCAGGAGGTGGGCGCCTCGAACTGGTTAACTACATTACTGATAAGGGCAAATGGTTTCAGTCTCAATAAACAAGAATTTACAGATGCCAATGCTCTAAGGTACGGTAGGCCAGTAGAAGGTTTGCCCTCCCAATGCGTGTGTGGCTCTTCCTATGACGTCGATCACGCTATGGTGTGCAAGAAAAAGGGCTTCATATGCATGAGGCATGACGAAGTAAGGGATCTCACAGCAAATATGTTAAAGGAAATCTACCGTGATGTTAGGGTAGAACCGACCCTCCTTCCATTGGAGAGTGAGATTTTCCAACATAGGACTTCATACACATCCAACGAAGCCCGTGTTGACGTCAGTGCTCGAGGATTCTGGACGCGGACAGCCTTCTTCGACATCAGGATTTTTATCCCATGGCCGCATGTCACCGCAAACCAGCTCGATGCTGCACACAGGAGGAACGAGAACGACAAGGTAGGGCATACGGGGAGAGAATTCAGATCGTTGATCAAGGCAGCTTCACTCCTCTAGTGTTCACACCTCTGGTGGATGGGACCAAGTGAGATGTTTCTACGCCAGACTCGCGGAGGTGATCTCCGAACAGAAGCAGCAGCCCAGAAGTTATGTTACAGCCTGGATGAGATGTCGACTGTCTTTCTCTCTCCTTCGGTCGGCTTTGCCTCAGAGGAACGAGATCATCGGCCCCATAGCCGACAACAGTTGCAGATATTGACTATGAGGCTACAGTCACTGAATGCCGCATAGATCTGCGGCTCAACTAACTCAACACAGATAGGATAGCTACTTATGTATTAGGATATTTAATATTAAGGTAATAAAATGGCGGCGAAGGTATGGCTATTGGGGGAGGCTGGAGGCCATTATTAAAAAAAAAGTAGTAGTAGTAGTGGTAGTAGTATGGTGTGAGGGAGGTGGTGAAGGAGGAGGAGGAGGCAGTAGGTAGGACAGTGGTCAGTTGGAGGAGGAGGGAGGAAGGTAGGGAGGAGGGAGGGAGGAAGGAGGGTAGCGTGGGAAGGTAATCACGTCGGACCCAACATGCAAGTGGCAGCATGCAAGCCTAACTCCTCTCACGACCTGGACACCCGCCACGACCACTACCTACGACTACTACCCGCCACGACCACTACCTACTACTACTACCCGCCACGACCACCTACTACTACCGCCGACCTACTACTACGACTACTACTACTACCAACCACCGCCACTACTACGACCACTATCTACTACAACTAGTTTCCTTTATAGCCTGAATTAACTCTCTCTCTCTCTCTCTCTCTCTCTCTCTCTCTCTCTCTCTCTCTCTCTCTACCGGTCTACGAAAAGTCACATGTACTCACAGGTGTAGTTCAGGTGTACTCTACAAGGGTGTACTCTGAGGTGTAGGTTTGGATACACTTTCCTCTCCTGTGTGCTGTTTCCTTACACTTACACTAACACTTACACTTACACTTACACTAGCTCTAACACTTACACTTACACTTACACTTACACTTACACTAGCTCTATCCACTTACACTTACACTAGCTCTAACACTTACACTTACACTTACACTTACACTTCCAAGATGGCGGTGAATGGACGAGAAAAACCCTCTCCGATTGGTCAGCGAGATTATACCATTCAACCAACACATCCATTAACAAGCAAAAATGACCACTGGCCAGTTCACACGCCCTCAACCAATCACAGCCCGGGACACAACTAGGTCATGCATGTTTTGATTGTATTATTACCTGACCTAATGATGGTGATTGAACCATAACGAGAGGCCAAGAATTAAGTGGTTTAGCAACATGATCAACAGGTGAGAGATCTTCACTACAAGTCTCTACATTGCAACAGTGAGAGACGATATCAATTGCTAGCCTCTGCCTATCTCACGTGAGGTAAGGAGAATCTATTTATATTATTGTATGAAGTAAAAGATCATATATATATATATTCTATCAACCTAACTAGCAACACTTGAAGATTAGACACCCCTCAGTAGGTTAGGAGTAGGTTAGGTGGGGTAGGTGGTTAGGAGGTTTAGGTTGAGTTAGGGTTAGGTTAGGAGTGGGGTAGGGAGGTAGGTAGGTTAGGGGAGTGGGATTAGGTGGGTAGGGGTAGGAGGTGGTGGGGAGTAGGTTAGGAGTTAGGTAGGGGTGGGGTGGGGTGAGTTAGAGGTAGGGGTAGGTTAGGTTAGGGTGGGATAGGTTAGGGTGGGTTAGAGGTTGGGTTAGGGTAGGTTAGGGGTAGGGTAGGGTAGGTTAGGGTAGAGGTAGGGTGAGGTTATGTTAGGGTGGGGTTAGGGTAGGTTAGGAGGTAGGTTAGAGGTGGAGTTAGGGTTGGGTTAGGTATAACAAGTTGGGGTGTCTAATCTTCAGGTGATCACATAGCTGGAAATTGTAAGTGTTGAGATGGAACAATGTTAAGGTTCACCCCTCTTTTTTTTTCTCTCTCTCTCTCTCTCAGTGATGGATACGTCACCGGCTATCACAACTACTGGTGCTAACTCTCTCCATACGTCATCACTATCACCACCACCACTACCACCACCCACCACCACCACCCACCACCACCACCACCACCACCACCACCACCTCTCACCACCACACCACCACCACCACCACCCACCACCACCACCACCACCACCACCATCCCCGTGCCCTCTCACCCTCCAACGCTTCCCGTTTTTTCATCTCGTGAAGACAAAAACTAGTGATTTATTCTACCCTTATAATCTAATGCTGAATAACCTTCACTTATACATACAAGAGGTCAGGTTAGGTTGGAGTTGGGAGGTGAGGTTAGGTGGATGGAGTTAGGTTAGGTTTGGTTGGGTTACGGGAGGCTAGGCTAGGTTAGTCAACGTCTAGTACATGAATGGCAATGTGACCAGGAAGGGATGTGTGGGGTGGGGTGGGGGGGTGATGGGGTGTGGTGAGGGGGTGATGGAGTGAGTAAGGGGTGTGATCTACCTTCTCACCCCCCATGTCACGAGGGCAGTAGTAACCAAGAAAGGGGGCAGAGAGGAGGGGCAGAGTGGAGGGGGCAGTGAAGAGGGGGCGTCGGAATGCCTGGCCCCTTATTGTCCACTACCCTGCAATTCTGAGCTACAGCCGAGCAGAGGGGGTGGGGGAGGGTGGGAGGGTGGGGAGGGTAGGGAGGTGGGGAGGGGTAGGGAGGGGGTGGGGAGGGTAGGAGGGTGGGGGGTGGGGAGGGGTGAGGGGGGGGGTGGAGGAGAAAAGTGAAGGAGGTGAGGAGGAGGAGGGTGGGGGTGCCAGGGGTGCTGAGGGAGGGCTGGTCAGAACAACCTACAATTTGCCGTTCGTCAGTTGCAGCCGCCACTGCCACACCGTGAGGAACCTGCCCGCTATGACCTGCCCTGTGGCTACCCTCTTGACCTGCCCCTCGTGGCTACACCCTCTTGACCTGCCCTCGTGGCTACCCTCTTGACCTGCCCCTGTGGCTACACCCTCTTGACCTGCCCCTCGTGGCTACATCTTGCTACACCCTCTTGACCTGCCCCTCGTGGCTACACCCTGCTACACCCTCTTGACCTGCCTCGTGGCTACACTTTGCTACACCCTCTTGACCTGCCCCTCGTGGCTACCTGCCCTTTACACCCTCTTGACCTGCCCCTCGTGGCTACACCCTGCTACACCTACACTACTGCCCTGTCTAATTTTTGTACCGTAAGATAGTCGGTGAAACTGTCTGTCTGCCCGTCACACACACACACACACACACACACACACACACACACACACACACACACACACACACACACACACACACACAGAACAAGCTGGTCCACGTTGTAGATATGTATAATTTTTCCGTTCTTTTTTACTTAACCGCAACATGTGGAGTCACCCCCTCCTTCACCCCACGTCAGGAAGGGTCACAGTCCACCACCAGGAGGGTCACAGGTCACCAGCAGGAGGGTTCTGAAGTCACCAGCAGGAGGTCTGGGGTCCAGCAGGAGGGTCTGGGTCACAGCAGGAGGGGTCTGGTCACCAGCAGGAGGTCACGGTCACCAGCAGGAGGGTCCAGAGTCACCAGCAGGAGGTCTGGAGTCACCAGCAGGAGGGTCACGGTCACCAGCAGGAGGTCTGGGTCACCAGCAGGAGGGGTCACGGTCACCAGCAGGAGTCCTGGGGTGTACGACAGCTTGCTCCCTCAGGTCTTAAAGAACTTCCTGTTTTAGCTCGGAGGCCGCGTCAAATTACCCAGCGGTAGGATGTGTCGTGGTGCAGGATACAGGGTAGGATAGAGGTGGATACAACGTAGGGTGGGATACAGTGCAGGATACAGGGTAGGGGTGGGGAGTAAAGGGTAAGAGAGGCCACGCCCAGGGGCACACCTGACCTTGCCAGGGCCCTTCTCATCAATGGGAACCTGGACGATGAGCCAGAGTGTAGCCCTGACCACAGACCTTCCTCCTCCTCCTCCTCCTCCTCCTCTCCTCCTCCTCCCTCCTCCTGCCCTGGGTCATCATTAACCTAGGTATGGTCACTATTCAAGACCCACTTAGTCACTTAACGCAAACATCAAGGTCGACCATCAAGGAGGAAGTATAGAAACAGATAAATAGAGGTTAGGTTAGGTTAGGTTAGGTTAGGTTAGGTTAGGTTAGGGGTGGCAGTGTATGAGGGGTGGCAGTGAGGTAGTTTAGCAGTGCATGTGAGACAGACAGACACCTACTTCCTCCTCCTCCCTCATAACTAGTGGTAGACACGCCCCTCGTCACTGTCTACCGGGAGAGAGAAGGGAGAGTGAGGAGAGGGGGGAGAGGTGAGAGAGTGAGAGAGGGAGAAGTGAGAGAGGGGAGAAGTGAGGAGATAATGATGGAGACGATGTGATAATGATAAAACAAATGTAAATAAAAAATAAGAATTGAGAAGAGGAAAAAATGAAAGAAATTAAATAAACGAAACACAAACAAGTGATAAGAGAAACGAAGATAAAAGATAAATATAAAATAATATAAATAAAATAAAGTGTCAAGGAAAACAACAAAAAGATTTTACTAAACAAAAATAATTTGAAAATGAAAATAATAATGTGAGGGAGGAGAGAGGGAGGGAGGAGGAGAGAGGAAAGGAGGAGGAAGGAGAGGGAGGGAGGGATTATAGGAGGCGGAATAGTGAACCAGTTAATGAAAACCAACAGAACAATGGCCAGCCTACACACACACACACACACACACACACACACACACTGAAATGTAAACCCTTAAGTAACCTCACTCCTGGGACACAACGCACACACACAAAAACTACCCAGATAACTATCCAACTGCCTTGTTTACCTGGTTTAATTACAGGTGAGGCTGGTGTAATTATCGTGGCTGGCGGAGGGAACTAGCAGCACCACGGCCAGATGACAGAGAAGTCACAGCAGGAAAAAAAAACAGGTGATAATTCTCAGCGAAATACTGTACTTATAGAACATAGGCACGGGACCTACCTCACCCCCCACCCCACCCCACCCCTCCCACCCCACCCCACCTACACCTACCACAGCCAGCCCTGCCCTACCCCACTCTCCTGCCTCCTACCCTCCACCCTCTCCTACCCCTTACCTTACCTACCTATCTTCACCCCCTACTCCCCTACCTACCCCCTCCCTCCTCCTCCCCTCTCCCCCACCCCTCCACCTCCTCTTTACCACTGGATATAACAAACTATTTTCCCCTCATTTCACTATTCACTATTTCTCAACAACGTATTAAGTCAGGAAATTCATATTCATATATTACAAGAATTAAATTTTTTTTGAAAACCCATGAAATTTAAGTTTGTTTTCCTTTTCAAAATTATTCATGAAAAAGCAAAGAAAAGAGGTGTTTTTCCTCCGGTGTGGTGTGTGTGTGTGTGTGTGTGTGTGTGTGTGTGTGTGCTATCTTCGCCTACCTCCTGCTTTTTTTTAATATATCTTTATTATGTAATTTACCTGTTGAAAGGTTTACCTGTTGAGGGGCATTATCCAGTAGGTAAAGACAGTGGCTCCTGCTGGCTCCTGCTGGTGGTGAGGGAGGAGGTCAAGGAACACCCCAGCCCACCCTCTCCTCCACCCCCACCCTACCCTCACCTGAAGAAAGAAACACCCCACCTTTTCTTCACCTCATGAGTAGATGCACTAACACTACCTGGGGGGTTAGCTTAGGTTAGGTTAGGTAGGTTAGGTTAGTTGGTTCAGATTACTCTACCTGTCAACGTCATTAGTTTGGCACGACAAAACTGTGACGTGAAGCAAGTATTTAATCAAGGTAAAGACACAGGTGTAATCTCACTCTCCCTGTCTTAATACACCTGCAGCCACCTGAGTACACCTGTGGACACCTGCCAGAGCCGCCAGGTGAGATGACACTTATTACTCTCTGACAGACGTTGGTTTATGACACGGGAATTCACGTACGATATTTTATACTGAGTTAAGAGAAGACATCTACCTGACGGGCCAACACTCGGTACACAGATGGCGACTTATGTGGTGCCGAGATTATTACGAAGATCAGATCCTAATTAAGAGAGGTGCTTTTACCTGTATTAAAAGGGGGAAATTATACCTCACGAACACCTTTGAGAATGAGGACTCCAGGACCACGTCTGTCTGTGTGTGTGTCTGTGTGTGTGTCTGTGTGTGTGTCTGTGTGTGTGTCTGTGTGTCTGTCTGTGTGTGTGTCTGTGTGTCTGTCTGTCTGTCTGTCTGTCTGTCTGCTGTCTGGCACAAACTAACATATATTGGTTAGTTTGGTCAGTGAAATTTATTTTTTGTCTGGTGAACGTGGTGGGAGAGAGGGAGGTGAGTTGGTGGGAGAGGAGGGTGAGGTGGGAGAGATTGAAGTGGTGGAGGGGGTGAAGTGGTGGGAGGGTGAAGTGGTGGAGGGTGAAGTGGTGGAGGTGAAGTGGTGGAGAGGGGTGAAGTGGTGGGAGGGTGGTGGGTGGGGAGGGGGTGTGATGGTGGAGGGTGAAGTGGTGGAGGGGTGAAGTGGTGGAGGGGTGTGGTGGAGGGGGTGGTGGTGGGGAGGGGTGAGTGGTGGGGAGGGTGAAGTGGTGGAGGGAGGGTGGTGGAGAGGGATAATGGGGGTGCATAGTGAGATGATAGTGGGGTAAGGAGGAGGGTGATTGTGGTGGTGTTAGGGTGGGAGGTGTGGTTTGGGGTAGGAGGAGGAGGAGGTCACAGTGTGGAGGAAGAGAGTAATGTGTGTGGGGGTGTGTGGGGGTGGGGGGTTGATCACAGTCATGTGTGTGTCAGTCCGACACCACCACACAACCTCCTCCTCCCTCACCCCTCCTTTACCCCCCCATCCTTTATTATATTAGTGGACTCCTCCTCCCTCCCCACACCTGATATTACTGGACGATGTACACCCCTCCCCTACCCCCTCCCTACCACACCCCTCCCTCACCCTACACACCCCCTACTGCCCGTGTGGTGTGTGTGTGTGTGTGTGTGTGTGTCTGGTTACCACACTAACTGCCATTACACAGTTTTTGTTGCAGTTGATCTTGTTATTAGTGTTATTATCCCCTCACCTGAAGGGTCAGGGGCATGTAATTGCTTCTTCCGTGTGTGTGTGTGTCTGTGTGTGTGTGTGTGTGTGTGTGTGAACAATTAACCTTCAATTTGGTCAGAACGATTCTATTGTGTTACATGTTCGTGCGTTCGTGTGTCGGCGGGTCAGAATCAAGACGCCGGAAACTGAATGACACACACACACACACACACACACACACACACACACACACACACACACACACACACACACACACACACACACAGGTAACAGGAGCTCAGGTGTATACTTACCTCACTAATTATTACCTCACATAATTTTCTTGTCTCGTCTTAAATTTATATAAAGAAAATTTTCCCCAGCCACTGTTACGTCATCAGCTACAAAATATATATAGTCAAAAACACAGAGAAAAAAACAGAAAAAAAACGAAAAAAGAAAAAATCGTAAAACACAAAAAAAGAAAAAAAGAAAAAAAAAGAAAAACAAAAAACAAAAAAACAGAAAACACCATACAACAAAAACACTAAAGACTAGGATAATACACTTCTTCATTATCCAACGTTACAGTTATCACAGTCACCACCATAAACAAAAAAATTGGACTGTGTAGAAGTTTAACAGTGTAGAAAATAGACTGTAAACAATAGACTGTGTAGAAAATAGACTGTAAACAATAGACTGTGTAGAAAATAGACTGTAAACAATAGACTGTGTAGAAAATAGACTGAAAACAATAGACTGTGTAGAAAATAGACTGTAAACAATAGACTGTGTAGAAAATAGACCGTAAACAATAGACTGTGTAGAAAATAGACTGAAAACAATAGACTGTGCAGAAAAAACTCAAATTTTCTTACACCAACACGACACCAAAACAAGAACTTTCTTTATCAATGATCCAAAAATTTTCATAAAACCTTTAGTGATCCAGTACATTATTTCCCCCACCAGGAGGTCAAAAGTAATGTTATTTATATAGATAATAATGGCAGCGCTCTGTGTTTATTTACATTCGATAGAAGGAAACTCACAATAGTAAACATTATATGGAATCACAGTAAAACATTATTAAAACAAATATCTTAATGGTAATGACTTGTGGAATGTTTATATGACGAGCCCCTGTAAACACACTAGTGAAGGAGACTGTACATAGGTCTGTCTATACTAGAATAACAAATAAAATTACTTATCACTTTCATATATTTTCTAAAGTTATTTTTAAGAGTAATTTATTTCATCAATCTTTGAAACCAGATTCACAAAAACATAGGGTATCACCTGAAAATTAGACACCCTAGAGTAGGTTAGGTTAGGTTGGGTTAGTTTAGGTTAAGCAAGGTTAGGATATGTAAAATAAGATTAAATTAGATTAGGTTAGATTAAGTTAAGTTAGGTTAGGTTAAGCAATCATAAAGTTGGAATGACTTAGGGTGTCTAATCTTCAGGTGATCAATAAGTTCTGAAAATTAAACTGGACAGTATAAACACGACAATTTCTCTTAATAAATATAAAATAGTGTAACATACCTGTTTTTAGCGCATGAAAAGAAAATAATAATAACATTAATAATAATAACAGTAACAGCAATTATAATAATAATAATAATAATAATATATAATAATAATAATAATAATAATAATAATAATAATAATAATAATAATAATAATAATAATAACAACAATTGACCCAGTGTTTAAGGTGTAGAAGCTGTCGCCAACACAACATCCACACCCTGAGTTAACGAGCTGCATGACCCAGTGTTTAAGGTGTAGAGGCTGTCGCCAACACAACAACCACACCTGAGTTAACGGGCTGCATGACCCAGTGTTTGGTGTAGGTGACCACACTGAGTTAACTGCATGACCCAGTGTTTAAGATGTAGAAGCTGTCGCTAACACAACAACCACCCTGAGTTAACGAGCTGCATGACCCAGTGTTTAAGGTGTAGAAGCTGTCGCCAACACAACAACCACACCTAGTTAACGAGCTGCATGACCCAGTGTTTAAGGTGTAGAAGCTGTCGCCAACACAACAACCACACCCTGAGTTAACGAGCTGCATGACCCAGTGTTTAGGTGAAAGCTGTCGCCAACACAACCCACACTGAGTTCAAGCTGCATGACCCAGTGTTTAAGGTGTAGAAGCTGTCGCCAACACAACAACCACACCCTGAGTTAACGAGCTGCATGACCCAGTGTGAAGCTGTAACACAACAACCACCTGAGTTAACGAGTTGCATGACCCAGTGTTTAAGGTGTAGAAGCTGTCACCAACACAACAACCACACCCAGTTAACGAGCTGCATGACCCAGTGTCAAGGAATAGTCCAAGACCGGACAACTCGCCAACTACTGGCTAACCATTACCCCGGAACATGATCCACAAATCGATTAACATCCAGGTCCCAATTACTGCTGGGTAGACAGAGGCAAATGGCGAAACATGCCCATAGTTTCACCCTGCCTGGGGATCGAACCTGGGTCCACTCGCTTAAGAGGCGAACATGCTGACCATTACACCACAACAGGGTCTGGCAGATGGTCGCAGATACGGTTATGAGTGATCTTGTGTTTTTGTTGATTTTTTTTAGGTCGAGGGAGAAATAAAATGAATAACATGCAAGAATCAGGTTCTGTTTATCATATATTAATCATGTGTGAGACGGGTTAGGACAGGTTAAGACAGGTAAGGTTAGCCTCTGTCTGACCATATATTAATCATGTGTGAGACGGGTTAGGACAGGTTAAGACAGGTAAGGTTAGGTTCTGTCTGACCATATATTAATCATGTGTGAGACGGGTTAGGACAGGTAGGGTAAGTTCTCTGTCTGACCATATATTAATCATGTGTGAGACGGGTTAGGACAGGTTAAGACAGGTAAGGTTAGCCTCTGTCTGACCATATATTAATCATGTGTGAGACGGGTTAGGACAGGTTAAGACAGGTAAGGTTAGGTTCTGTCTGACCTTGAAATATTTATCATGTGTTGGTAAGGTTAGGTTAGGTGAGAGGAAGAGAGGAAGAATGATAGGAGGAGAGAAGGTGGGGGTGAGGGAAGGAGGTGTTGAGGGGGAGGTGTTGAGAGGGGGAGGTGTTGTGAGGGGGAGGTGCTGTGAGGGGAGGTGCTGTGAGGGGAAGTGCTGTGGGGGAGGTGTTGTGAGGGAAGGTGTTGTGAGGGGAGGTGCTGTGAGGGGAGTGTTGTGAGGGGAGGTGTTGTGAGAAGGTGTTGTGAGGAAGGTGTTGTGATGGGAGGTGCTGTGAGGGAGGTGCTGTGAGGGGAGGTGTTTGAGGGAGGTGCTGTGAGGGGGAGGTGTTGTGAGGGGGGGAGGTGCTGTGGGGGGAGGGTTGTGAGAAGGGAGGTGTTGTGAGGGAGGTGTTGTGAGGGAGGTGTTGTGAGAGTGTTGTGAGGGAAGGTGTTGTGAGGGAGGAGGTGTGATGGGGAGGTGCTGTGAGGGAGGTGGCTGAGGGGGAGGTGCTGTGAGGGGGAGGTGTTGTGAGACTGAAAGATACTGTGAGACGGAAGGAATGAGACGGAGACGCGGACCTAACCTAACCCAGACAGACAGACAGATGGACGGACGGAGGTCTCGTGTGAATGAATACAAACAGATCAGATGAAGGGATAACAGCACTATACCAACACCCATCCCTAACGCAGGTACCCAGGGGCATAACAACACACAAGTACCCATTGTGTTTACCTGTTCCTGATCTGATTAATCAAACACCTGTCTATAATCTGATCAAAATATACCTGTAGCTGATCTGATTACCTGTTGCTGATCTAATTAACCAAACACCTGTCATTAAGCTGATCAAAAGCTTATCTGATGCTCATCATAATACAACAATTATATATGCTTGTGACAAATTGACATCTGTACAGCAGTTAACACACACAGATGCTACAGGTGTGTGTGTGTGTCCCAGAGAACCTACCTGGGACACCCCCTACACCTCAACCCCCACCTCTACACCCCTCCCCACCCCCCTACACCTCCCCACACCCCACCGCCCTCAGTCCACACCCTCGACACTCCGCTCACCAATCATCTCCCTTAATTATAGCCATTACTCAAGTACCGACAAGCTCTAAGTGGCGTTCCTGAATACACATTAACCCCGTGTTGCTTGGAGCGGTGGCGGAGTGGTCAGTTTCACACAGGAACAAGCAGGAGACGGTTCCCACTGGTTCCCAAGGAGAGGTGAGGTGAGGTGAGGTGAAACAAGTCCTTCCCATCACCATCATCGCCAGGCGTTGACCTTTCCCTAATGGCTGGTTGATCTAAATACGTGGTATGATCCCCCCCACACCTTTATCTCCTTGCCCCCCTTTCTCTCCTCCCTCCCTTTACCTCCCTCTACCCCTCTTCCCTCTCTCATTCCCCTTCCTCCCTCACCCATAAGAACATAAGACTGGAGGAAACAGTAACTATTGGCCCATACTGGACAGTCCCGTTTACACCCAACCCCTATCGCTCATATATCCACCCAACCTGTGTTTGAAGCTATCCAGCGTGTTAGAGTTAATGATGATGTTTGGTAACTTGTTCCACTCATCCACTACTCTATTTCCAAACCAGTGTTTAACTATCTCGCGTCTAAATCTAAATTTGTCTAATTTAAACCATTGTTACGAGTTCGCTCCTGGTTGGATAGTTTGAGTACCTTTGTTATATCACCTTTGTTTAGCCCTGACTTCCACTTATACACCTCTATCATATCGTCCCTCGCTCTACGTCTCTCGAGGGAGTACAAATTAAGATGCTTTAACCTGTCTCTATACTCAAGGTTCCTAATGCCCGGGATTAGTCTTGTCATTCTCCTCTGGATTCTTTCCAAGGATTCTATATCCATTCTGTAATACGGTGACCAGAACTGAACTGCGTAATCCAGGTGTGGTCTGACAAGCGCATGATACAGTTTTAGGATGACCTCGCTAGTCTTGTAACTAACACACGGTATAGGAACGCTATAGGAGTGATGCTGTGAGAGACGGTGAGAGAAGGTGAGAGAAGGTGAGAGAAGGTGAGGAGGAGGAAGAAGAGAAGGAGGAAGAGGAGGAGGAAGAGGAAGAGATACAGTAGTGAGAGTAAGGGAGTCCTTCCTCTTCCACACATAACTCACAGCTTACATAACGTCTTCAATATCCACAACCCACATCAACTCACACACCCACCCACACTTACCCACACATCCACACCCAACCCACTTAAATACTCCCACCTACCCACAACCACCCATCCACTGCATCCGTGTACTCCGACGACAACAACGGCAGCGGATGGGCGGGCGGGCGGGAAGACAGGGCACTCAGGCAGGAGGAGGAGGAGGGGGAAGGAAGGCAGACCCAGTCGAGTGGTCACAGCTACACCTGTTTCGCCTGGTGGTAAAGATGCTCACTGCCTCAGGGACTCCGCCACACACACAAACACACACACACACGCACACGCACACACGCACACACTTCTTTTTTGTTCACATCACCTACACTATCTCCCTTAGGCGATGGTCAGTCCGTCCTGGAGGAGGCGGTGGAGGCGGTCTACAGCGGTGGCCAGGGTCTTGTAACACGCAAGGCCGCTACTATTAATTTCCGGGGAACCACCACGGTGAAGGGGGGGGAAGGGAGGGGGGGAGGAGGTATGAGATTGTAAGTGGAAGAGAACAGGGTGAAGATGAGGTGTGTGTGTGTGTGTGTGTGTGTGTGTGTGTGTGTGTGTGTGTGTGTGTGTGTGTGTGTGTACAAATTGAGAGAGGCTGACGGAAGTGTGTATATATAAATAAGTGAAAACAATAATAATAGGTAAAAATTGATGACAGAGAGAGAGAGAGAGAGAGAGACCAGTCGTTTATAACAACTTAACAACACAATCATCCATACCCACAACACCACACCTGTACACCTCCCCTCATAACTATCACACCCTGCACACCCCCTCATAATCATTAGCAGACCTGGTACACCCCCTCATAACTACTACACCTGCATACCCTCATAATTATCACACCTTGCACACCTCCCCTCATAATCCATCACAATTTGCACACCTCCTCATAACTAGCACACCTGCACACCTCCCCTCATATAAATCTATCATCGGCTAATTTGCACACCTCCCCTCATAACTATCACACCTGTACACCTCCCCTCATAACTAGCACACTTGTTCACCTATTTACCTGTCCTAATCACCTCAATGGTCACTAACACTCACTGAAGGAACAATTATTATACCCTGACCTCTTTTCTTCTTCCTCTTCCTCCTCCTCTTCCTCCTTCCCCTTCCTCCTCTTCGTCACGTGGAGTTAATGACTCTATCTTCCTCTTGTTAGGTTAGGTTAGGTTAGGTTAAGTTAGGTTAAGTTTGCCATATTGTTAGTAAACATATCGATCACACCTGGCTCAAGACAACACCTGTACTGTGCGTTAACAACACCTGTACGTTAACCACACCTGTACGTTAATCACACCTGTACGTTAACCACACTTGTACTTCATAACAAAACTCTTTATCCTCATCCTAATAACATTTATAAAATAACTCTTTACTTAATCACATAGAATAAACAAAACATAATAATAATTAAATAAATAAATAAAAATAAACTGTCGGGAAAAATTTAAATAAGCTGTCGGGGAAAAAATTAAATAAACTGTCGGGAAAAATTAAAATAAAATGTCGTGAAAATTTTCAAATAAATTGTCGAGAAAAAACTAAAATGTAAAAAATGAAAATCATCTGCACAAGAATCTGAAGAATGAATACATCTCAAGGAACATGTACTGTGGCGCTTAACCCTCCCTCCCCATCTCTCCCTCCTCCCCCCCATCACCCTGTTCACTCCCCCTCCTCTCCTTCATGCCCCCTCCTTCTCCTCCTCCCCCATCACCCCTCAGCCCACCCCCTGCAGCAGAAGGTCAGGTCACGCCTTCTGTGTTTACGCTTTTCACTCATACAAATCTGGTATACCATCTGTGTGTGTCTCAGGTCAGCTGAGCATAGAGGTGTGTGTGTCTCTCAGGTCAGCCGAGTTATAGAGGTGTGTGTGTGTGTCGCAGGTCAGCCGAGTTATAGAGGTGTGTGTGCCGTCACCAATCATAACTGTTACTAATACTTGCCCTGTTTTTTCATTGGTCAAAGCCATCACGATTGGCGACCGCTCTCAGTGTACTTATTGTTATTGTTGACTTTGTGAAGGAGTGTACGCCAAACTATTTAACAGGGTGGAGATATTCGCCAAATTATTTAACAGGATGGAGATATTCGCCAAATTATTTAACAGGGTGGAGATATTCGCCAAACTATTTAACAGGATGGAGAGATTCGCCAAATAGAAGAAGAAGAAGAAGAAGGTCAGACCACAGAGGATAATAAATATGTGGTCGGTGATGTGACGAGAGAGGAATGTGACAAACGAAGAGGAGGAGGAGGAGAGAGAATGAAGAGGAGTAAAGACAAGGCGGAAACCACAACGAATGAGACACAAGGAGGAGAAGGCGGAGGGAGAAGAGACTGGATGGAAGGAAGGAAGGAAGGAAGGAAGGAAGGAAGGAAGGAAGGAAGGAAGACCAACAAACAGAGGTGTGAGGGAGAGGTGTAGTGAGACAGGTAGATGAGCTAGGAAACACCTCACAACACGGGAATGGTTAATACACACGGCTGGGAGGTGTAGGCACCCATATAGTGTCAGGCTGCGGGACGGGGCGGGGCGGGGCGGGGCGGGGCACAACGGGGCAGAGAGGACGGGCATCGGTGGGGTAACCGTGTGGGTGTAGGGCATGTGTGGGCCACCCTGTAGAGGTACAGTGCTGGGACGACGTGGGGCATGTCTGCGGTACCCCGCCGAGGTACAGCAGGCTGGGTATAAACCGGTACAAGCCTAAGTCGCCGCGCTGAATTACACACGGGAAGGAGAGGGCATGACTGAGTCGCCCCGCAGAGGTAGAGCGGGGCGGGGCAGCGGGGCAGGTAGGGTGCGTCTGGGGTATGACTGGGTCACCCCGTCGAGGAAGAAAGGGGCGGGGAAGCGGGGCAAGTGGGTGCGTGCGGGGCATGACTGGACCGCCCCGCCCCGCCAGCCCGGGTAATGACGGGGCTGGACACGGCAGCTACAGCCTTGATTTACTGTTTGATGAAAGTTTTTACCGGGCGGGGGAGGCGACCTGCGTGCCGGTCGACCCTCAGATTACCCGCTGCTGCTTCTCCACCTCACGGAGCAGCCCGGGGCACGGGGCGGGGCTGACCCCAGGTCGTCCAGCCTGACCCCGCTGCCCCAGGCCCCGACACACCCTCCCCCCATGTTCCCACACACCCCGCCACACTCACCCGCCGCCAGGAGATCACCAAGTACCGCCTCACCACTGACCACCACAGATCACCTCAACATTAACCACAATGATACTAACACCACTTAACCTAATCTAACCTAACCTGATTTGACCTGACCTGACCTGACCTGACCTAACCTAACCATCCCTCCCTGAACTACATGTTGAATGAGGACCACATTGTTTATTTATATACGACACAACACTGACCCAACACGAGACATATATACAGGTCACAAGGGCGAGACTCGGATGTGAGGTGGGTGGTACAACTGCTGAAGAAGCCTGTGTACCTGTGGTCTCGTGTAGTGGTACATTGGGTGTACCTGTGGTCTCGTGTAGTGGTACATTGTGTGTACCTGTGGCCTCGTGTAGTGGTACATTGTGTGTACCTGTGGTCTCGTGTAGTGGTACATTGTGTGTACCTGTGGTCTCGTGTAGTGGTACATTGTGTGTACCTGTGGCCTCGTGTAGTGGTACATTGTGTGTACCTGTGGTCTCGTGTAGTGGTACATTGTGTGTACCTGTGGTCTCGTGTAGTGGTGCATCGTGGTATAGATGGATGGATACAGATCATCCAAGCGTCAACACAGCCGGGTGAGCCAGCCTGATGTTGACCACAGCCGGGTGAGCCAGCCTGATGTTGACCACAGCCGGGTGAGCCAGTCTGATGTTGACCACAGCCGGGTGAGCCAGCCTGACAAGTTGACTACAGCCGTGGGTGAGCCAGTCTGATGTTGACCACAGCTGGGTGAGCCAGCCCAGATGTTGACTACAGCCGGTGAGCTAGCCTGATGTTGACCACAGCCGGGTGAGCCAGCCTGATGTTGACCACAGCCGGGGTGAGCCAGCCTGATGTTGACCACAGCCGGGTGAGCCAGCCTGATGTTGACCACAGCTGCAGTGAGCTAGCCTGATGTTGGGACCACAGCTGTAAGTGAGCCAGCCTGATAAGCACCAGAAGGCGTGGTTTCTTGTGTGTGTGGGAGGTACCTGATCAGCCGTACAGCACCTCCTTCTTGTATTATTGGAGTCTCCAGGGTCTTGGGGAACTCGTGGTCTTGGGGATCCTGTGGTCTTGGGGTCTTGGGGTCTCATGGTCTTGGGGGTCTCAAGTGGTCTTGGGATCTCATGGTCTTAGGGTTCACAGGGTCTTGGGGGTCTCATGGTCTTGGGGTCTCATGGTCTTGGGGTCTAAGTGGTCTTGGGGTTCACAGGGTCTTGGGGGTCTCATGATCTTGGGGATCTCATGGTCTTGGTCTGCTGGTCTTGGGGTTCACAGGGTCTTGGGATCTCATGGTCTTGGGGTCTCATGGTCTTAGGGTCTCATGGTCTTGGGGTCTCATCAGTAGTAAACAGACCCAACTAGATCACCTTGTTAACACCTACATCATCGGCTCTCTCTGTGACCCCTTCAGCGTCCGAGGGCGTCCATCTGATACAGCCTTCTGACATGCCAAGACCATCATGAATAATAGTCTCAATACTGACGAGAGAGAGAGAGATAAAAACTAGCGCCACATTCTTGTAAATTCTATAATCTTGATGCTCCGAGCAGACACGATTATGCTGGTGGCGTTTGAGGGCCGTCCGCATCTCGTTTACTGGTACCCCTCCTCCTCCTCCTCTCCCTTTCCTCCGACTCCGACTCCGATTCAGACTCCGATTTCGACTCCGACTCCGACTGATACATACACAGACGTCAGAAGAAGATTTTTTTTTTGCAGTCAATATTTCCAGGTATTGATGTTGATCTTAATAACAAATATAAAATGGGAAGCTATCTGAGTGTTGGCTTTGTAGTACTACTTACACCCACCACAACCTACACCCACTATCTTCACCCACCACTGCCTACACCCCCCCGCACTCTCTACCTTCACCCACCACTACCTACACCCACCACCACCTACACCCACAATCACACCCACCACTGCCTACACCCCCCCCTGCACTCTACACCTTCACCCACCACTACCTACACCCCACCACCACCCACACCCACCATCTTCACCCACCACTGCTCACAACTCTGCACTCTCTACCTTCACCCACCACTACCTACACCCACCACCACCTACACCCACAATCACACCCACCACCACCATGCCCACAATCACACCCACCATCCATCACCATCAGTATCCATCACTACCTACACTTCATATGATCACACGAAGGTCTGACCAACACACACACACACACACACACACACACACACACACACACACCTGTACCACCTGTGTGACTAAAGAACTCTTGTTATGGATAGATTTTCACCAATTTCACCTGGATTTTCCTTTTTTCACCTATTTCCCCCTATTCTCACCTGTTTTACCTATTAGTTATGGTAGACGGTAAGTGGAATGTACAGTACCCAGTGTTGAAGCTTAGATGAGAGAACACTCCAGTTTATTTCACCTGATCATTAAACACTTAAGTCTACCTTCCTACCTGCACCTCATTCCTTCCTTCACCTCGCTCCTCACTACCTCACCTCCCCACCTCACCTCCCTACCTCACCTCTCTACCTCACCTCCCTACCTCACCACCCTACCTCACCTCACTCCCACCGTTCCTGTATTATCAATTTAACCATACCTGGGCGGGCATTTCCTAAGGTCACGGAAGGTCAGGGAGGGTCACACCTGTACGTGTCATGTCAGGTGAGAGGTCTATATTGATTACACCCCGTCATTCCAATACCTGTATTAGTCATCACTTATTGGAGGTCATATGAGGTCAATTAAAGGTCAGGTTCCCAAGATTATATCACCTGATGGATAAACACCTTGACCTAATCCAATCTAATCTAACCTAACCTAACCTAACCTAACCTACCATTCAAATCATCATTGTCGCGCCACCTGATTGGTCATAGGTCAAAAGTTAGGTTAGGTTAGGGTGTAGTGATTTTGGCTACCACAACTACCACACTCCGACCACCACCACTACCACACCCCCATCACCACTATCCCTACACCCATCACTACCACCACCACCACTACTAACCCTACCACACCCCTACCACTACCACACAACCATCACCACTACCCCTACCATCACTACTGCCCCTATCACTACCACACAACCATCACCACTGCCCCTACCACACCCCTACCACCACAGTTTACAGCTACCAATAAAGCCAGAGAGAGGGGGGGGTCTAGGGAGGGAGGGGGGTCAAAGGTTAAACCAAGACAACATCTGGCCACCACCCCCCCCCTTGATGACGTCACTTCCCCCTCTCTCTCATCCCTCTCTCTTGCTTTGTATCTATCTATCTATCCAGGTTAGGTTAGATTAGATTAGGTTAGGTTAGCGTGGTTAACCTCCAGGTGAAATAAGCTGGAGGTGTAATCATCAGGTGATCTAAGTATATAATTATAAACACTCCCACAATATCGCTCCTCTAATGACTACATAAACAGGTAAGTCATTTATCACTACTGTCCTCTCATACCCACCTGCCCACGATGAAAGGATAGTCTTGAGACAAACCTGAAAGGTGCCAAATGGACCCCTTCACCTGGGAGACTCCACACCGTAACGCTTGGAGGAGCACCACACGAGAAGGTGTCTATACTTTCGAGTTAGCCCGACTGTATACCGAGGCAGACAAGCGCCAACGCTGAAAAGACGCTGCCACCGCCCCTCCCGCACTAGATGTGGCCCCCCACACTTGCAACATCTGTGGACGATCCTGCGGGTCCCGTATCGGCCTCTTTAGTCACCTCAAAGTCACCAACGAAGGTGACATCCTTAATAACTCATATCATTGTATCATAGCTGGATGATCGTCATACATGATTCAGTGACAACAAAGTAGTAGGTAGTACCAGTAGTAGTGTTAGTGTGTGTGTGTGTGTGTGTGTGTGTGTGTGTGTGTGACAGTAGCAGCAGTAGTTTAAGGGTCATCAGGCCAGCTGTCACTAAGACGATCACTTCAACCTCTCATAAATTACCCCCTCGTAAACCTTCCTGTCTTCGTGTGTCTGTCTGTCTGTATGTCTGTCTGCTCTCTTTATTACTGTCTGTCTGTCTGTCTGTCTTCTGTCTGTCTGTCTGTCTGTTCTGTCTGTCTCCTCTCTGTATTACTTCCGTCTCACCCCCCTCCCAGTACCCAGAGGCTTATTTAGAGTCAAACTTTTTTTTTTTCATTTTCTTCCTAAAGACGACCCTCACTTGTTCCTCTCTCGGAGGGAGGGAGGGAGGGAGAGAGGGAGGGAGGGGGAGAGAGAGAGAGGAGGAGAGAGAGGGAGGGGAGGAGGGAGGAGACGGAGGGAGACACGGGTAAGGGTCACACACACACACACACACACACACACACACACACACACAAAACAAACAAACAACTAATTAAAAACACCGTGTTTTTCCTTTCACTCGTAAAACTAAATTAAAACAATACAAATCAACTCACAAAATTCCAAGCATTTATTTATTTCCGTAGACACTTCAAAGTTTAACACAGCTTGACGCGCACACAGTAAGCGTTCACTCTTGTGTGGAATTGGACGCTTGAGTCAGCTTAAGTCTACTGTGTAAAGCTTTAATTAATCTCTCGGGAGGGAAGATTGGATAAGCAGTTGTGGTTATAATGGACCTGTTCCCCTCTCACCTGAGAGAGAGAGAAACACAAACCAGCGATATTGAAGAAAGAAAGAAGAAAGAAAGAAAGAAAGAAAGAAAGAAAGAGCTAAAAAAATATATAGATCCCAAGAGCGAGGAAGGTGATTGAGGGGCAGTAAGGTAATGCTGTGTCCGAACCTTGAGAATATACACTGAAAACACCACCTCCCCCCCCTCCCTCTCCCCCACCTGTTCCTGGCACACCTGTAATCTACCTCACGATAAACAACAGGTAGAAAGGTAGAAAAGGTGAGAGGTAGGTAGATAATAGGGAGGGAATAAAGGGTAGGGGAGGATAGGGGGAAAAATAGTTGGTTTAGGCGGGTGTGGACGCAGGGCAGAGGCGTGATATGACAAGATTCAATGGTTGAAAAGCTCCCAGTGAGTAAATGAGAGAAATTGTGTAGGTATTACGTTATCTAATCGTTAATCTTGCCGTGTTGGGAGGTGGCCGTGAATCTCTCTCTCTCTCTCTCTCTCTCTCTCTCTCTCATCAACTCCAGTCAGCCATACCTTTACACCCTCCAACACCACACGGTCATCACCACCACCACCACTACCACCACTACCACCATCACCTCTACCACCACCACTACCACCATCACCTCCACCACCACCACTACCACCATCATCACCACCGTGTCAAGAGGATTAACTCACAGTACTGCTCGTGACAATCTAGACTTTTTGTTGACAGACAGACAGACAGATAGATTTTGTCACCAACTAATATTAACCTAACCTCTAAACCAACACTGCTGACGTGAGATTATGGAAGACGCCCCCATAAACCACCACCACCACCATTAGACAGCAACTACCCTCAAACCACCACTAACCATCCTCACCGCTAACCAACGCCACGGCAAACAATGCGATTATGCAGACAACTTAAAGTCTGTAAACAATATTATATACAGGTAATCGCCAGGTGAGGCTCAGGTGAAAAATTTAGTAATTAATTGTAAATGAGAATTATATTGGGATTAATTGAACTCAAATACGAATTAGATAAAACTAGATTAATATCATGAGAGAATTAGATAAGATTTAGATAAGAATAAGTTAAGAATAAGGAGAATAAGATAAAAATATGATAAGAAAATAAGAAGAGAAACAAAATAATTATAATAATAAACAATATATTAAATAAGACAGGTGAGAAACAAGTAATGAACAGGTGAGAAACAGGTGAAAACAGGTGAGAACAGGTGAGAACAGGTGAAAACAGGTGAGAAAAGGTGAGAACAGGTGACAAACAGGTGTAGAGAGGGGGGTAGAGGGAAGGGTTACAGCCAGGTGAGGTCTTTATCAACGCGTGCAAGACAGTATCTCACCTGGTGCACCCACCTATAAATCACTGGTCTGGCCACCTAATTGAAAGTCCCCCGTGCCCGCATACTGAGTACAAGGGGTGTGGGAGAGGGCAGGGAGGGTGGGAGACAGGTGTGAGAGGGTGGGAAGTGTGTGTGAGAGAGAGAGAGAGAGAGAGAGGTGTACATCTTATCTCCGGGTGTCGTAGTTCCGTCCTACCCCCAACCCACCCCACCCCCCCACCCCACCCTTCAGAGTCAACAGCCCCCGCCCCAGACTCATTAGTAAGGTCATAAAGTAGGGGCTCTCATTGGTGGAGCTGAAGGCTAACAAGCGGTGGGGTTAGGTTAGGTTATTGTAGCATAGACTCAGAGCATCATGAGGGGCGGCCCACTTGTACCGTGTGTGATTTGTGGCGCCTCTCTTGTGTTGTGAGTCTTGTGAGTTGTGTTGTAGGGTTGTACAGGTTGTGTTGTGAGTCTTGTGAGTTGTACGGGTTGTGTTGTGAGTCTTGTGAGTTGTGTTGTGAGTCTTGTGGGTTGTGGGTTGTGTTGTGAGTCTTGTGAGTTGTGTTGTGAGTTGTACGGGTTGTGTTGTAGTCTTGTGAGTTGTGTTGTGAGTCTTGTGAGGTTGTGTTGTGAGTCTTGTGAGTTGTGTTGTGAGTCTTGTGAGTTGTGTTTATGTCTTGTAGGTTGTGTTGTGAGTCTTGTGAGTTGTGTTGTAGAGTCTTGTGAGTTGTTGTAGGTCTTGTGAGTTGTGTTAGTGTGATTTACGAGGTTCTACTAACCAAACCTAACTAATCTAATCTAACCTAACAAACCAACCTAACCTAACCTAACCTAACAATTAGAAGAGGTACCAGCCTTCTAACGTCATAGCGCGTCACGACCAATCACCACACGCCACACCCCCAAACGCGTGGGTTGTACATGACGTTGATAGCCAGGAAGAACCTATAGCTGACGTCAACATCCGGGTGTTTGTGTCTTTGTTGTGCTGAGACATTCCATGTGCATGTGTAGGTGCCTCCCCTCCAACCCCCCTCCTCCCCCCACCCCCTCCACCCCTCCGCTTTAGGATCTCTCTCTCTCTCTCTCTCTCTCTCTCTCTCTCTCTCTCTGTCTCAACCCAAGTTCATCATATTTAGTTTAACTCTTCCTCTTCTTAACCATATATCTGTCTGTCTGTCTCTGTCTGCCTGTCTGTCTGTCTGTCTGTCTGTCTGTCTGTCTGTCCTGTCTGTCTGTCTGCCTCACCACCCACAGGCAGACACTATACCGTCACTATCTCTAATCTCTCTATATCTCTCTCCACCTTTCACCTCAAGTTTAACATATCTAGGCTATCTCTTAAACCCCACCCACCCCACCCAGCCCCACCCACACCCACCCACACCCACCCACCCACCCCTTATTACAGTCGATTCTTCTTAAAACAAAAACAAAAAAACCACGGCCGCTTAACAAGAGTAGATCGGCCCTCACACACCACACACACACACACACACACACACACGTTCATTATGCCCCCGACGCTACACAAGACCCTAGTCCCCAGGTTGTCTAGTTAACTATCTCCATACCAATTGTACCTCATCAGGGGCAGGTAGAGATTTACGCTTGTTTGAGTTTACGTGGGAGAGACTTGATGTGTGTGGGGGAGGGAGGGAATCAAGAGAGGGGTCAAGAGAGAGAAGGGGTCAAGGGAGAGGGGAAGAGGTCAAGGAGAGGGGGAAGAGAGGGGGTCATGGGAGAGGGGGGTCAAGGAGGGAAGGGGGTCATGGGAGAGGGAAGAGGTCATGGGGAGAAGAGGGGTCAAGGAGAGGTCATGGGGAAGAGGTCATGGAGGGAAGAGGGTCATGGGAGGGGGAAGAGGGGGTCAAGGAGAGGGAAGAGGGGTCAAGGGGAGGGGGAAGAGGGGGTCAAGGGAGAGGGGGAAGGGGTCATGGGAGGGGGGAAGAGGGGTCAAGGGAGGGGTCATGGGGAGA
The DNA here is from genome assembly GCF_018991925.1 of Homarus americanus. Classification (NCBI taxonomy): domain Eukaryota; kingdom Metazoa; phylum Arthropoda; class Malacostraca; order Decapoda; family Nephropidae; genus Homarus; species Homarus americanus. The sequence continues at coordinate 28,233 of NW_024746135.1, forward strand.
GGGAAGAGAGGGGTCATGGGAGGGGGGAAGAGGGGTCAAGGGGAGAGGGGAGAGGTCAAGGGAGGGAAGGGGGGTGGGGGTTTAAGGGAGGTTGGTATGGAAGAGAGAGAGAGTAAGGGGAGAGTAAATAAGCTGGGGTGTCTAATTTCAGGTAATCCAGTAATGTTGCTGTAACTGAAAATACCGTGTTCACATCTCTATAAGAACACAAGACTGGAGGAAACAGTAACTATTGGCCCATACTGGACAGTCCCGTTTACACCCAACCCCTATCGCTCATATATCCACCCAACCTGTGTTTGAAGCTATCCAGCGTGTTAGAGTTAATGATGATGTTTGGTAACTTGTTCCACTCGTCCACTACTCTATTTCCAAACCAGTGTTTACCTATCTCGCGTCTAAATCTAAATTTGTCTAATTTAAACCATTGTTACGAGTTCGCTCCTGGTTGGATAGTTTGAGTACCTTTGTTATATCACCTTTGTTTAGCCCTGCCTTCCACTTATACACCTCTATCATATCGCCCCTCACTCTACGTCTCTCGAGGGAGTGCAAATTAAGATGCTTTAACCTGTCTCTGTACTCAAGGTTCCTAATGCCCGGGATTAGTCTTGTCATTCTCCTCTGAATTCTTTCCAAGGATTCTATATCCATTCTGTAGTACGGTGACCAGAACTGCACTGCGTAATCCAAGTGAGGTCTGACAAGCGCATGATATAGTCTTAAAATAACCTCGCTAGTCCTGTAACTAACACTCCTTTGTATGAACCCAAGTACTTTATTAGCCTTGTTACGACCAAAAACACACTGTTCACTTGGCTTAAGGTTCCTACTCATCATTACCCCTAAGTCTTTCTCACGTCTCTGTACAGCGTTACAAACTGACAAAAGATCATTATCTATTTTGCGTTGATGTTACTATGTACTGGGTGCTGGAGTCACTCAGGTAAGATGATTCATTAACGATTTACCTGTGATATAATTTAACACACGATTAATTAGTTTAACTGTGATATAATTTTACACAAGACGTCATCTGGCTGACTCAACATGCACCTGTACAGACTCAGCATACATACATACATACATACATACATACATACATACATACATACATACATCTCTCATACATACATACATACATACATACATACATACATACATACATACATGATATCATCGCCAAACAACAAGCTAAAACAGGTAAAATATGTACATTCTTAATTAAACTTACCTGTAGCTAATTTGCATAAGGTGTTTAATCATTGATAATCGCACCATAATCCTCTGTTGCATCTCAGATTACTACACGGGTTGTTTAATAATTCATATATGTTGATTTTATTGAGTGTTTTTTGTTTTTTTTTAGTTTTTTCAACTTTCAAGTTTACCTGTTGATCGGTTCTCCAGTCAGGTGTAAAATTGATGCCTTAGGAGGTCAATTATCGTGCTCAAGGGGTTAAGATATTGTACTAAAGAAGTTAAGTTATTGTACTCAAGAAGTTAAGTCATCGTACTCAAGAAGTTAAGTCATCGTACTCAAGAAGTTAAGTCATCGTACTCAAGAAGTTAAGTCATTGTACTCAAGAAGTTAAGTCATTGTACTCAAGAAGTTAAGTCATCGTACTCAAGAAGTTAAGTCATCGTACTCAAGAACTTAAGTATCTGAGTGAATGTTTGTCGGTAATATGTGAGAATTTTATTTATTTCAGTTGACTTGAGGAAATTGAAAGGTTATATTACGGAGAATTTGTTCAAGGTAGGTGTTGTGTAGGAGTGAGGGAGGATCTCTCTCTCTCTTTTACTCCCATCACCTACCAACCCCTTCCTTGACGACCACCACCACTACCACAACCACTACCACCATCCATCTTTGACCACCTTCCCACGCCACCACAATAATTCCCTTCTCTATCAATTATTATCTGCTGCTTCGCCATGGCTTCTCACACCAGCGTCTTGGATTATAATGAAGCCAATTTAGGGGTTATTTATTACTCATGGTAAATACATAAAACTGCTCACTTCATTCTTCCCCAGCAGTCTTGTCGAGATGGGAATGAGTTTTGGGTCTTTTAACTCACTGGTTCGTTTGTTGTGTTGACGTGAACACCTGTGGAATTTGTTTATTAATTACTATTTCTGACTGGTTTTGTAACACCTGAGTGAAGCTGACTGATAACTGAGGTATTTGTTCATTAATTACTGTTTCTGACTGGTTTTGTAACACCTGAGTGAAGCTGACTGGTAACTGAGGTATTTGTTCATTAATTACTGTTTCTGACTGGTTTTGTAACACCTGAGTGAAGCTGACTGGTAACTGAGGTATTTGTTCATTAATTACTGTTTCTGACTGGTTTTGTAACACCTGAGTGAAGCTGACTGATAACTGAGGTATTTGTTCATTAATTACTATTTCTGACTGGTTTTGTAACACCTGAGTGAAGCTGACTGATAACTGAGGAATTTGTTCATTAATTACTATTTCTGACTGGTTTTGTAACACCTGAGTGAAACTGACTGGTAACTAGTTAACTGAGGAGCTTCTTATCTATATACTGACTGGTTCTGTAACAGCTGACTGAAAATATCTGTCGAGAAAGACTGTGAATCTCCAAGGCTGACTGATATTAAATACTGACTGGTAACAGAGAAACTTATTACATTTAAACCAACTGCATCTAACTGGTTATAGACCACTAATCATAAACTGACTGTCTAGAAAACCCCAGAATCACCTTAAGCAACTGGTATCACGAAATAACTGGTAACTGTCACACTGACTGATTTTTGGAACACTGAAGTAAAATTGACTGTCAAAAAATGGGGGGAGAGAGAGAGAGAGAGAGAAAAGACTGTGTACCCCCCTAACTGACTGGTAACACGCGAAGATTGTTAGAGTCATGCATATATGATGATACAGTTAACAGTCACTTCCATATAATTCACTTTGGTAGATACGATCGAGAAATTATATAGTTGGTATAAACTGAAGGAAGGAAAAGCGATGATTCTCCAGTCGTCTTTCTTCTGTTACTTAACGAGTTTATATAGCGTAGGTGAACTGGCTTCTTCATCTTCTTCTTCTTATTCTTCTTCTTTATTCTTCTTCTTTTACTTTGTTTGTCTTCTTCTTTATTCCTCCTCCTCCTCCTTCTTCTGTATTCCTCCTCCTCTTCCACCTCTTCTTTTTATTCTTTTAGTTCTTCTTCTTCTCCTCCTTTTTCTTCTTCCTCCCCATCTCTTCTTTTTCTCCTATTTCTTGTTCATTTTCTTCTCTGTCTTCCTCCTCAACAACAAACAACAACAGAGAGCGAATCACCAAACAATTAATTAACACTAAATTAATAAAAAACAAAGATCATTATGTTTTTAATTCACTAAATATTCTCACATTCACAAAAACACAACCGTGGTTATTAATATTTTCACAACAACGATTAATAGTTTTTAAATCGCAATAACACAATCGCAAATAAATTCAACTTCACGGAAACTCAGCTACAAAAATTTCTTAACTAGACGACAATTAAAAAGTCAAAATCTCAAAAATTTTCAACTTAATTAAAAATCGGTTACAAAATTTCTCAATTTAACTAAAAATAAGAAAATAAATTCTCAACTTTCTCAAAACATGACCATGATATAATAATAAAAAAAACACATTAGTAAAAAATAAATAAAAAAATCGCTAAAAAAACAAATCCAAAATCGCTAAAAAAAACCCTAAATCGATAAAAATTCCAAAATCACAAAAAAAATTCCCCAGTCGATGAAAAAAATTCGACAATCGATAAACAAAAAATCCATAATCGCTAAAAAAAAATAAAAAATCCCCCAAAATTCCAAATTTGCAAAAAATATCCACAATCGCTAAAAAACTTGGCGGCGGACCTAACGTTTAGTCAACTAATTAAGAATACTGACACATGACTACAAAGATACATGCAGACACAGACACACAGACAGACAGACAGACAGACAGACACAGAGAACACAGACAGACAGACAGACAGATAGATTGGTCTTTACATAGCTTGGGTGATCACAATATACCTGAATGAGGGGTTAAAAATATATTCAGTTTTATTATTATTATTATTATTATAAATTGGATTTTGTAAAATAGTAAAAGTAAAAATATTCACAAATAAATTAAGTGCCAAGAAAACACTGGTTACATAAAACTGATACAAAAATTAATTACTTAAAAATTAAAGATAAATTAAACTATAAGGAAATAATAATAACAAATAGTTAAGAAAGAAACAAAGAAAGATAATCTACATAATAATAATCTTAAAATAATATTAAATGAAAAATTAATCCCAGCCGGAATATAATTTACATAACCGGTATCTATAATAATTACCTAACAACATGCAACAAACAATTTACTCTTATCAACAGCGATAATTGTGATATCAAATAATTTGTCTGAGTATCAAGTATAAAACCTTTTGTTGTTACGAGATCAGTACAGTGTGTTGGTGACTGGTGATAATGTTGTATAAATGTTAAGAACTAGAAGATGGGATAAAGGTGTGTGACGCTGAGTTAACTTAATAATAATAATAATAATAATAATAATAATAATAATAATAATAATAATAATAATAATAATAATAATAATAATAATAATAATAATGATAATAATAATAATAATAATAATAATAATAATAATAATAATAATAATAATAATAATAATAATAATAATAATAATAATAATAATGTTAATAAAAATATATTTATTAACATTTAAATAAAGAACCGAGCCTCAGATACACACACTGTACTGAAAATTATATAAACAAATTTTCATTATTGACCTTTATAGAAATTGCTCTTGATAATAGTAAACTTAATAGAACAAACGCAATAGACTGTTAGCTAGTCAGTCAGTCAGTACAGTTAGTTAGTTAGTAATGGTTACTTTATAAGTGGGGGTGCGTGTGTCCGTCCACCTGAGGTCACACGGCAAGTCGATATTTTCACTAGTGGCTGATTGAGTTGCTTCCTGAAAACAGTGGTGTGGTGTGGAGTGGTGTGGTGTGGTGTGGTGTGGTGTGGAGTGGTGTGGAGTGGTGTGGTGTGGTGTGGTGTGGTTTAGTGTGGTGTGGTGTGCAGTGGTGTGGTGTGGTATAGTGTAGTGTGGTTTAGTGTGGTGTGGTGTGGTGTGGTGTGGTTTGGTGGTGTGGTGTGGGTGGTGTGGTGTGGGTGGTTTGGTGTGGTGTGGTGTGGGTGGTGTGGAGTGGTGTGGAGTGGTTTAGTGTGGTGTAGTGAAGTGTGGTGTGGTGTGATTTTTTTTTTTATTTTTTTTTTATTGGGCACTCCCCTACATCGTTGTGTAAGGTGAAGCGCAGAAGAGTTTACAGCGCCCAACAGGGAAGCATGCTAATTTCAGGCTTGCCTTTATGTCTCATGAGTTAAGGGCGTAGAAGCCTGAAGAGTCAGTGGTTTATGTCATCAAGTTATTGGAAGCTCCAACAACTTGTCCCTGAATACGAATTCGCAACTTTCGACTTACACCAGGTACCTACTGTGCTGCTAGGGGAACAGGGACCAATGGGGGATAGGAAGTGTGTCCAAACAGGTGGTGTGATGTGATGCAAGGAAAAAGTATAGTGAAGTAGTGGCTGTGTTTGTGCTGGGTTGATCACACACCTGGGCAGTGTAGTGACGATATTGCCAGGTAGTTAGGATCACCTGAGATTAACCCCCCCCCCCAGCTTATTCCACGTAAACAACAACAACAACAAGAACTACAACAAAAACAATAAAAGCAACAATAATGAAAACAACAAAAACGATAACAAAAACATCAACAACAACAGGTATAGTTTAGCGGGGGGGGGGGCTACTCGGGGCTTCCTGTAGTCTGTAGTTTCACTTACTTTCCACTTTCTAACATTCTATAGTACTAAACTGACATATTGTTAACACACACACACACCAAGCGGTAGTCTCAGCAAAACATTATCATCACCATCTCGTCCTGGACCCCCCCTCCCCCCTCCCCCTGTGGCTACGTGAACGATAAAGGCTACGATACGTTAAGTCATCAGACGGGAAACTATCTTAAAGTGGTAAAAGTGCACAAACTGTTTGAGGTTGGCAGTGCGACCACTGGTCATCCCTGTTCCCACGACACCACTGACCCCTCCACCCGTCCCGAACATCGTCATTGGCTATGGCTTCGTCTTAACTCATCCACTCCTCTCAACTATTTCCTTCCTTACAAAATACATAATTTAAACTCCCTCTTGTGGATTAATACAAATATATCCACTACAGCTCCCCCGTGTGGTGTAATGATACAATAAGACTGTAACACCACACCCAAGCCAGGAGAGAGACAGCGAGAGAAGGCCGAACGCGGGTATAGGTGGGCGGGGCGTAGGGTGATTATACCCAGCACAGATTTCAGATGGAATCATAATATGGCCAGCACTTAGACATTAGTGGCCAGACTCTCCTCCTTGGATGGCTCTAAAACATGGAGGTTAGATCCACCGTACTGATGGATTAGTTAGTAATTACTGACTCTCCCTCAGTCGTTTGTAAAAGATTAACATTCTGACTATAATTATTAATGTCATTTATTGTGAGGCTGGGACGTGTGATGCAGGTTCTTAAGAGAAAATATATGTTATGAGAGTTAACTGGAAGAGGACAGGTGGCGGCGATGCATACCAATACATCAGTTGTTTATGACTCAAGAAATTCCTTCACTCGGGATAAACTTATTGATCGCGTGAAGGTTAAACC
>NW_024746135.1:37500-57500 GCF_018991925.1 Homarus americanus
GGTGAGGGTGGGTGGGGTGGGGTAGAGTTGGGTTATGTTAGGGTGGGGTTAGGGTGGGGTGGTTATGTTAGGGTGGGGGTAGTTGGGGTTAGGATTGGGGTGGGTTAGGATTGGGTTATGTTGGGGAATTGGGATGGGATGGGGTGGGGTAGGGGTGGGGTGGGGGATGGGGTGGGGTGGTATTGGGTGGGGTAGGGTGGGGTGGGTTATGTTGGGGTGGGGAATTGGGGTGGGGTAGGGTAGGGTGGGATTGGGTTAGAGTTTGGGGGTGGGGTAGGGTGGGAGTGGGGTTGGGTTAGGGTGGTGTTAGGGTAGGAGTGGGGTGGGGATTGGATTGGGGTGGGGTGGGGTGCGGAGTTGGGGTAGATTAGGGATGGGTTAGGGTGGGGTAGGTTAGGGTTGGGGAGGTTAGGATTGGGTTATGTTAGGGTAGGTTATGTAGGTTGGGTTAGGTGGGTGGGTTAGGTTAAGTTATGTTAGGGTGGGTTATGTTAGGGTGGGGTAGGGTAGGGTAGGGTAGGGTAGGGTGGTGGGGTAGGGTGAGTTATGTTCGGATTGGGGATGGGGTTAGAGTTGCGGTGAGGATGGGGTTGGGATTGGGATTAGGGTTGGGTTATGTTAGGGGATGAAGTTGGTTAGGATTGGGTTATGTTTAGAGGTTGGGACAGGGGTTGGGGTTGGGGTTAGGGTGGGTTAGGGTTGGGTTGTGTTGGGTTGGGGTTGGGGTTGGGGTGGGGTGGGGATTAGGTTGGGATTGGGGTTGGGGATTGGGGTTGTTGCAGTTGGGGTGGGGGTTGGGGTTGGGGTTGGGGTTGGGGATTGGGGGTTGCGGTGGGGTTGGGGATTGGGGTTAGGTTGGGTGGGGTTGGGGTTGGGAGTTGGGGACTGAGGTTGCGGTGGATTGGTTAGGATGAGTTGAGTTGGTTGGATGGGGGGTGGGGTTGGGGTTGGGGTTGGGGTTGGGATTGGGTGGGGTTGGGGTTAGGATGGGTTAGATTGGGGATGGGGATTGGGGTTGGGGTGGGGTGGGGTTGCGGTGGGTGGGGTTGGGGTTGGGTGTGGTTGGGTTGGGGTTGGGGTTGGATTGGGGTGGGGTTGGGGTTGGGATGGGGTGGGGTTGGGGTTGGGGTTGGGATTGGGTTAGGGTTGGGGTTGGGGTTGGGTGGGGTTGGGATTGGGTTGGGGTTTGGGGTTAGGGTTGGGGTTGGGGGTTATGGGATTGGGGGGGGTTGGGTTGGGGTTGGGGTTGGGGTTGGATGGGGTTGGGGTTCATTGGGGTTGGGGTTGGGATGGGGTTGGGGTTGGGTGGGGTTGGGGTTAGGGTTGGGGGTAGGTTGGGGTTGGGGTGGGGTTGGGATTAGGTGGGGGAGGTGGGATTGGATTGGGTGGGGTGGGATTGGGTGGGGTTGGGGTGGGGTTGGGTGGGTGGGGTGGGGTGGGGTGGGGGATGGGGTTGGGGTTGGGTTGGTTGGGGTTGGGGTTGGGGTTGCGGTGGGGTTGGGATGGGGTTAGGGTTGGGTTGGGTTGGGGTTGGGGTTGGGGTTAGGGGGTTGGGGATGGGGTTGGGGTTGGGGTTGGGGTTGCGGTGGGGTTGGGGTTGGGGTTGGGATGGGGTTGGGTTGTGTTGGGGTTGGGGATTGGGGTTGGGGTTGGGGTTGGGGTGGGATTGGGTTGGTTGGGATGGGGTTGGGGTTGGGGTTGGGTTGTGTTGGGGGTTGGGTTGTGTTAGGATGGGTTAGGTTAGGGTAGGTTAGGTTAAGTTATGTTAGGGTGGGTTATGTTAGGGTAGGTTAGGGTGGGTGGAGTTTATGGTAAGGTTATGTTAGGGTGGGTTATGTTGGGGTAGGTTAGGGTGGGTTAGGTTAGGTTATGTTAGGGTTAGGTTATATTGGGTAGGTTAGAATTGGGGTGGGGGTGAGGGTAGAGATTGGGTTATGTTAGGGTGGGTTATGTTAGGGTGGGTTAGAGAATTAGGTTAGGGTAGGTTAGGGGTAGGTTAGGGTAGGGAGTGGGTTATGATTGGGTTATGTTGGGGTGAGGTTATGTTAGGGGTAGGTTAGGGTGGAGTTAGGTTAGGTTATGTTAGGGTAGGTTATGTTAGGGGTAGGGTTAGGGTAGGTTATGTTAGGGTAGGTTATGTTAGGGTAGGTTAGGTTAGGTTAATCAAAAGCTGAAATAAACATGGGGGGGTTAATCTTCATATGATCCCAAAAGAGTTAATAACAGACAACACACAACAACCGATTGATTGAGCCGTGAGGGCCAGCCGGTGGGGGAGACAACGCCGCCCCTCACAACACTGGAGGTACGTGAGGCAGGTAATGACTGACAGGTAGCAGCTCACAGGTGTATCATGGTCAGAGGATCACCTAACCTAACCTAACCTAACCTAACCTAACCTAACCTAACCTAACCTAACCTAACCTAACGTACCCTAACCTAACCTAACGTAACCTAACCAAAACTCAACGAAATATTCCATAGGTATACATTACAGTCTCAGGGTACAAAGGTCGCCATTTTGAAGGTGGCGAAGGACATGAAATATACCTGTACACACGAAGAGTAAATAGAGAAAACTGATGATAAACAGAAGATAAATTAAATAACAACAGAAGGTAACAAGAGGATACAAAATTCAGGTAATTAGTCTATGATCACCTGAAGATTTGGTTAGGTTAGGTTAGGTTAGGTTAGGTTAGGTTAGGTTAGGTTAGGACCCACGAATACAGAAAGAGAATAAACCTAATTAAGAGGAACGAACGATAAAGGAAGGACTCAAAGACGAATACAAGACACAGTGTAGTAAGTGATAAAGAGAGGGAATGGTGGAGTAGTGATAAGAATGTACAAGTGTAGAGTGAACCAGCTCGACCTGACACTCCAGCATACGACGTAAGGGGAGGAAAAGGGTGGACGAGTGGATGGAGGCGCTCAGTGGACGGTAGAGGTTCAACACACAAGACTTTGAAGGTGTTGGAGGAAACCTTAAACCAGGTGGTGGTGGTGGTGGTGGTGGTGGTGGTGGTGGTGGTGGTGGTGGTGATGATGGTGGTGGTGATGGTGGTGATGGTGATGGTGGTGATAAATTCATTAGTCTATAGCAAGAAATTTCTCAAGACGACACTGGACGCCTCAACATTGGATGGAGACATCACTAATTTGGTGCTTGAATGTGCAGGACGACCTAAGGAAGTAGCAGGCAGGCAGGCAGGCAAGCAGGTCGTGAAGAAGAAGACCCTGAAGATGGTGGAGGAAGAGGAGCAAGCAAGCAGGCCGGAGGCAGGCCAGAGGCAGGCAGACAAGCAGGCAGGTAGGTCGTGACTGGCTGACTGGGAGCAGCAACAAGTAATTGGCTGCCTGCTTCACTTTCACCTCCGGGCGCGCCATGACGATTGATTTCATGCCCGGCCGTGGCGCTAGCGTTCACCCTGACGTTTTCTATGACTCAAACTATCTCCCACTTTCTGTAGTTCATCCTCTGTGTTATTCTCTGTACTTCCTAATATATTCCATTTATTCTCTTTTAATCATCAACCTGTAGACATTAATTTATCTCCATATTTTCTTGTGTTGTCTCTTATTATCTCCTGGAGTTGTTTCCCATGAGACTAAGAGACAGTTTACATTTTCTTTCCCTTGGTTATTTCCCATTTTCTTCGTCTTCAACTCCTTATAATCTTAGTTTATCTTTATTTCTTTTCTTCGTTGTTATTTAAGTTACTCTCAATATGTTTACTTTATTCCTCCATCTTTAATTACCTAAGAGGAATTTATTGATTTTTTTCTTAATTTATTTTCACTTGTTTATGTCTCGTCTTGTGTCTCTCAGCTCTCTTCTTGTCTCTTGTTTACTTCATTTCCTCAAGCCTTTGTTTACTTACACACACACACACACACACACACACACACACACACACGATACAATGTTAATAATTTCTTTTCCCCAGATAATGACTTTAGTTAATTAATGAACACATTTAATGACACACCGACGACTGCTGCCAGGATTTCTAATAACTTTTTATGTGTTGTTAAATTATAAGAGTAAACAATACTTAAGATATACTTTCCCTCCCTCTCATCCCTCTCACCCTCCTCCCTCTCACCCTCCTCCCTCTCACCTTCCTCCTTCTCACCCCCCTCCCTCTCACCTTCCTCCTTCTCACCCCCTCCCTCTCATCCTTCTCCACCCCTCCCTCTCATCCTCTCCACCCTCCTCCCTCTCACCTCCACTCCTCCCTCACCTTCCTCCTCTCACCCCCCACCTCTCATCCCTCTCACCCTCCTCCCTCTCACCTCTCACGCTCCTCCCTCTCATCCCTCTCACCCTCCTTCCTCCCTCTCACCTTCCTCCCTCTCACCCCCCACCCTCTCACCCTCCTCCCTCTCACCTCTCACGCTCCTCCCTCTCATCCCTCTCACCCTCCTTCCTCCCTCTCACCCACTGGAGTTACGTTTAATACTAAAATTCTTACCCCCCTCCCAAAGACCAGCGTCCACAAATGAGTAACTCAATTCTCCAGCCACAGTAACCTGCAGTGTATAGGATCAACGTTATTGTGAATGACACTTTCTAGTATTTGTGAGTCACGACCAACAGAGGTTATAGAGCCGCTGTTAGTGTGTGTGTGTAGTGATGGCCCCTCACACCTCCCTACACCTCACCCTGCACCTCCCTACACCTCACCCTGCACCTCCCTACACTTCACACCCCCTGCCTCCTACCTCACCCTGCACCTCCCTACACCTCACCCTGCACCTCCCTACACTTCATCGTGGTCGACACACACAACTACGGCTACCACCACCCCAACGCTCCAGTTAGTGTGTTGTCGCCCCAACGCTCCAGTTAGTGTGTTGTCACCCCAACGCTCCAGTTAGTGTGTTGTCACCCCAACGCTCCAGTTAGTGTGTTGTCACCCCAACGGTCCTGTTAGTGTGTTGTCACCTCAACGCACTAGTTAGTGTGTCGACACCTTAATGCACACCAGTTAGTGTGTTGTCACTTCAACACATCAGTTAGTGTGTTGTCACCTCAACGCACCAGTTAGTGTGTCGACACCGCAGCCACACCGGATTAATGTATTTGTCACCTCAGCAACTCCGAAGTTAGTGTGTTGTCACCTCCAACGCTCCTGTTAGTGTGTCGACACCCGCAACACACCAGTTAGTGTGTTGTCACCGCAACACACCGGTGGTGTGTTGTCGTAACACACCAGTTGGTGTGTTGTCACCGCAACACACCAGTTGGTGTGTTGTCACCTCAACTTGCTTGCTAGTTGGTGTGTCACGACACCTCAATGCACACCAGTTGGTGTGTTGTCACTTCAACACACCGGTTGGAAGTGTTGTCACCGCAGCACGCAGTTGGTGTTGTCTTCAACACACCAGTTGAATCGTGTTGTCACCCCAACGGTCCTGTTAGTGTGTTGTCACCTCAACGCACTAGTTAGTGTGTCGACACCTTAATGCACACCAGTTAGTGTGTTGTCACTTCAACACATCAGTTAGTGTGTTGTCACCTCAACGCACCAGTTAGTGTGTCGACACCTCAGCGCACCAGTTAGTGTGTTGTCACCTCAACGCACCAGTTAGTGTGTCGACACCTCAGCGCACCAGTTAGTGTGTCGACACCTCAGCGCACCAGTTAGTGTGTCGACACCTCAACGCACCAGTTGGTGTGTCGACACCTCAACCACGCAGTTAGTGTCGACACCTCCAAGCGCACCAGTTGGTGTGTCGACACCTCCAGCCCCGCACCAGTTAGTGTGTCGACACCTCAAGCGCTGCCAGTTGGTGTGTCGACACCTCAACGCACCGAAGGATTGAGTGTGTCGACACCTCAGCGCGCAGTTGGTGTGTCGACACCTCCAGCTGCCTCCAGTTAGTGTGTCGACACCTCCAACGCACCAGTTGGTGTGTCGACACCTCCTTTACCAGTTAGTGTGTCGACACCTCAACGCGCAGTTGTGTCGACACCTCAACGCACCAGTTAGTGTGTCGACACCTCAACGCACCAGTTAGTGTGTCGACACCTCAGCGCACCAGTTAGTGTGTCGACACCTCAGCGCACCAGTTAGTGTGTTGTCACCTCAGCGCACCAGTTAGTGTGTTGTCACCTCAACGCACCAGTTAGTGTGTCGACACCTCAACGCACCAGTTAGTGTGTCGACACCTCAGCGCACCAGTTAGTGTGTCGACACCTCAACGCACCAGTTAGTGTGTCGACACCTCAACGCACCAGTTAGTGTGTCGACACCTCAATGCTTCAGAAACACAAATTGAATTAAACGACAAGAGAAACAGCCCGAGCGACTGATGGTGTGTGTGTGTGTGTGTGTGTGTGTGTGTGTGTGTGTCCTGGTCTCAACTACTGTATATAGGTGGACACTTAAAACAATATTTGCATACAGTGGCACGCAGGTAGTAGCCTGTATATATAAACACGTACATGGAGGTGAGTATGTAAATGTACACACAAATAAAATACATCCAAATATGTGTGTGTGTGTGTGTGTGTGTGTGTGTCTACATGCTGTGACAACTGACAGAGGTGTAAATATGTACACACACACACACACACACCCACACACACACCCACACACACACACACAGCCCAGGGAGGTTCTCAGGCTCGTCATGCCGCCTTGTCTTACATATTTCGTGCCAATTCGTCGGAGTTTGAGAGTTTTTGTTGGCGGCCATCATGTATGACTCCTGGCCGGTGTACAACGCGGAACTGACCACCTAACCTGACCCGGGTGAAATGTGACGGTTGTGTGACGGTTGTTATGTACCCAGTGTGACGGTTATGACGGTTGTTTTGGACCCAGTGTGACGGTTATGACGGTTGTTTTGGACCCAGTGTGACGGTTATGACGGTTGTTTTGGACCCAGTGTGACGGTTATGACGGTTGTTTTGGACCCAGTGTGAAAGCTGTTAAGGGAGATAAATGGTGGGAAGATAGGAAGAAAGATTGAGTAAGAAATATGGAAGGAGATGGAGATAAGAGATAAGGAAAACAGACGAGAAATAGGAAGAGATGAATAGATATGGAGAAAAAAAATGAAATAAATATAAAATAAAGAAGAATCTTCTACAAACCTGAATAACTGGACCAGAAAGATTCAATTTATCATTCAGCTTGACTTAATGGTAATGGAAGGCTATAGAGTCAGGTGAGTCAGTGGTATCTAAGACTGACTCTATCAAGCCAAGTGAGTCAGTGGTATTTAATGACTGCAATAACTCAAGTCAAGTGAGTCAGTGGTATCTAAGACTGACAATAACTTCAAGTCAGGTGAGTCAGTGGTATCTAAGACTGACTCACCAATCTCAAGTCAGGTGAGTCAGTGGTATCTAGACTGACTCACCAATAACTCAAGTCAGGTGAGTCAGTGGTATACAGACTGACTCACAATAACTCAAGTCAGGTGAGTCAGTGGTATCTAAGACTGACTCACCAATAACTCAAGTCAGGTGAGTCAGTGGAATGTAAGACTGACTTATGGACACACACACACAACACACGCCAACACACCACAAGAGTTAACGAGCTGAATGACCCAGTGTTTAAGGTGTAGAAGCTGTGCCAACACAACAACCACACCCTGAGTTAACGAGCTGAATGACCCAGTGTTTAGGTGTAGAAGCTGTCACCAACACAATAACCACCCTGAGTTAACGAGCTGAATGACCCAGTGTTTAAGTGTAGAAGCTGTCGCCAACACAACAACCACACCCTGGTTAACGAGGCTGAATGACCCAGTGTTTAAGGTGTAGAAGCTGTCGCAACACAACAACCACACCCTGAGTTAACGAGCTGAATGACCCAGTGTTTAAGGTGTAGAAGCTGTCGCCAACACAACAACCACCTGAGTTAACGAGCTGAATGACCCAGTGTTTAGGTGTAGAAGCTGTCGCCAACACAACAACCACACCCTGAGTTAACTAGCTGCATGACCCAGTGTTTAAGGTGTAGAAGCTGTCGCCAACTAACACACACCCTGAGTTAACGAGTTGCATGCCAGTGTTTAGGTGTAGAAGCTGTCGCCAACACAACAACCACACCCCTGAGTTAACTAGGTGCATGACCCAGTGTTTAAGGTGTAGAAGCTGTCGCCAACACAACAACCACACCCTGAGTTAACGAGCTGCATGACCCAGTGTTTAAGGTGTAGAAGCTGTCGCCAACACAACAACCACACCTGAGTTAACGAGTTGCATGACCCAGTGTTTAAGGTGTAGAAGCTGTCGCCAACACAACAACCACACCCTGAGTTAACTAGCTGCATGACCCAGTGTTTAGGTGTAGAAGCTGACGCCAACACAACAACCACACCCTGAGTTAACGAGCTGCATGACCCAGTGTTTAAGGTCTGTCGCCAACACAACAACCACACCCTGAGTTAACTAGCTGCATGACCCAGTGTTTAAGGAGTGCAAGCTGTCGCCAACACAACCACACCCTGAGTTAACTAGCTGCATGACCCAGTGTTTAAGGTACAGGCTGTCGCCAACACAACAACCACACCCTGAGTTAACGAGCTGCATGACCCAGTGTTTAAGGTGCAGAAGCTGTCGCCAACACAACAACCACACCCTGAGTTAACGAGCTGCATGACCCAGTGTTTATGGTGTAGAAGCTGTCGCCAACACAACAGCCACACCCTGAGTTAACGAGTTGCATGACCTAGTGTTTAAGGTGCAGAAGCTGTAGCCAATACAACAACCTCACCCTGAGTTAACGAGCTGCATGACCCAGTGTTTAAGGTGTAGAAGCTGTCGCCAACACAACAACCACACACCCTGAGTTAACGAGCTGAATGACCCAGTGTTTAAGGTGTAGAAGCTGTCGCCAACACAACAACCACAATTTGAGTTAATTCTGAGTTGCATGACCCAGTGTTTAAGGTAGAAGCTGTCGCCAACACAACAACCACACCCTGAGTTAACGAGCTGCATGACCCAGTGTCAAGGAATAGTCCGAGAAGACCGGACAACTCGCCAACTGCACTGGCTAACCATTACCCCGGAACACGGTCCACAAACATCCAGGTCCCCAGTAACTCGGGTCAGCTCGCATGAGAGGCGAGCATGCTGACCATCACACCACAGGTTGCCACAATATCACACACACACAAAACACGCCAGTACACACATACACACACAACACACCAGTACACATACATACACAACACATCAGTACACACACACAACACGCCAATACACACACACACACACACATACACACACACACAAAACACGCCAGTACATACATACACACACAACACACAAGTACACATACACACACAACACATCAGTACACACACACAACACGCCAATACACACACACACATACACACACACACACAACACACCAGTACACACACGCACACACACACACACACACACACATACACACACACACACACAACACACAAGTACACACACACAACACGCCAATACACACACACACATACACACACACACACACACACACATACACACACACACACACAACACATCAGTACACACACAACACAATACACACACACATAACACACACACACACAACACACAAGTACACACACACACACACACACACACACACACACACAGCACACCAGTACACACACCCACACATACATACACAACACACACCACACACCCACACATACATACACAGCACATCAGCACACACAGCACACCAGTACACACACCCACACATACATACACAGCACATCAGCACACACAGCACACCAGTACACACACCCACACATACATACACAACACACACACACACACACACACAAACCACAACTACTAAACAAAGACCTCAAAACCAAATAACCACCACCACCCAGACACACCTTACACTTATGTAGCAAAAATTCAACCAACGCGGAAGCTATTTAAGCGCATTGCCGCAAGATACCCATAATTTAGCGGCGGGGGTTATATTAGCGAGACGCGTGGTGCGATACTGGTAGTGGTGGACCAGAGGCGGTAGGGGGAGGAGCAGCCGCAGCGTCGTCGGTGGCTGTAATCAGACCTTCCTAACCACTAATATTAGCCTTCATGTTCTCGTTATTACCAATGTTATTAGCCTTATCATTATTACTCTGGCAGATAGCGATTACAACAACATATTATTATCATTAAGAGCATCACCAATCCACGTCGCCCGCGGGTTGAATCTGTAATAAGAATTCCTGCTGATTTTCTCATTATCGTACAGCGGCAAGAGGCGGACCCGGCTGAACAATAACATCTGGTACATTTTCGTTATATATTTCATAAATCTAAACATATATCAACAAAAACATACTTAGATACGATAAATAAATAATAATACATAACACAAAATAAAACACTATTATATTTATGAGTATTTTAAGAATTTGATTGAGTTTCTGATTACACGAGTGGCTTTGAAACGATACTTTGTCGATGAGGAACGAAAGCGTGTGGTATATGTTTACCGTCCTGTCGATAGCCCGTCTTACTAATCGAATTAAGAGGTTAGTGAGGCAGCAGTAGTGAGTGTGTGTAGCTCACCTGCGGCCAACACCTGCCAGCACCACACCTGTTGCTTACACACACACACACACACATTCATTCAGGTTTTCTTAAGAGACAGTCATTCAGACTATCTTACTACCTCTTGACAACAAAGAATGGTCATAGATGGTGTACATTCTGACCGGAAAAGGGGTTCTCAGTGGAGTACCTCAAGGCTCTATCCCTGGACCCACCTTGTTCGTGATCTACATTAATGACAAGACGAAAATATATTGAGCCACCTTGTCAAGTTTGCGGTCGACACGGAGATATTTGGGAAGGTAGCAAGTCGAGGCGATGTTGCAACAATGAAGAAAGACCTGAATGAGCTGTTCATATGGTCACAAGACTGGCAAATACTCTTTAACATAACCAAATGCAAGACTATACAAGCAGGATACAACAGCCCTAAGCATAACTATTCTGTTAATAACACTTTCCTGGATACTGTTGATAAGAAGAAAGCAAACCTGGATTTATTAATTGTAAAGCGGACCATCGAATACAAAGATACGAAAATAGTCCTTCAATTGTACAGATCTGAAGTTGGTCCCAGTCTGGATTACTGTATACAGGTATGGAAACCCTACCTTCAGAAACACCTAACTTCCCTAGAAAAGATGCAACACAAAGCGACTAAGATGACTCCTGAACTATGTCATCTAGATTATCCAAGTAGACTAAGGGGCTTAGGACTAACAGCCCTTCAATAAGACAGACCTCACTGAAACTCTAAATCCTGAAACTGATGGAAAACATAAACCCGGGACATTTGTTTGTGACCTCACGCACCACCAACAAGAGGGGACATGACTACAAGCTGACCAAGTTAACATACAAAACAACTGTTAGGAAATACTTCTCCACACAGAGGCTGGTAGACCTATGGAACGGTCATCAGCCCTAATAGTGGATCAAGAACAGTACTGGACTTCAAATTAACCCTTGGCAAAATTATTAACAAAACAAGCCACTGGCCTCCTTCCCTCGGCATGGCCATCTCTTGTGGGTGGCCACGAGGTAAACATACAAAGTCCAAGTATACAAACACTATACATAGACAGTACACCCCACTCCCACCCCTCTCACATCCCACCCGCCCTCTCACATCCCACTCCTCTCACATCCCACTCCCGCCCCTCACATCCCACTCCCCTGCCCCTCTCATTCCACTTCCCACCCTCTCTCACATCCCACCCCGCCCCTCTCACATCCTCCCGCCCCTCTCACTTCCACTCCCACCCCTCTCATATTCCACTCCCACCCCTCTTACATAAGAAAATAAGGAGTCTGCAATAGGCCAGTTGACCTGTGCATGGCAGCTCCTGTCGAGAGTTACTACCACTCTCTATCATCCATGAATCTATCCAGCCTCCTTTTGAAACTTTCCAGCGTTCCCGCACTTACTACATAGTTGCTAAGCTTGTTCCACTCGTCCACCACCCTATTCGTGAACCAGTTCCTTCCTATCTCCCTCTTAAACCTAAACTTATCCAACTTGAATCCGTTGCTCCGAGTCCTATCCTGCTCGGACATTATAAGAACTTTATCTATATCGCCTTTATTGGTTCCTTTCACCCACTTAAATACTTCTATCATATCTCCCCGCACTCTTCGTCTTTCTAGGGAATGCAAGTTAAGTTTCTTTAACCTATCTTGATATGGAAGGTTTCTAAGTCCCGGAATCATTTTCGTCATTCTCCGCTGCACCGACTCTAGTGAATTGATATCCATTCTATAATAAGGGAACCAGAACTGAACAGCATAATCGAGGTGCGGCCTGACTAGCGCAAGATATAGTTGCAATAAGACCTCTGCACTCTTATTACTTACACTTCTAGATATAAAACCTAATACTTTGTTTGCCTTATTTCGAACATTAACGCACTGTTTTCTAGGCCGTAGGTCCGGGCTTACAAGTACCCCTAGGTCTCTTTCACAAGTTGACTTCTCTAGGTTGATGTTAAGGCTGTATACATTGACAGTATTTGTTCTTCCAATATTAAGCACGCTGCACTTGCTGGTGTTGAATTTCATTTGCCATTTTTCTGACCACCCCTGCAGTTTATTTAGATCCTCCTGTAATGCATTTGCATCCTGTCCTGAATTAATCTGCCGCCCTATTTTGGTGTCATCCGCAAACTTGCTTATGTCACTGCTGATCCCAGTATCTAGATCGTTTATGTAGATTATGAACAAGAGTGGGCCCAGTACTGACCCCTGGGAAGCCCCACTGGTTACACGACCCCACTCAGATTTAACACCATCTACGCTGACCCTCTGCGTTCTGTCGGTGAGCCATGATTTTATCCAATTTAAAACTTCCCCCTCGATACCATGAGCCTTAATTTTTCTCAGAAGCCTCTGATGCGGCACTCTGTCAAATGCTTTGCTAAAGTCTAAGTAAATAACTTCGTAATTTTCGTCCCACTCCCACCCCTCTTACATCCCACTCACATATACCCGCTTTATTACTATCGCATCTCTCTTATCTGTGATGTGCTGGACAGGGTGTGTTGGGCGGTGCAAATTGGATCACGTCAAGATTACAAAACCCAACTTATTTCACCTGATGATTAGATTAGGTTATGTGGGCGGGCAGGCGCAGCTAGTAGGAGGGCCGGCGGGTAGTGGGCGTGACGCGGTAGTGGGCGGGCGGCGTGGTAGTAAGAGGGCCGGCGTGGTAGTGGGCGTGGACGGTAGTGGGCGGGCGGGCGTGGTAGTAAGAGGGCCGGCGTGGCAGTGGGCGGTGGACGCGGTAGTGGCGGCGGGGCGTGGTAGTAAGAGGCCGGCGTGGTAGTGGCGGGTGGACGCGGTAGTGGGCGGGCGGGGCGTGGTAGTGGGCGTGGGCTATGTAGTAGTGGGCGGGCTGGCGTGGTAGTGGGCGGGCGGGGCGTGGTAGTAGGCGGCGGGTGTTGTGGTGGGCGGGGTTGGTGTGGTAGTGGGCGGCGGAGTGTGGTAGTGGGCAGGCGGAGATGGTAGTGGGCGGGCGGAGGTGGGCGGGCGGGTGTGGTGGTAGCGGGTGGGCGGGGTAGTGGGCGGACAGGTGATAATGGGCGGGGTGGCGTGGTAGTGGGCGGCTTGACCTGGATAGCGGGCGGGTGGGCGCAGGGCGGGATGGTGCGGTAGTGGGCGGGATGGTGCGGTAGTGGGCGGGATGGTACGGTAGTGAGCGGGTGGGCGCGATAGTTGACGGTGGGAGAGGGTCAAGAAATAGCGTCTCCAGGACACGTTAATCAGCAGCCGGTCAGGGTGAGAATGGATGGTCGAACACCTAACCTACTGCTGGGACATGCTGGGAGAGCTGAGACTGGCGGAGGAGGCTGGGAGTGTCCTGGGAGAGCTGAGAGGAGACGGGGAGATGCTGTGAAGACTCCTAGGAGATGTGAGAGTGATTCTAGGATAGCTGAGAGTAGGAAAGGGAGCTGAGAAATCTCTAGGGAGAATCTGGGGAGCTGAGAGAACTAAAAAAAGGGAGAAAACTGATCTTCCTTTCTGCTGGGAGAGATAAACAAGACAAACAAACGTAAACAAGACAAAACAAACACAATCAAGACAAGACAACATCTCCCCTCCCCCCCCACCATCACTAGCAACACAGCCTGAGGGAACCACATGAGTCTCACCCTCTTATAACCTATCCTAACCTAACCTAAACCTAACCCTAACCCTAACCTAACCTAACTCTCTATAACCTAACCTAACCTACCACATGAGTTTCACCCTCTTATAACCCTAACCTAACCTAACCTAACCTAACCTAACTAACCAAACACTACCTCAACTATAATGGGTCTTGTTTGAGTTATGAGGTGGCCCAGGGCTGTGTGGTTAGGTTGAGGTTAAATATAGGTTAGGTTAGGTTGGGTTGAGAACGGTGACGACACTGCCTACTTGGTCAAAACAAACAACAAACAAACAAACAAACCGAAAGAAACAAAGAAACAAAGAAACAAGAAATATTAGCTGTTTATTTACCAAAGCGTCACTAAGACTGTGGATCAGTTTCTGGGGTTGTGAGGCCTGATGAGGTCGTCAGAGGTAGGTGTGTGGCTTATAGTTAGTGGGAGGTGAGGAGGTACTGAGGGAGGAGGTGGTGAGGGAGGAGGTGGGGAGGTAGAGGTACTGAGGGAGGAGGAGGTGGGGGAGGTGAGAGGTACTGAGAGGGAGGAGGGAGGAGGTGGGGGGTAAGGAGGTAGTGAGGAGGAGGAGGTGGGGGAGGTGGGTGTAGTGAAGAAGAATTATCATACTTCATTGGTGACGTGTAATTTACACACTCTAGTGGGGGGGGGAGGAGGGTGAGAGGGGGTGAGAGGGGGAGGGGGGAGGGGTGAGGGGGGAGGGGAGTGGGGGGGTGAGGGAGGGAGGGGAGGGGGTGAGGGGGAGGGGTGGGGGGGAAGGGGTGGGGGGGGGAGGGGCGGGGGTAGAGGGAGGGGTGTTGAAGAGGTAAATAGAGGTGGGGAGTGGGAGGTGGGAGTGGGGTTGAGAGAGAACGTGTGGGTTTCTCCTCACCCTCCTGACCTCTCACACCTCAAACCCCGTTCTTGCATGAATTTTTCCAGATCAGTAAACAGTGACTACATCATCTTCTGTTTACCAAGACTATATCATTTGGCTTTGGTGTTTACTGTTGTTTACCTATTGTTTCTCTATTGTTTACTGTTGTTTACCTTATTCACTCTTTGTTTACTGTTGATTACCTTATTGTTTACTCTATTGTTTACTGTTGTTTACCTTATTGTTTCTCTATTGTTTACTGTTGTTTACCTTATTGTTTACTCTATTGTTTACTGTTGATTACCTTATTGTTTACTCTATTGTTTATGTTGTTTACCTTATTGTTTACTCTATTGTTTACCTTACGTGTATACTGTATAGACTCGAAGATAATATTACAAAACGTTATTTCTTACCACCTCACCACACACACACACACACACACACACACCACACACACACACACACACACACACACGAGCATAAAGAAACAGAAAGCCGTGAAGCAGAGTGACGAGGCCAGGGAAAGGGGGGGTGGGAGGTGAGGAGGGTCATATGGGTCAAGGAAGGTCAAACCAGGTCATGAGACCAGGTAATGCAGGAAGGAGAGAGAGAGAGATTACTGTAGACATTATCAGACACAGCAAGTGGGGGTGGGGGGTTCACCTGTTCTCTACCTCGTGGCCCATTCCTCTTGATCTTCCTCTTCCTCCTCTTGATCTTCCTACCTCCTACTCCTGGCTTCTCCTCATCCTCCTCCTCCCTCTCTCCTCCCAGTCCCTCCTCCTCCTGGCTCTCAACAGGTGTGGTGACTCATAAACCATTCCCAGGTGTACAGGTAAGTCTCCGTGAACCAAGGTTACACCTGAGCTGTCACTACACTACTCAACCTCAAAGGGTTCAACCATCGTCCTCCTCAAAGGGTTAAACCATCGTCCTCCTCAAAGGGTTAAACCATCGTCCTCCTCAAGGGGTTAAACATCGTCCTCAAAGGGTTAAACCATCGTCCTCCTCAAAGGGTTCAACCATCGTCCTCTCAAAGGGTTAAACCATCGTCCCTCCTCAAAAGGGTTAAACCATCGTCCTCCTCAAAGGGTTAACCATCGTCCTCAAGGTTAAACCATCGTCCTCCTCAAAGGGTTAAACCATCGTCCTCCTCAAAAGGGGTTAAACCATCGTCCTCCTCAAAGGGTTTAAACCATCGTCCTCCTCAAAGGGTTAAACCATCGTCCTCCTCAAAGGGTTAAACCATCGTCCTCCCAAAGGGTTAAACCATCGTCCTCCTCAAGGGTTAAACCATCGTCCTCCTCAGGGTTTTTTGGGTTGTTGGTTTTTTGGTTGTCCTCCTCAAAGGGTTAAACCATCGTCTCCTCAAAGGTTAAACCATCGTCCTCCTCAAAGGTGGGAGAGGATAGAGGAGGGAGTGGGTGTACAAGGGAGAAGAGGGAGGGTGTGGAGGACGGAGGAGGGGTGGAGAGGAGGGGTGGGGGGGGGGAGGGTGAGGGAGAGGAGGGGGTGAGGAGTGAGGGGGAGGGAGGGTGAGGAGGAGGTGAGGAGGAGGGTGAGGGAGGAGGGTGAGGGAGGAGGAGGGGGAGGAGGGAGGAAGGTGAGGAGGAGGGTGAGGTGAGGGGGGGGAGGGAGGAGGGAGGAGGAGGGAGGGGTGGGGGAGGAGGGAGGGTGGGGAGGAGGGTGGGGGAGGAGGAGGGTGGGAGGGGAGGGAGGGTGGGGAGGAGGGTGGAGGGGAGGGAGGGGTGGGAGGGGAGGAGGGGAGGGAGGGGTGGGAGGGGGGGAGGGGTGAGGGGTGAGGGGAGGAGGGGTGGGAGGGGAGGAGGGGTGGGAGGGGAGGGTGGGAGGGGAGGAGGAGGGGGTGGAGGGGAGGAGGGGTGGAGGGGAGAGGTGGAGGGGGAGGAGGGAGGGAGGGGAGGGGAGGGAGGGGTGGGGGAGGGAGGGTGGAGGAGAGGGAGGGGTGGGAGGGGAGGAGGGTGGAGGGGAGGAGGGGTGGAGGGGAGGAGGGGAGGAGGGGTGGAGGGGAGGAGGGTGGGAGGGAGGAGGTGGAGGGGAGGAGGGTGGAGGGGAGGAGGGTGGAGGGGGAGGAGGTGGAGGGATGGAGGAGGGTGGGGAGGAGGAGGGTGGGGAGGAGGGTGGAGGGATTATTCACTTGCGAGATTAACTTTCTAATCCCGGACCTAACCTGGCCTGACCTGACCTGACCTGACCTGGCCTAACAGAGCCAGGTGAGGAAGGAAAGAAAGGCTGAAAAGTAGTTAATGTAGTAATTGGCTCACCAGGGTGTGTAGTCTTCAGGTGTTTCAAAATTACTACAAAGTTAAAAGAAAAAATATATATTATGACTGATGCCTCTGTACAGTAGTTGTGTTCAGGCAGTCGTTAGTGAGGTGTCAGGGGGTATTGGCACTCTGGTAATACCCGTTAGCATTGATTAGTGGGTAGGTAGAGTGGGGTACTACACGTCTTAGAGAGGTGAGAGGGGGCCAGAGTGGGGTACTATTTGACAGGGAGGGGCAGGAGTGGGGTACTACACATAATACAGAGGTGAGTGGTGACAGGGAGTGGGCAGAGTGGGGTACTACACATAATACAGAGGTGAGTGGTGACAGGGAGGGCAGAGGGGTACTACACATAATACAGAGGTGAGTGGTGACAGGGAGTGGGCAGAGTGGGGTACTACACATAATACAGAGGTGAGTGGTGACAGGGAGTGGGCAGAGTGGGGTACGAGTGGCCGCTACACATAATCTTACTTTATCGCGGCCAACGTCGATGTTCACTTGTTATTATCGAGGACGCTACACTCTCACCCAGCAGGGCTTCGATCACAATATTGGCCTAAACTTTCCCTCCTTCAAGACAAGTGGGTGTTTTAGTGTCGTAGGGACGCGGCTGTAGCTGCTGTAGTACAGTAAGGTGTACATGTAATGGTTATCGAGCGAAAAGATAAAATTTAGATAAAAAATCCTGTAAATAGAGTGCTCGTGTAAGGGCAACACCGGCTGGTCAGCCTGGTTCCCACGCCACTGCTGACCCGCCCTGGTCCGGCTCCCTCGCCCGGCTCTGACTTCAGCTTTACTCTTTATCAACCACCGAATATTTTTATTATTTCTGGCTTAAAAAATGGTATCAATAAAATATTACTAATATATAGAACGTTTAGTATATTGTCAAGTTTGAGTTTTTTCATGAGTTTGAGGAGAAGAGTGTTGGAGTGTGGCGGAGAGCAGCACGACCAGTATAAGTTATGGCAGGAGTCGGGGGATTTTGGCGCACATGCGATGTGATGGCCAGACTCTGAGCGCCGTTGCCCGTTGATGACTATAGTGAGAAAATATGTTGATGGTGCCTTTATAAAAGTTCCTGGAAATAATGTTTAATAACACCTCTTGTGATACTGTTATTATTTATGTGGTAGATGTTAGCTATGTGGGTGTGGAGTGTACGTTGTGTGTTTAAATGTATGTGAGGGTTGTGTGTGCGCAGCTGAGGGCAGATTATGTCCACAAGGTTTAATAATTTTATTTATTGCAGCGGACGGCAACAAGAGGAAGATGGCGCTGCTAGATACTTCCATTAACAAGCAGTTGAGACCAACACTATGTTATTAGCTGCCCACCTACTGCCCCAGCCTACCACCACTACTACCCCTACCACCACCACTACTACCCCCACCCATACAATCCACCACCACCACCACCCCACCACCACCACCACTACCCCACCACCACCACTAACCCCCACCACCAACCAACCACCAACCCCCACCACCACCACCACCCCCACCAACCACCACTACCCCCCACCAACCAACTCACCACCACCCCCACCACCACCACCCCACCACCAACCACCACTCCCCCCACCAACCACCACTACCCCCACCACCAACCACCAACCCCCCACCAACCACCAACCCCCACCAACCACCACTAACCCCCACCACCACCACCACCCACCAACCACATCAACCCCTACCCACCACCACCACTCCCCACCACCACCACCAACTCCACCACCACCACTCAACCTCCACCAACCAACATCAACCTCCACCAACACCACCAACCCCCCACCACCACCACTACCCCACCAACCACCACCACCCCCCACCAACCACCACTACCCCACCACCACCACCAACCACCACCACCACCACCCCCACCACCACCACCTCCACCAACCACCACTAACCCACCACTAACCACCAACCCACCAACCACCAATCCCCTACCACCACCACCACTCCACCAACCACCACTAACCCCTACACCAACCACCAACCCTACCACCACCACCACCCCACCACCACCACTACCCCACCACCACACCACCCCTCTACCACCCCTACCACTCCCTCTACCACTAACCACCCCTCACACATACACCCACCCACCCCACACACACACACCCCCAACACACACACCCGTCTCCCACACACACACACATACCTGCCCACACACCCCCCATACACACACCTGGCCCCCACACACACACACACACACCTGGCCCCCCCACACACACAACCCGCCCCACACACACACACACCCGCCCCCACACACACACCCGCCCCCACACACACCTCCACACACCCGCCTGCCCCACACACACCCCCACACACACACACACCCACCCCCACACACACCCCCCCCACAACCCCACACACACCCGCCCCCAAACACACACACCCCCCACACACCCCTCACCCCCCCACACACTCACCCAAACCCCCCACACACGCCTGCCCCCACCCACCCAACCCCACACCCCACCCCACACCCACACACACACACCACACCCACACACGCCCCCCACACCCCACACACCACCCACACACACACACACACACACACCCCCCCACCCACACACACCCCCCCCAACACACACACACAACCCACACACACCACCCACACACACACCGCCTGCC
>NW_024746136.1:0-17780 GCF_018991925.1 Homarus americanus
TGATTTTATAGATATCACAGCAATGTCGAAGTACAACCAAATAAATTCCTAATTCGAGGTATTGTTGCGAATTGCCAACAGACTCGACTGGCCAGGATAGATCAAATAGCACCACATGTCAAGGTGATCGATCATCCTCAGGGCAAGACACGCCTGTTAGAGCTGCTTGCCGACTACAGATAGTAGCCTTGCCAGGGGAAACGCTAGGTCAGACAGATTTAACATCCCATCATATAGCGTTAAAGGAAGGAACCAACCCTATTTACATACCAGCTTATAGACTACCTCATAGCCAGCGCGCTGTAGTGCAAGATA
The DNA here is from genome assembly GCF_018991925.1 of Homarus americanus. Lineage (NCBI taxonomy): Eukaryota > Metazoa > Arthropoda > Malacostraca > Decapoda > Nephropidae > Homarus > Homarus americanus. Next base: position 316 of record NW_024746136.1, read on the forward strand.
TGGTACAGGGTATGTTAGATGAGAATGTCATTAGACACTCAAAATCCCCCTTTAATAGCCCATTATTCCTCGTCCCGAAAAAGGATGGTGGATGGCGCCCTGTCATAGATTTCAGGCGCGTAAATGATCAAACAATCCCTGATAGGTACCCAATGCCTATCGTGAGTGACATATTGCAATCCTTAGGCAAGGATAATGCGGTATTTAGCAACTTAGATTTGCTTAGTGGGTATTGGCAAATACCACTCGATGAAAAATCACGAGAAATCACGACATTTAGCACGCTTCTAGGCCACTTTGAGTTTCTACGAATGCCATTTGGTCTCAGAAATGCCCCACTAACATTTCAAAGAATGATCAACACCCTGTTTGCCGGACTAATTGGTAACACAGTCTGCGCTTATTTGGATGATCTAATAGCAGTCAGTAAGGACGTCGATTCCCATCTGATAAAACTGCGTGAAGTTTTGGCCAAACTTTCCACAGCAGGACTCAAAATAAAACTCTCAAAGTGCGAGTTTTTAAAATCCAGAATCCATTTCCTTGGTCATGTAGTCGACGGTGAGGGCATACACACAGTTAATGATAAAGTCAAAGCTGTATCTCAGTTCCCGCGTCCTACCTCAAATGATCATGTGCGTAGCTTTCTCGGATTATCTGGTTATTATCGTTCCTTTATCAAGGACTATGCGACATTAGCATCGCCCCGAACGAGGTTGCTCAAAAAAAAGATGCAGTGTTTATATAGGATGCTGAACACGAGGAAAGTTTTACGGCATTGAAGACAGCGCTAACCAATGCCCCGGTTCTAGCATTCCCAGACTACACTCAACCTTTCACTCTCTGTACTGACGCTCCCGGAATTGGAGTCGGAGCAGTGCTCATGCAAGAGGACACGCGTGGGAAGCTTAGAGTGATAGCATTTGCAAATCGCAAACTAATCGATGCTGAAACACGTTATTCGGTGACGCATTTAGAAACGTTAGCCGTTGTGTGGGCACTTAAGAAGTTCAAAGACATTATCTTTGGCTACAAGATAACTGTTTTTACTGATCATGCGGCAGTCACCGAACTGTTCCATGGCAGAAACTTATCAGGTATTTACCTGGGAGGGCGAATGTTGTCGCCGACGCTCTGTCAAGAAATATAGCACCAGTAATGCCTGTATCAGCATTCACTCTTTCGCAGCTGGAAGATGAGCAACGACGCGACCCATATTGGTCAGCTGTTATTTTTGCTCTCGAATCGGGCGAGGATGTTAAACTCCCCAAGTTATTTCTTCCCTTAAGTCAGTTTGAATTACGACATACCATACTCAATAGGACGAGAAAATCTCCTGAGGGTAATGTGTCTCAAATAGTCGTACCTGACACGTTGCGCAAAGCAGTAATGACATTGTTCCACGATGTCCCACAAGCAGGTCACCAAGGTCGTGATAAATGCTTAGCGGATTTACGAAAGAAGTATTTCTGGAACACTATGAAGAAAGACATAGAATTACACATAGCTAATTGTTTGGCAGGTGCTCAACATAAAAGATCAACAGGATCACCTGTCCCGATTCTACAATATCCTACACCAGACCGTCCGTTTGACACAGTCGCTGTTGATGTGTTACAGCTCCCAATGAGTCATCAGGGATCAGGATACGTCTTAGTGTGTGTGGATCATTTTTCCAGGTTCGTGGTCTTGGTCCCACTAAAAAGCAAAACGGCGGAAGCAGTAGCCTATGCATTAGTGATGAATCTCATATGTCCATATACTACGCCTAAAGTTCTACTCTCTGATAATGGAACAGAGTTCAAGAATGAGCTAATAGAGCATATATGTGCACAATATGGAATTAAACAAACTTTTGTGACAGCTTATCATCCACAGGCTAATGGCCTTGTTGAAAGAACCAATCGTAAAATCCTAGAAATACTGCGTCCAATCGTTAATGGTTTTCAATACGCATGGGAGGATTGGTTACCGCAGGTTGCAGCGTCGATTAATGGGTCAGTTAATAGCTCTACGGGCAAAACACCCTACTATATTGTCTATGGTACAGATAAACGTCTGCCTTACGACATCCTTACAGAGGCGCCATACCCGGTATATAATACGGATGATTTTGCGGCAAAACAAATTCATATCTTTACAGAAATTCATAACCAAGTACGATCACAGCTAGCGGCGTCACGCGCCGAAATGATCATCAAACAACATAAACATGCTAAACCTATCGCACTGAACGTTGGGGACGCTGTTATGTTACAGGTAACCTGAAAGGAACTCCAAACTTTCGGCGAAATTTTCTGATCCATTCCGCATAATCTCAAAAGAAGCAGGCAACAAATTCAAAATATGGAAGCCTAATGCACAGATCGCAGATGTCGTGCACGCGGATCGTCTGAAGAAGACCCAGATAAATGTCTTACCTCAAGTTGATGATAATGTGATTGATACATCCTTACAGACTGTTCAGAAGCAAAATGTCCCAAATGACTATTGTATGAAACTACGTTCTGCGAGTAGAAGTTAACTCGTACATTCGCGTCAGATGGAAAACGTCGACGGCCAACTACAATCAGCATTGGACATTCTTCATGGTCTCAGCACAGCTTCGATAAATTCGATAATAGTTTCATGAACGTTGTCGTTCAAGCTGTATCTCAACAGGATCGTGTTATTTCTCAAACCTTTCACGCGATTACTGCTCTAGAATCAAAGGTTAATGCAATCATAATGGAGTCTAACCAAGTTTCGAGGATTGTTACTAGGTTACAGAAAGCAATCCCGACGTTAGAATGGCTCCTTTACTTCACAGAATATTTGCATGCTGCTGAAATTTCAGTTCATAAAATTGTAACCTCAAAAAATGAACTAATAGACAGCATTGTAGATGCCGGGATAGGACGTGTGGACGCGAAGCTTGTGCCTGTGCAGACGCTTCTTGAAGCTTTAAAAATAGCCAAGTTGCAGTATCATTTAACTCCGATTTTCAATGACAATGAGGTTCAATATCATTACCCACTGTTGGAGTCAACCCTCACGCACAATGCAATTCTGATCCACATTCCTATGCGAGGGCAACATGAGTTTAATGCATGGCATTTAGAACCCTTCCCCTGGTTTGTGAACGACACACTGTAGACCCTAGATAGGCCTAAAGAACTTTTCTTTGTAGATGAAGAATATTCATTGTTATCAATAGAGGATTCTGAGGTACTGTCACGGTGTAAGTCGTCTTATCTACACCTACACGTATGTCCAGCCTACATTGTTTGCATTTATTCCTGCTGCAGATGGAATATGTGAATTGGCAGTCATACAACCAAATGTACGCACAACGTTAGCGCAATGCAGTTATAGGCCAGTTAGTCTAAAGACTGTGTTCCACGCTCACCTTCACAATGTGCAGTATTTGTTCTTTCCAAATCTCACTACTGTAATTTTAAAATGCCGAAATGGTGTTAAGCAGCTAGTTGTGAAAGGGCATTACAAGGCTCCTGATTACTGTGAAATCACTTGTAGTACATTACGGACCTTGCCTACTCATCAGCATTTTACGTTAAATCGAAAACTCAAGTCTGCTTTAATTCCACTTCCTGTAATGAATTTCACTATCAAGGATATTCAAATAGTATCAGAGAAATTAAAAGTGTTAGCTTTCTTGAACGAGACACATTTTGCTGATTTGAATAATAACTTGCCATTTTACCTGTCACGGGAATTTGCACTACCAAGTCTTACGATTCCCTCTATTCTGTTAATTCTGGCAATAATGTTCCTGTTCTGTTATTACCGGGCAGTATCATCCAAATTCAACATTGTTCATAACATACTAACCCGTACGACACAGAATACCCCTACAGTAATTTCCCCAGCTTAGTGTCTACATATCTGTTTATAACATGGTTAGGGTTGTCTAGGATGTACTGTACTCTGTGAGTTATTTAGGCCTCACGGAGCTCGGCTGGTAGGTGACCGAGCGATGTAATAGGCCCCTGTCTCATCAACAGAACGTATTATATAAATGGGTCAATACATCTGATATTATATTCAGATTCACCACCCTGTAACTTTCCACTGTCTATGAGTAAGACATGAGATTGACACGTGAGCGGGCAACTTACCCAAGAGGGCGAGACCCATAGCTCAGCATTTCTGTAAGCACGCACCGCGATGCCCCTAAGCTTCAGTAGCTCACCTCAACTCATATCGAAAGGACGTGACCAAACGTTTATCATACATAAAACGCCGTCCCTTTCTCATTCACTTCTAGACAGTGAGACTTACGGTTGATATACACTCAGGAATTATATATACAACCTTTTATAATAAAACAAAGGAACTACCATTTGGGTTTCGTTACATAAAACTCAAATATAAATATGTGTGAACGGACTGGTTAATTGGACAAGCAGCCGATTCAAGGGGACTTTGTTATGCTCGATATGGGGACTTTGTTATACTGGGCCAGGGGACTTTTTTATTCTCGATCAGCGGACTTTGTTAAACTGGACCATGGGACTTTTTTATACTCGATCAGGGGACTTTATTATACTCGATCAGGGGACTTTTGTTATACTCGATCAGGGGCCTTTGTTATACTCGACCAGGGACCTTTGTTATACTCGATCACCGGACTTTGTTATACTCGATAAGGGGACTTTGTTATACTCGATAAGGGGAATTTGTTATACTCGATAAGAGGACTTTGTTAGACTCGAACAGGGGACTTTGTTATACTCGACCAGGGGACTTTGTTATACTCGATTAGGCGGCTTTGTTATACTCAATCAGGGGACTTTGTTTTACTCGATGAGGGGCCTTTGTTATACTCGATCAGGGGCCTTTGTTATACTAGATCAGGGGACTTTGTTATACTCGATTAAAGACCTTTTTTCGACTCGATCACGGGCCTTTGTTATACTCAATCAGGGGACTTTGTTATACTCGATGAGGGGCCTTTGTTATACTCGATCAGGGGACTTTGCTATAATCGACCAGGGGACTTTGTTATACACGATCAGGGGACTTTGATATACTAGACCAGGGGACTTTTTATACTTGACCAATGGACTTTGTTATACTCGAAGAGGGGCCTTTGCTATACTTGACCAGGGGCCATTGTTATACTCGATTAGAAAACTGTTATACTCGACCAGGGGACTTTGTTTTCTCCACCAGGGACTTTGTTATACTTGATCACGGGATATGTTATACTCGATCAGGAGACTTTGTTATACTCAGTTCAGGGGACTTTGTTATACTCGTCTAGTCGGCTTTGTTATACTAGGATCAGGGGACTTTGTTATAATCGATCAGAGGACTTTGTCTTACTCGATCAGGGCCCTTTGTTATACTCGACCAGGGGACTTTGTTATACTCGATCAGGGGACTTTGTTATACTCGTCCATGGGGCTTTGTTATACTCGACTATGGGACTTTGTTATAATCGATCAGGGGACTTTCTATGCTCGATATGGGGACTTTGTTATACTGGGCCAGGGGACTTTTTTATACTCGATCAGCGGACTTTGTTATACTGGACCAGGGGACTTTTTTATACTTGATCAGGGGACTTTGTTATACTCGATCAGGGGACTTTTGTTATACTCGATCTAGGGACTTTGTTATATTCGACCAGGGGCCTTTTTTATGCTCGATCACCGGACTTTGTTATACTCGATAAGGGGACTTTGTTATACTCGTCCAGGGGGCTTTGTTATACTCTATCAGGGGACTTTGTTATACTCGATCAGGGGACTTTGTTATACTCGACCAGGGACTTTGTTATACTTGATGAGGGGCCTTTGTTATACTCGATCAGGGGCCTTTGTTATACTAGATCCGGGGCCTTTGTTATACTCGATCAGGGGATTTTGTTATACTCGATTAGGGGACTTTCTTATACTCGAGCAGGGGGATTTGTTATACTCGATCAGGGGACTTTGTTATACTCGATCAGGAGGCTTTGTTATACTCGATCAGGGGACTTTGCTATACTCGACCAGGGGACTTTGTTATACTGGATCAGGGGACTTTGTTATACTCGACCAGGGGACTTTTTTATACTTGACCAATGGACTTTGATATACTCGATGAGTGGCCTGTGTTATACTCGATCTGGGGACTTTGTTATACTGGACCGGGGGACTTTGTTATACTCGATCAGGGGACTTTGTTATTCTCGACCAGAGGACTTTGTTATACTCGATCAGGGGATATATTATACTCCATGAGGGGACTTTGTTATACTTGATTAGGGGACTTTGTTATACTCGATCAGGGGACTTTGTTATACTCGATTAGAGGACTTTGTTATAGTCGACCAGGGGCCTTTGTTATACTCGATTAGAAAACTTTTTATACTCGACCAGGGGACTTTGTTATACTCCACAAGGGACTTTGTTATACTCGATCAGGGGATATGTTATACTCGTCCAGTGCGCTTTGTTATACTAGGATCAGGGGACTTTGTTATGCTCGATCTGGGGACTTTGTTATACTTGTCCAGGGGTCTTTTTTATACTAGGATCAGGAGAGATTGTTATACTCGTCCATGGGGGCTTTGTTATACTAGGATAAGGGGACTTTGTTATTCTCGACCAGGCGACTTTGTTATACTCGACAAGAGGCTATTGCTATACTCGGTCAGGGGACTTTGTTATAATCGATCAGGGGACTTTGTTATGCTCGATCAGGTGACTTTGTTATACTGGGCCAGGAGACTTTGTTATACTCGATCAGGGGATATGTTATACTCGATCAGGGGACTTTGTTATACTGGACCAGGGGACTTTGTTATACACGATCAGGGGACTTTGTTATACTCGATCAGGGGACTTTGTTATACTCGACCAGGGGGTTTTGTTATACTAGGATCAGGGGACTTTGTTATACTCGATTAGGGGACTTTGTCCTACTCGATCTGGGCCCTTTGTTATACTCGACCAGGGGACTTTGTTATACTGGGCCAAGAGACGTTGTTATACTCGATCAGGGGATATGTTATACTCGATCAAGGGACTTTGTTATACTGGACCAGTGGACTTTGTTATACTCGATCAGGGGATTTTGTTATACTCGATCTGGGGACTTTGTTATACTGGGCCGGGAGACGTTTTTATACTCGAGCAGGGGATATGTTATACTCGATCATGGGACTTTGTTATACTGGACCAGTGGACTTTGTTTTACTCGTTGAGGGGCCTTTGTTATACTCGATCAAAGGCCTTTGTTATACTAGATCAGGGGACTTTGTTATACTCGATTAGGGGCCTTTTTTGGACTCGATCACGGGCCTTTGTTATACTCGATAAGGGGAATTTGTTATATTCGATAAGGGGAATTTGTTATACTCGATAAGAGGACTTTGTTAGACTCGAACAGGGGACTTTGTTATACTCGACCAGGGGACTTTGTTATACTCAATCAGGGAACTTTGTTATACTCGACCAGGGGACTTTGTTATACTTGATCAGGGGACTTTCTTATACTCGAGTAGGGGGCATTGTTATACTTGATCAGGGGACTTTGTTATACTCGATGAGGAGGCTTTGTTATACTCGATCAGGGGACTTTATTATACTCGATCAGGGGACTTTGTTATACTCGTCCAGGGGACTTTCTTATATTCGAGCAGAGGGCTTTGTTATACTCGACCAGGGGACTTTTTTATACTTGACCAATGGACTTTGTTTTACTCGACGAGGGGCCTTTGTTATACTCGATTAGGGGCCTTTGTTATACTCGATCCGGGGACTTTCTTATTCTCGAGCAGGAGGCTTTGTTATACTCGATCAGGGGACTTTGCTATACTCGACCAGGGGACTTTTTTATCCTTGACCAATGGACTTTGTTATACTCGATGAGGGGCCTTTGTTATACTCGATGAGGGGCCTTTGTTATACTCGATCAGGGGACTTTGTTATACTCGATCAGGGGACTTTCTTATATTCGAGCAGAGGGCTTTGTTATACTCGATCAGGGGACTTTGTTATACTCGACCAGAGGACATTTTTATACTTGACCAATGGACTTTGTTATACTCGATCAGGGGACTTTGTTATACTCAATCAGGGAACTTTGTTATACTCGACCAGGGGACTTTGTTATACTCGATCAGGGGACTTTCTTATACTCGAGTAGGGGGCTTTGTTATACTTGATAAGGGGACTTTGTTATACTCGATGAGGAGGCTTTGTTATACTCGATCAGGGGACTTTATTATACTCGATCAGGGGACTTTGTTATACTCGTCCAGGGGACTTTCTTTTATTCGAGCAGAGGGCTTTGTTATACTCGACCAGGGGACTTTTTTATACTTGACCAATGGACTTTGTTTTACTCGACGAGGGGCCTTTGTTATACTCGATTAGGGGCCTTTGTTATACTCGATCCGGGGACTTTCTTATACTCGAGCAGGGGGCTTTGTTATACTCGATTAGGGGACTTTGTTATACTCGATCAGGAGGCTTTGTTATACTCGATCAGGGGACTTTGCTATACTCGACCAGGGGACATTGTTATACACGATCAGGGGACTTTGTTATACTCGACCAGGGGACTTTTTTATACTTGACCAATGGACTTTGTTATACTCGATGAGGGGCCTTTGTTATACTCGATCTAGGGACTTTGTTATACTCGATCAGGGGACTTTTTTATACTCGATCAAGGGACTTTGTTTTACTCAACCAGAGGACTTTGTTATACTCGGTCAGGGGACTCAGGGGACTTTGTTATACTCGATTAGGGGCCTTTGTTATACTCGATGAGGGGGCTTTGTTATACTCGACAAGGGGACTTTGTTATACTCGATCAGGGAACATTGTTATACTCGACCACGGAACTTTTTTATAATTAATCAGGGTACTTTGTTATACTCGATCAGGGGAATTTGTTATACTCGATCATGGGACTTTTTTATACTTGACCAATGGACTTTGTTATACTCGATGACGGACCTTTGTTATACTCGATCTAGGGTCTTTGGACTTTGTTATACTTGATCAGGGGACTTTTATATACTCGACCAGAGGACTTAGTTTTACTCGATCAGGGGATGTGTTATACTCGATCAGGGGACATTGTTATACTCACCCAGAGGACTTTGTTATACTCGATTAGGGGACTTTGTTATACTCAATCAGGGGACTTTGTTATACTCGACCAGGGGACTTTGTTATACTCGATCAGGGGACTTTGTTATACTCGAGCAGGGGGCTTTGTTATACTCGATAAGGGGACTTTGCTATACTCGACCAGGGGACATTGTTATACACGATCAGGGGACTTTGTTATACTCGACCAGGGGACTTTTTTATAGTTGACCAATGGACTTTGTTATACTCGATGAGGAGCCTTTGTTTTACTTGACCAGGGGCCTTTGTTATACTCGATTAGAAAACTGTTATACTCGACCAGGGGACTTTGTTATACTCTACATGGGACTTTGTTATACTCGATCAGGGGATATGTTATACTCGATCAGGGGACTTTGTTATAGTGGGCCAGTGGACTTTTTTATACACGATCAGCGGACTTTGTTATACTGGACCATGGGACTTTTTTATACTCGATCAGGGGACTTTATTATACTCGACCAGGGGCCTTTGTTATACTCGATCACCGGACTTTGTTATACTCGATCCGGGGACTTTGCTATAATCGACCAGGGGACTTTGTTATACTCGATCAGGGGACTTTGTTATGCTAGACCAGGGGACTTTTTTATACTTGACCAATGGACTTTGTTATACTCGATGAGGGGAATTTGTTATACTTGACCAGAGGCCTTTGTTATACTCGATTAGAAAACTGTTATACTCGACCAGGGGACTTTGTTATACTCCACCAGGGACTTTGTTATACTCGATCAGGGGATATGTTATACTCGATCAGGGTACTTTGTTATACTCGATCAGGAGACTTTGTTATACTCGATCAGGGGACTTTGTTATACTCGACCAGGGACTTTGTTATACTCGATGAGGGGCCTTTGTTATACTCGATCAGGGGCGTTTGTTATACTAGATCAGGGGACTTTGTTATACTCGATTAGGGGCATTTTGGACTCGATCAGGGGCTTTGTTATACTCGATCAAGGGACTTTGTTATACTCGATCAGGGGACTTTGTTATACTCGACCAGGGGACTTTTTTATACTTGACCAATGGACTTTGTTATACTCGATGAGGGGCCTGTGTTATACTCGATCTGGGGACTTTGTTATACTGGACCATGGGACTTTGTTATACTTGATCAGGGGACTTCGTTATTCTCGACCAGAGGACTTTGTTATACTCGATCAGTGGATATATTATACTCGATCAGGGGACTTTGTTATACTTGATTAGGGGACTTTGTTATACTCGATCAGGGGACTTTGTTATACTCGATCAGAGGACTTTGTTATAGTCGACCAGGGGCCTTTGTTATACTCGATTAGAAAACTTTTTATACTCGACCAGGGGACTTTGTTATACTCCACCAGGGACTTTGTTATACTCGATCAGGGGATATGTTATACTCGATCAGGGGACTTTGTTATACTCGGTCCAGGGGTCTTTGTTATACTCGTCCAGTGCGCTTTGTTATACTAGGATCAGGGGACATTGTTATGCCCGATCTGGGGACTTTGTTATACTCGTCCAGGGGGCTTTGTTATACTAGGATCAGGAGGCTTTGCTATACTCGTCCAGGGGGCTTTGTTATACTAGGATCAAGGGACTTTGTTATTCTCCACCAGGGGACTTTGTTATACTCGACCAGAGGCCTTTGTTATACTCGGTCAGGGGACTTTGTTATACTGGGCCAGGAGACTTTGTTATACTCGATCAGGGGATATATATTTACTCGATCACGGGACTTTGTTATACTCGATGAGGAGCCTTTTTTATACTCGATCAGGGGACTTTGCTATACTCGATCAGGGGACTTTGTTATACTCGATTAGGTGACTTTGTTATACTCGACCAGGGGACATTTTTATACTTGACCAATGGACTTTGTTATACTCAATGATGGGCCTTTGTTATACTCGATCTAGGGACTTTGTTATACTCGAGAAGGCGACTTTGTTATACTCGATCAGGGGACTTTTTTATACTCGACCAGAGGACTTTGCTATACTCGATCAGGGGATATATTATACTCGATCAGGGGACTTTGTTATATTCAATCAGGGGACTTTGTTATACTCGATTAGGGGCCTTTGTTATACTCGATGAGGGGGCTTTGTTATACTCGACCATGGGACTTTGTTATACTCGATCAGGGAACATTGTTATACTCGACCACGTAACTTTTTTATAATTAATCAGGGGACTTTGTTATACTCTATCAGGGGAATTTGTTATACTCGACCATGGGACTTTTTTATACTTGACCAATGGAATTTGTTATACTTGATGAGGGACCTTTCTTATACTCAATCAGAGGACTTTGTTATACTCGACCTGGGGACTTGGTTATACTCGATCAGGGGACTTTCTTAAACTCGAGCATGGGGCTTTGTTATACTCGATCAGGGGACTTTGTTATACTCGATCAGGAAGATTTGTTTTACTCGATCAGGGGACTTTGCTATACTCGACCAGGGGACATTGTTATACACGATCAGGGGACATTGTTATACTCGACCAAGGGACTTTTTTATACTTGACCAATGGACTTTGTTATACACGATGAGGGGCCTTTGTTATACTTGACCAGGGGCCTTTGTTATACTCGATTAGAAAACTGTTATACTCGACCAGGGGACTTTGTTATATTCTACCAGGGACTTTGTTATACTCGATCAGGGGATATGTTATACTCGATTAGGGGACTTTGTTATACTGGGCCAGGTGACATTTTTATAGACGATCAGCGGACTTTGTTATACTGGACCATGGGACTTTTTTATACTCGATCAGGGGAATTTGTTATACTCGATAAGGGGACTTTGTTAGACTCGAACAGGGGACTTTGTTATACTCGACCAGGGGACTTTGTTATACTCGATTAGGCGGCTTTGTTATACTCAATCAGGGGACTTTGTTATACTCGATGAGGGGCCTTTGTTATACTCGATCAGGGGCCTTTGTTATACAAGATCAGGGGACTTTGTTATACTCGATTAGGGGCCTTTTTTGGACTCGATCACGGGCCTTTGTTATACTCAATCAGGGGACTTTGTTATACTCGATCAGGGGACATTCTTATACTCGAGCAGGGGGCTTTGTTATACTCGATCAGGGGACTTTGCTATACTCGACAAAGGGGACTTTGTTATGCTCGATTAGGGGACTTTGTTATACTCGACCAGGGGACTTTTTTATACTTGACCAATGGACTTTGTTATACTCGATGAGGGGCCTTTGTTATACTCGATCAGGGGACTTTGTTATACTCGACCAGGAGACTTTGTTATACTCGATCAGGGGACTTTTTTATACTCGACCAGAGGACTTTGTGATACTAGTATCAGGGGAATTTGTTATTTTCGCCCATGGGACTTTGTTTTTCTTGATCAGGGCCCTTTGCTATACTCGACCAAGGGTCACTGTTATAATTGATCAGGGGACTTTGTTATGCTCGATATGGGGACTTTGTTATACTGGGCCAGGGGACTTTTTTATTCTCGATCAGCGGACTTTGTTATACTGGACCATGGGACTTTTTTATACTCGATCAGGGGACTTTATTATACTCGATCAGGGGACTTTTGTTATACTCGATCAGGGGCCTTTGTTATACTCGACCAGGGGCCTTTGTTATACTCGATCACCGGACTTTGTTATACTCGATAAGGGGACTTTGTTATACTCGATAAGGGGAATTTGTTATACTAGAAAAGAGGACTTTGTTAGACTCGAACAGGGGACTTTGTTATACTCGACCAGGGGACTTTGTTATACTCGATTAGGCGGCTTTGTCATACTCAATCAGGGGACTTTGTTATATCTCGATGAGGGGCCTTTGTTATACTCGATCAGGGGCCTTTGTTATACTAGATCAGGGGACTTTGTTAAACTCGATTAAAGACCTTTTTTCGACTCGATCACGGGCCTTTGTTATACTCAATCAGGGGACTTTGTTATACTCGATGAGGGGCCTTTGTTATACTCGATCAGGGGACTTTGCCATAATGGACCAGGGGACTTTGTTATACACGATCAGGGGACTTTGATATACTAGACCAGGGGACTTTTTATACTTGACCAATGGACTTTGTTATACTCGATGAGGGGCCTTTGCTATAATTGACCAGGGGCCTTTGTTATACTCGATTAGAAAACTGTTATACTCGACCAGGGGACTTTGTTATACTCAACCAGGGACTTTGTTATACTCGATCACGGGATATGTTATACTCGATCAGGAGACTTTGTTATACTCAGTTTAGGGGACTTTGTTATACTCGTCTAGTCGGCTTTGTTATACTAAGATCAGGGGACTTTGCTATAATCGATCAGAGGACTTTGTCTTACTCGATCAGGGCCCTTTGTTATACTCGACCAGGGGACTTTGTAATACTCGATCAGGGGACTTTGTTATACTCGTCCATGGGGCTTTGTTATACTCGACTATGGGACTTTGTTATAATCGATCAGGGGACTTTCTATGCTCGATATGGGGACTTTGTTATACTGGGCCAGGGGACTTTTTTATACTCGATCAGCGGACTTTGTTATACTGGACCAGGGGACTTTTTTATACTCGATCAGGGGACTTTGTTATACTCGATCAGGGGACTTTTGTTATACTCGATCTAGGGACTTTGTTATACTCGACCAGGGGCCTTTTTTATACTCGATCACTGGAATTTGTTATACTCGATAAGGGGACTTTGTTATACTCGTCCAGGGGGCTTTGTTATACTCTATCAGGGGACTTTGTTATACTCGATCAGGGGACTTTGTTATACTCGACCAGGGACTTTGTTATACTCGATGAGGGGCCTTTGTTATACTCGATCAGGGTGCCTTTGTTATACTAGATCAGGGGACTTTGTTATACTCGATTAGGAGCATTTTTTGGACTCGATTAGGGGCCTTTGTTATACTCGATCAGGGGATTTTGTTATACTCGATCAGGGGACTTTCTTATACTCGAGCAGGGGGATTTGTTATGCTCGATCAGGGGACTTTGTTATACTCGATCAGGAGGCTTTGTTATACTCGATCAGGGGACTTTGCTATACTCGATAAGGGGACTTTGTTATACTCGATAAGAGGAATTTGTTATACTCGATCAGGGGACTTTGTCTTACTCGATCAGGGCCCTTTGCTATACTCGACCAGGGGATTTGTTATACTCGATTAGGCGGCTTAGTTATACTCGATCAGGTGACTTTGTTATACTCGATGAGGGGCTTTTCTTATACTTGATCAGGGGCCTTTGTTATACTAGATCAGTGGACTTTGTTATACTCGATTTGGGGCCTTTTTTGGACTCGATCAGGGGCCTTTGTTATACTTGATCAGGGGACTTTCTTATACCCGATCAAGGGACTTTCTTATACTCGAGCAGGGGGCTTTGTTGTACTCGATGATGGGACTTTGTTATATTCGATGAGGAGGCTTTGTTATACTCGATCAGGGGACTTTGTTATACTCGATCAGGGTACTTGCTATATTCGTCCAGGGACTTTTTTATACCTGAACAATGGACTTTGTTATACTAGATGAGAGGCCTTTGTTATACTTGATCAATGGACTTTGTTATACTCAATGAGGGACCTTTGTTATACTCGATCAGGGGACTTTTTTATACTCGACCAGAGGACTTTGTTATACTCGATAAGGGGATATGTTTTACTCGATCACTGGACTTTGTTATACTCGATTAGGGGCCTTTGTTTTACTCGATGAGGGGGCTTTGTTATATTCGACCAGGGCACTTTTTTATACTCGATCAGGGAACTTTGTTATACTCAACCAGGGGACTTTTTCAAAATTAAACAGGGGACTTTGTCATACTCGATCAGGGGAATTTTGTTATACTCGATCAGGGGATATGTTATATTTGATCAGGGGACTTTATTATACTCAACGAGAGGACTTTGTTATACTCGATCAGGGGACTTTGTTATACTCGATCTGGGGACTTTGTTATCCTCGATCAGGGGACTTTGTTATACTCGGCCAGGGGACTTTGTTATACTCGATCAGGGGACTTTGTTATACTCGATCTGGTGACTTTGTTATACTCGACCAGGGGACTTTCTTATACTTGACCAATGGACTTTGTTATACTCAATGAGGGGCCTTTGTTTTACTCGATCAGGTGACTTTCTTATACTCGACCAGGGGACTTTGTTATATGTGATCAGGGGACTTTTTTATACTCGATCAGGAGACTTGTTATACTCAACCAGAGGACTTTGCTATACTCGATCAGGGGACTTTGTTATACTCAATCAGGGGACTTTGTTATACTCGATGAGGGACCTTTGTTATACTCGATGAGGGGGCTTTGTGATACTCGACCAGGGGACTTTGTTATACTCGACCAGGGGACTTTGTTATACTCGATCAGGGGACTTTGTTATATTCGATCAAGGGACTTTTTTTTCGATCAGGGGACTTTGTTATACTCGACGAGGGGCCTTTGTTATACTCGATCACCGGACTTTGTTATATTCGATAAGGGGACTTTGTTATACTCGATAAGGGGAATTTGTTATACGCGATAAGGGGACTTTGCTGCTCTCGACAGGATATATTATACTCGATCGAGGGACTTTGTTATACTCAATCAGGGGACTTTGTTATACTCGATTAGGGGCCTTTGTTATACTCGATGAGGGGGCTTTGTTATACTCGACCATGGGACTTTGTTATACTCGATCAGGGAACATTGTTATACTCGACCACGTAACTTTTTTATAATTAATCAGGGGACTTTGTTATACTCTATCAGGGGAATTTGTTATACTCGACCATGGGACTTTTTTATACTTGACCAATGGAATTTGTTATACTTGATGAGGGACCTTTCTTATACTCAATCAGAGGACTTTGTTATACTCGACCTGGGGACTTGGTTATACTCGATCAGGGGACTTTCTTAAACTCGAGCATGGGGCTTTGTTATACTCGATCAGGGGACTTTGTTATACTCGATCAGGAAGATTTGTTTTACTCGATCAGGGGACTTTGCTATACTCGACCAGGGGACATTGTTATACACGATCAGGGGACATTGTTATACTCGACCAAGGGACTTTTTTATACTTGACCAATGGACTTTGTTATACACGATGAGGGGCCTTTGTTATACTTGACCAGGGGCCTTTGTTATACTCGATTAGAAAACTGTTATACTCGACCAGGGGACTTTGTTATATTCTACCAGGGACTTTGTTATTCTCGATCAGGGGATACGTTATACTCGATTAGGGGACTTTGTTATACTGGGCCAGGTGACATTTTTATAGACGATCAGCGGACTTTGTTATACTTGGCCATGGGACTTTTTTGTACTCGATCAGGGGAATTTGTTATACTCGATAAGGGGACTTTGTTAGACTCGAACAGGGGACTTTGTTATACTCGACCAGGGGACTTTGTTATACTCGATTAGGCGGCTTTGTTATACTCAATCAGGGGACTTTGTTATACTTGATGAGGGGCCTTTGTTATACTCGATCAGGGGCCTTTGTTATACAAGATCAGGGGACTTTGTTATACTCGATTAAGGGCCTTTTTTGGACTCGATCACGGGCCTTTGTTATACTCAATCAGGGGACTTTGTTATACTCGATCAGGGGACATTCTTACACTCGAGCAGGGGGCTTTGTTATACTCGATCAGGGGTCTTTGCTATACTCGACAAAGGGGACTTTGTTATGCTTGATTAGGGGACTTTGTTATACTCGACCAGGGGACTTTTTTATACTTGACCAATGGACTTTGTTATACTCGATGAGGGGCCTTTGTTATACTCGATCAGGGGACTTTGTTATACTCGACCAGGAGACTTTGTTATACTCGATCAGGGGACTTTTTTATACTCGACCAGAGGACTTTGTGATACTAGTATCAGGGGAATTTGTTATTTTCGCCCATGGGACTTTGTTTTTCTTGATCAGGGCCCTTTGCTATACTCGACCAAGGGTCACTGTTATAATTGATCAGGGGACTTTGTTATGCTCGATATGGGGACTTTGTTATACTGGGCCAGGGGACTTTTTTATTCTCGATCAGCGGACTTTGTTATACTGGACCATGGGACTTTTTTATACTCGATCAGGGGACTTTATTATACTCGATCAGGGGACTTTTGTTATACTCGATCAGGGCCTTTGTTATACTCGACCAGGGGCCTTTGTTATACTCGATCACCGGACTTTCTTATACTCGATAAGGAGACTTTGTTATACTCGATAAGGGGAATTTGTTATACTCGATAAGAGGACTTTGTTAGACTCGAACAGGGGACTTTGTTATACTCGACCAGGGGACTTTGTTATACTCCATTAGGCG
>NW_024746137.1:0-7860 GCF_018991925.1 Homarus americanus
CCACAGTCCACCACCACCACCTGCTGTTGCTGCACCAACAGAATCAACTCCCCCACAGTCCACCACCATCACCTGCTGCTGCACTTACAGGATCACCTCCCCCATAGTCCATCACCACCACCTGCTGTTGCTGATGCACCTACAGGATCAACTCCCTCACAGTCCACCATCACCACCTGCTGCTGCTGCTGCACCTACAGGATCACCTCCCCCACAGTCCACCATCATATGTTGCTGCTGCTGTTGTTGCTGCTGCACCTAAGGAATCAACTCCCCCACAGTCCACCACCACCACCTGCCGCCGCTGCTGCACCACAGGATCAACCTCACAGTCCACCAACACCACCTGCTGCTGCTGCTGCACCTACAGGATCAACTCCCCCACAGTCCACCACCACCACCTGCTGCTGCTGCTGCTGCACCTACAGGATCAACTCCCCCACAGTCCACCACCACCACCTGCTGCACCTACAGGATCAACTCGCCCACAGTCCATCACCACCACCTGCTGCTGCTGCTGCACCTACATGATCAACTCCCCCACAGGCAGTTGGAATGATAATAGACAGGACGGACAGACTTGAGACAGATTAGATGGCATTTATAAACAAGTATAACATCAAATTGACCATAGCTGCGTCAGTGAGGGTAGCTGGTCTTACATCCACCAGCGTAAATAATAATATGCATTAAAAAGTAACACCCTCGCGCGGAAAGAACATCGATGGTCGGTCAGTCGTGTGAGATGGGCCTAAAACTGACTAACGCACATGACGACTATGATGACTTAACACAGGTGATGACTTAGCGGATGGTGACTAATCTAACCAGAATCATGGTCACTTCTCTTCATAATATAATTTATCTCGGAATGATCATCGGTGATTCATAATAATTTTTTTTTATGATTTTACCCTCTCCTTATGGCGAATATTTCTTTAACTAATTATTCTAACTTTTATTCTATTCCTTCCTATAGTATACTAGATACTTACAGTACCTAATAACCAGGACCATGATTATTATAACCAGGACCATGATTATAACAACCACGACCATGACTATAACAACCACGAACCATGATTATGACAACCACGACCATAATTATAACCACCACGAATATGATTATAACAACGACCATGATTATAACAACCACGACCATGATTATAACAACCACGACTATGATTACAACAACCACGACTATGATTATAACAAGCACGACCATGAATATAACCCCGACCATGATTATAACAATCACGATCATGATTATAACAACCACGACCATGATTATAACAACCACGACTATGATTATAACAACCACGACCATGATTATAACAATCACGAATATATAATTATAATAAGCACGACTATGAATATAAACCATTTGACTACGATTATAAATAATCACGACCATGATTATAAACCATGACTATGATTATAAATGACTATGATTATACCAACCACGACCATGATTGTACAACCAAGACCATGATTATAACAACCTGTTTGACCATAATTGCTAGCCAACCATTTAATTCATCTGGAAAACGATGTTGCTGTCCGCTAGCCAAGCACGAGCGTTCGAACTTTCACGCCTCTGTAAACTGCACCACCGGACTCGCCACCGGGCACGAAGGTCCCACAATCACTTGTCTAAGATACTATAGGAGTAGTTGTGTGTATATGTTCTGGGTAGCCGAAACGGCACAATATTTTTTCATCAAACTTGGTGGAAAAATCGCAAAAAATTCGTAGAATAGAACAAACCTGGTCCCATGTCGATGATTTCTTTAGGAAGGCATTAATTAACAATTTTATTTACGATGGAAAACGATGCAAGTCTACGGACTTGGCGCACCCGAATTAACCATGCAAGTCTACAGACTTGCCGCACCCTCATTCGCTGTACGCTAGCCAAGCACAAGCGTTCAAACTTTCACCGGGCACGAAGGGCCCGAGATCACTTGTCTTCCTCTGTTTTCTGACACGTACAGTATACTGGACTGGACTGGACCAGCAACTTGTATACACACACACATATATATATATATATATATATATATATATATATATATATATATATATATATATATATATATATATATATATACAATACATATACCTAACCAAACAGCACCTCACTTAACACACCAAGTTGTTGGAGGGTTTCTGTGATAGCACCTGGTAATATCTGGACGTCTCATTTATCGACTCGTACCTGATGACTATCATAATAGACAAAACATGTAGCTTGTCGATGCTTTACTTTATCATATCTTATATTTTTACCTGTTTATAACGAAGATACTTGGTACTCTTTACCACAGAACATTGTGTTGTCCAAGTTTTAACTGAGAACTCTGACACATGTGTACAAGTAGTCGTAGTTTCCAAAAGTCGAACAGAAGTTCAGACAATCGTGAGGTCGTAAACATGTGGTCGCAAATGGAACGAAAAGATTAAAGAAATACGATCAGTGTCACAAGTATGGCAAGACTGGTCCTCGATTTAGTTGACCAGTCTTGCCCTCTCGCCCTCACCTCCTTACCAGTTGAAGGAAACGACCCGAGACAAGTTACTGGTCTCTCCAAGCTTTTAGCTCTCACTAACGCAAAAGCTTCTCAATATTCCGTACAGTTGTGGAGAAAATGCTCTTGACACTACTGGCAATATTTGACATCTACACTTGAGGATCTTGTAGGTAAGGATGATATAGATTTCAACGTTATTCATTCAGACTTTTCGTGGTAGTTTTGTATGGTGGTTTTTTTTTCTGATATATCTAAAGTGCACGAAACAGGTGACTCAGAGACAGACTTCATAATTTTGAGTCGTTCACTGTCTCTTGTGTAAAAATAAATTCCACTTAAGAACCTCATCAGCAACCAGTTCGCCATGGTGGTCCTACCAGTGTCAACAAACACCCACCAAAAGTGATTACTAGATCGAGAGAACTGAAGCTCCTCACCACGACAAGGCAGTTACCAAACATCAGTTCTCTGAATTAAAAACTGCAGTGGGATACAAGGGACCCACTTTTAGGTCTGAGTCTGCCACCAACTCAGACGTGTTTTTGTTGAAGGAGATATCCACCTTTGGCAGTGGAGGTCCATCCTCCTAAAATATTACCTTCCGAACACTTCTGAGGTACATGCTCATATCCATGCCATATTTCAGCCAGAGATAGTGAACATCTATGAGCTAAATCTTAATAGTAACAGTATTGTGACCAAGTCCTAGTTTGCTGATCTTGACTGACTTACTACCTCATTTACACACAGCTGAAGGGTCTCAATTGTTTCTCTTACAACACAACATAGTTATCGTTTGTCACTCCTGATCTGTTTGTTTTTTTGTTTCTTTATTTTCAACAATAACACGTGCTTAATATAATATGCAAGTACAGTAGCCACTAGGAAACCAACATGGTATACATGCATAGAAGTTAATTGTATACGGTAATTTAATTTGCTATGTTATTCTGAATTCTAGTCTAGTTTAGTTTAAAGTATATTCTTGAACGGGAAGACATAAACAGATTATTGATGCTGAAATCTGGCCCCAGTAACCATAAGAGCCACGAGTCTTGTATCCTGGTGTCACTTTGACGTGTGTGTAAAACATTTATATATTATATACACAGTAATATCATAAATATATTTGTTTCCAATATACGAACTATAAATAGTTTTTCAGAATTATTGCAAGTGAACGTTTGGGTCACATGGTATTTAAAACTGTATATATACCTGCAACATTGCGCCAGGGAAAGTTATTATCACTATCACCTTTTCTGGAATGTAATGATAACAGTCATGGTTACTGCCGCTCATAGTTGGGTTATAACCGAGGCACAGGAGGAGGTATAACGGGTCACATGAAGGGGTATAACCCGATACAGGAGGGGGTATAACGGGTCACATGAGGGGGTATAACCGGACACAGTCAGAGGTATAACGGGTCACATGAGGGGGTATAACCCGATACAGGAAGAGGTATAACGGGTCACATGAGGGGGTATAACCGGACACAGGAAGAGGTATAACGGGTCACATGAAGGGGTATAACCCGATACAGGAGGGGGTATAACGGGTCACATGAGGGGGTATAACCGGACACAGGAGGAGGTATAACGGGTCACATGAAGGGGTATAACCGGACACAGGAGGAGGTATAACGGGTCATATGAAGGGGTATAACCCGATACAGGAGGGGGTATAACGGGTCACATGAGAGGGTATAACGGGACACAGGAAGAGGTATAACGGGTCACATGAAGGTATAACGGGTCACATGAAGGGGTATAACCGGACACAGGAGGAGGTATAACGGGTCACATGAAGGGGTAAAACCGGACACAGGAGGAGGTATAACGGGTCACATGAAGGGGTATAACCCGATACAGGAGGGGGTATAACGGGTCACATGAAGAGGTATAACCCGATACAGGAGGGGGTATAACGGGTCACATGAAGGGGTATAACCCGATACAGGAGGGGGTATAACGGGTCACATGAGGGGGTATAACCCGATACAGGAGGGGGTATAACGGGTCACATGAGGGGGTATAACCGGACACAGGAAGAGGTATAACGGGTCACAAGAAGGGTATAACCGGACACTGAAGATGGATTAACCGACGTCACAGGAGGAAACTAATATCACCAAGGCGGAGGTTCTGTGGCACCGAGTAAGACCTCCGCTCCAGCTGCAGGCTCGTGTCTACGCTCACCTGTCTAGAAACTGCACCAGTATTGGGTGAGTTACTCCTGGGGCACAACACCGGGCGGAACTGGGTTACTGTATTCTTAAAAAACGCCTCACATTGACAGCAACTCTTAATTATGATATAACTTGCCAATTTAGTCCGAATTATTCTTAGTTTTTTATTTCGATTGTATCTATGATCACAATTTATATATCGCATCCCCTTGACCTTCAACTGATCTTCACCAAAAACACGGACGCCTACATGACATTTCCCCAAAATCCCACCCAAAAGTTTAAGTTCAATCATTTTAAACATTTAGTAGTCCATTTTCAATTATAAACGTAAACAAACAAAATCACACAATTATCAGATCAAAATTGTTGCCGAGTTACTCTAAATAACATGCATACATGCTCAACCAATCAATAAACTCTGGGTATTATGACAAATACAAAGATAATTTTAGTAATATATACCAAACAAGCTTATACTATGAACGCACCCACGCTATGTGCGAAAGTAAAATAATACTCCAAAACCATCGAAAAACCCTGATTAAATCCTACCCTAACCCAACATAACGTTGGGAATTTAAAATCCGCAAATTCGCTGGATGACCGAAACGATAATACCGAAGAAAAAAAATAAACGGGGAGGAGGAACGCGAACTTGGCGGTCCAAGATGGCGGTCCGAGCGGAACACACAGTTTTTATTCTTAACACGAACAAGGGAAAACGAAAAGGCTAATATTTAACGAGTGTGTTCCAGCCTTAACACCAAGTTGAGGAAATTTTTCCCATTAAAGATACAAGATTTTTTATTGTTCCTTTAAACCACAACAACAGCGTCTTACCTGACTCCTCAAGAAGGCGTTGTGCACCCGGTGTCCTGTCACTTTCCTTCACCGTTAAGACACTCAGTAAACACTTCACCATATGTATCCAACTTTTTTCCCAGGAGGTCTTCTGTGTGTGATCACAGCGTGTAAATTCATCATATAACGCGCTGCATTAAATTACCAATACAATTAATAAAGTCACAGAGAGCGGTGAGCGTCCATGCACCGCGCCAAGGTGTCGCGCGGCACTGAGTAGTGTCTCGGTTTAGGGAAAGTAATGTTAAAAATAGTACCACGACTGAACTCCAAGAGTCCAAAACCAATCATTAATTGATGATACGAAGCTACCAAAACTAACCTAACCTTACCGAAATTTCCCAAAGATCATTACGGTATGTTTCGTTACCATACGTTAGCTTCATATCTTCTGCTTTGAGAAAATTTGTGAGATCATCATTCTTGGTTGTGAAATATTTCCAACATTAGTTATCTTTGTTCGAAAGTTCTTTCATCGAATGATTCAATTTGTTTGAAAAAGTTTCGGATGGTCATTGATTCGAAAATCATAGACACTTCAGATCATTAAGGAAAATAAACTTCTCGAATAACAAACTTTCGAAAAAATATTTGTTGTGATAACTGATAAGTAGTGAGGAGCCTAGTGAGCAGCCTAGTCCTCTCCTATGTGGAGGAAGCCGGCCTTCGACACAAGCTTTGAGTGTTATTTATTAACGTTTAAATGGTTTTTATGAAAGTTCTATTTTATTTATTATGTTTTTAACTTGCAATATTTTATTTTAGTCCTTTAAACATTAAATTTAATTCGGCGAAATACAACCTACGCTGTTGCGTCGCCAGGGATGTAATTACCACAATCAATCAGCCCAGTGTCTCTTAAGAGGTGGCCAACCTTACCACACAAACCATTAAGTTCCTCTCTCGGTATTTGAAAGAGAAGTGATTGTCATGTGTAGCGAGAGTTTTCAGCATTATTTGTATGTGTTACAAAACACCAATGTAACTTACGGGACTAACTTACCATCTGTTGATACTGTTATAATGAGACTATGATTGGGATACAAATATTACTAAAAATTATGGACAAATTATTATTTTTTCATTGTATAAAAATTTTGCTTCAAGGTTATGATGACCTTTAAATTTGTATAAGATTAAATTATCTGTTATATTGATGTAGTACAGCGTTCATGTCAAAATGAACTATTTTATTGGTGTAAAATAATTCATGTGTTCTTATAATATTTATAACTTTTTGTAAGCCCCAGAAGGGGATGGTATAGGTGAGGGTGGGAGTAGTATACTGCATAGTCCTTTTGATGTTATAGTTTTATTGTCTCTATAATATTTCAATTTCAATTTCAGTATTTGAACGCACGAGAAGGTCCTTGGTGAGGCATTCATGAACACATTGTACTTTACAAGTTTGTATATAATGAAAGACGCCTGTGGTTATTGTCGGTTTACATAAGCTGGAGGTGACTGTGGCTTAAGCCTGAGTGTACTGGTCAGGTGAGACCTATTTGTAAACGCCACACACCTTGATCCGGGCGAATAATGGCCGTTACACCCTCTGGCTCCCACACACCCTCTGGCTCCCACACATCCTCTGGCTCCCACACATCCTCTGGCCCTTACAAACGATATGGCCTCACACATCCTGTGGCCCTCTCACACTCCATGGCCCTCTCACACTCCATGGCCCTCACACAATCTGTAGCCCTCACACACACTGTAGTCGTCACATACCCTGTAACCCTTACACAAATATGGCACTCACACACCCTGTGGCCCTGACACATGTTGTGACCCTCACACACCCTGTGGCCGTCACACAATCTGTTGCCTTCACACACCATGCGACCTTCACACACCCTGTGACAATCACACACCCTCTGGCCCTCAATCACCCTGTAAACTTGGCACAACCTGTGGCCCACACATACCCTGTGGCCCTCACATATCCTCTTGCCCTCACACACCCTGTGGCCCTCTCACAAACCGTGGCCCTCACACACCCTGTGACCTTAGCACACCCTGTGGCCCTCACAAACCCTGTTGCTTTCACACACCCTGTGGCTTTCACACACCCTGTGGCCCTCACATACCCTGTGGCCCCCACGCACCCTCTTGGCCTCTCATACTCTCTGGACCTGGCCCTTAGACACTCTATGGCCCTTACACACCCTGTGTCCCTCACATATCCTCTGGCCCTCACATACCCGGTGGCCCTTATATACCCGGTGACCCTTATATACCCGGTGGCCCTTATAGACCCGGTGGCCCTCACAC
>NW_024746138.1:0-7011 GCF_018991925.1 Homarus americanus
TGATCGAGTATAACAAAGTCCCCTGGTCGAGCATAACAAAGGCCCCAGGTCGAGTATAAAAACGTCCCCTGACCGAGCATAACAAAGGCACCCTGGTCGAGTATAACAAAGTCCCCTGGTAGAGTATATCAAAGTCCCCTGATCGAGTATAACGAAGGCCCCTGATCGAGTATAACAAAGTCACCTGATCGAGTATAACAAAGCCCCCTTGATCGAGTATAACAAAGACCCCTGATCAAATATAAAAAGTCCCCTGATTCAGTATAACAAAGTCCCCTCATCGAGTATAACAAATTCCCATAATCGAGCATAACAAAGGCACCCTGGTAGAGTATAACAAAGTCCCCTGGTCGAGTATAACAAAGTCCCCTGATCGAGAGAAACAAAGTCCCCTGGTCGAGTATAACAAGGTCCAATGATCGAGTATAACAAAGCCCCCTCATCGAGAAAAACAAAGTCCCCTGATTGAGTATAACAAAGTACTCTGATCGAGTAAAACAAAGTCCCCTGGACGAGTAAAACAAAGTCCCCTGATCGAGTCTAACATAGTCCCCTGACCGAGTATAACAAAAAGGCTCCTCGTCGAGCATAACTAAGTCCCCTGGTCGAGTAAAACAAAGTCTCCTGATCGAGTAAAACAAAGTCCACCTGGTCGAGTATAACAAAGTCCAATGATCGAGTATAACAAAGCCCCCTGATCGAGAAAAACAAAGTCCCCTGATTGAGTATAACAAAGTCCCCTGATCGAGTATAACAAAGTCCCCTGTTCGAGCATAACAAAGGCACCCTGGTCTAGTATAAAAATGTCCCCTGGTCGAGTATAACAAAGTCCAATGATCGAGTATAACGAAGGCCCCTGATTGAGTATAACAAAGTCCCCTGATCGAGTATAACAAAGCCCCCTTGATCGAGTATAACAAAGCCCCCTGATCAAATATAAAAAGTCCCCAGATTGAGTATAACAAAGACCCCTCATCGAGTATAACAAATTCCCATGATCGAGCATAACAAAGGCACCCTGGTCGAGCATAACAAAGTCCCTTGGTCGTGTATAACAAAGACCTCAGATCGAGTATACCAAAGTCCCTTGATCGAGTAAAACAATCTCTTCTGGTCGAGTATAACGAAGCCCCCTGATCGAGTATAACAAAGACCTCTCATTGAGTATAACAAAGACCCCTGAGCGAATAAAAAAAAGGCCCCTCGTCGAGCATAAGAAAGTCCCCTGGTCGAGTATACCAAAGTCCCCTGATCGAGTAAAACAAAGTCCGAAGGCGAGTATAACAAAGTCCCCTGATCGAGAGAAACAAAATTACCTGATCGAGTAAAACAAAGTCCCCTTGTCAAGTATAACAAAGGCCCCTAATCGAGTATAACAAAGACCTCTGATTGAGTATAACAAAGTCCCCTGAGCGAATAAAAAAAGGCCCCTGGTCGAGCATAACAAAGTCCCCTGGTCGAGTATACCAAAGTCCCCCAATCGAGTAAAACAAAGTCCCCTGCTCGAGTATAACAAAGTCCCCTGATCGAGAGAAACAAAGTCCCCTGGTCGAGTATAACAAAGTCCCCTCATCGAGTATAACAAAGCCCCCTCATCGAGAAAAACAATGTCCCCTGATTGAGTATAACAAAGTACTCTGATCGAGTAAAACAAAGTCCCCTGGTCGAATAAAACAAAGTCCTCTGATCGAGTATAACAAAGTCCCCTGATTGAGTATAACAAAGTCCCATGATCGAGTATAACAAAGGCCCCTGATCGAGTATAACAAAGTCCCCTGATCGAGTATAACAAAGCCCCGGATCGAGCTTAACAAAGGCCCCTGGTCGAGCATAACAAATTCCCCTGGTCGAGTATAACAAAGTCCCCTAATCGAGAGAAACAAAGTCCCCTGGTTGCATATAACAAAGTCCCCTGATCGAATATAACAAAGTCCCCTGATCGAGTTTAACAAAGTCCCCTGATCGAGTATAACAAAAAGGCTCCTGGTCGAGCATAACTAAGTCCCCTGGTCGAGTATAACAAAGTCTCCTGATCGAGTAAAACAAAGTCCCCTGGTCGAGTATAACAAAGCCCCAATGATCGAGTATAACAAACACCCCTGATCAAATATAAAAAGTCCCCCGATCGAGTATATCAAAGCCCTCTTGTCGAGTTTAACAAAGTCTCCTCATCGAGTATAACAAAGTTCCTTGATCGAGTATAACAAAGTCCCCAAACGAGTATATCAAAGTCACCTGATCGAGTATAACAAAGTCCCCTGCTCGAGTATAACAACGTCCCCAGATCGAGCATAAGAAACGCCCCTGATCGAGTATAACAAAGCTGCCTGGTCGAGTATAACAAAGTCCCCTGGCCGAGTAAAACAAAGTCCCCTGATCGAGTATAAAAAAAAACCCTCATCGAGTATTACAAAGGCCCCTCTTTGAGTATAACAAAGACCCCTGATCGAGTATAACAAAGTCCCATGAACGAATATAACAAAGTCACCTGATCGAGTATACCAAAGTCCCCTGATCGATTATAACAAAAGCCCCTGCTTGAGTATAAAAATGGCCCCTCATCGAGTATAACAAAGTCCCCTAAATGAGTATAACAAAGGCCCCCGATCGAGTATAACAAAGGCACCTGACCGAGTATAACAAAGTCCCCTGGTCGAGTATAACAAAGTCCCCTGATTGAGTATAACAAAGTCCTCTGATCGAGTATAACAAAGTCCCCTGTCAGCATAACAAAGGCCCCTGTTCGAGTATAAAAACGTCCCCTGGTCGAGTATAACAAAGTCCCCTGATCGAGTATAACAAAGCCCCGGATCGAGCTTAACAAAGGCCCCTGGTCGAGCATAACAAATTCCCCTGGTCGAGTATAACAAAGTCCCCTAATCGAGAGAAACAAAGTCCCCTGGTTGCATATAACAAAGTCCCCTGATCGAATATAACAAAGTCCCCTGATCGAGTTTAACAAAGTCCCCTGTTCGAGTATAACAAAAAGGCTCCTGGTCGAGCATAACTAAGTCCCCTGGTCGAGTATAACAAAGTCTCCTGATCGAGTAAAACAAAGTCCCCAGGTCGAGTATAACAAAGCCCCAATGATCGAGTATAACAAACACCCCTGATCAAATATAAAAAGTCCCCCGATCGAGTATATCAAAGCCCTCTTGTCGAGTATAACAAAGTCTCCTCATCGAGTATAACAAAGTTCCTTGATCGAGTATAACAAAGTCCCCAAACGAGTATATCAAAGTCACCTGATCGAGTATAACAAAGTCCCGTGCTCGAGTATAACAACGTTTCATATCGAGCATAAGAAACGCCCCTGATCGAGTATAACAAAGCTGCCTGGTCGAGTATAACAAAGTCCCCTGGACGAGTAATACAAAGTCCCCTGATCGAGTATAAAAAAACCCCTCATCGAGTATTACAAAGGCCCCTCTTTGAGTATAACAAAGACCCCTGATCGAGTATAACAAAGTCCCATGAACGAATATAACAAAGTCACCTGATCGAGTATACCAAATTCCCCTGATCGATTATAACAAAAGCCCCTGCTTGAGTATAAAAGTGGCCCCTCATTGAGTATAACAAAGTCCTCTAAATGAGTATAACAAAGGCCCCCAATCGAGTATAACAAAGGCACCTGACCGAGTATAACAAAGTCCCCTGGTCGAGTATAACAAAGTCCCCTAATTGAGTATAACAAAGTTCTCTGATCGAGTATAACAAAGTCCCTTAGTCGAGCATAACAAAGGCCTCTGGTCGAGTATAAAAACGTCCCCTGGTCGAGTATAACAAAGTCCCCTGGCCGACTATAACAAAGTCCCATGATCGAGTATAACAAAGCCCCCTCATCGAGTATGACAAAGGCCCCTGATCGAGTATAACAAAGCCCCCTGATCGAGTATAACAAAGTCCTCTGAACGAGTATAACAAAGTCACCTGATTGAGTATACCAAAGTCCCCTGATCGAGTATAACAAAGGCCTCTGTCTGGAGTATAGCAAAGTCCTCTGAACGATTACAACAAAGTCCCCTGATCGAGTATAACAAAGCCCCTGATCGAGTATAACAAAGCCCCGATCGTGTATAACAAAGGCCCCTGGTCGAGCATAACAAAGTCCCTCGTCGAGTATAACAAAGTCACCTGATCGAGTATATACAAAGTCCCTGAATGAGTATAATGCGTCCCTCGATCGAGTACACAACAAAGGCACCTGACTGAGTATAACAAAAGTCCCTGGGTTGAGTATAACAAAGTCCCCTGATTGAGCATAACAAAGCCCTCAGATCGAGTATAACAAAGTCCCCTGGTCGAGCATAACAAAGGCCCTAATGAGTATAACAAAGTCCCTGGTCGAGTATAACAAAGTCCCCTGATCGAGTACAACAAAGAACCGGATCGAGCATAACAAAGGCCCCTGGTAGACCATAACAAAGTCCCCTGGTCGAGTATAACAAAGTCCCCTCATCGAGAGAAACAAAGGCCCCTGGTCGAGCATAACAAAGTCCCCTGGTCGAGTATAACAAAGTCACCTGATCGAGTATAACAAAGTCCCCTGAATGAGTATAACAAAGCCCCCTCATCGAGTATGACAAAGGCCCCTGATCGAGTATAACAAAGCACCCTGATCGAGTATAACAAAGTCCTCTGAACGAGTATAACAAAGTCACCTGATTGAGTATACCAAAGTCCGCTGATCGAGTATAACAAAGGCCTCTGTTCGAGTATAGCAAAGTCCCCTGAACGATTACAACAAAGTCCCCTGATCGAGTATAACAAAGCCCCGGATCGTGTATAACAAAGGCCCCTGGTCGAGCATAACAAAGTCCCCTGGTCGAGTATAACAAAGTCACCTGATCGAGTATAACAAAGTCCCCTGAATGAGTATAACAAAGGCCCTCGATCGAGTACAACAAAGGCACCTGACCGAGTATAACAAAGTCCCCTGGTTGAGTATAACAAAGTCCCCTGATTGAGCATAACAAAGTCCTCAGATCGAGTATAACAAAGTCCCCTGGTCGAGCATAACAAAGGCCCTTGGTCGAGTATAACAAAGTCCCCTGGTCGAGTATAACAAAGTCCCCTGATCGAGTACAACAAAGAACCGGATCGAGCATAACAAAGGCCCCTGGTCGAGCATAACAAAGTCCCCTGGTCGAGTATAACAAAGTCCCCTCATCGAGAGAAACAAAGGCCCCTGGTCGAGCATAACAAAGTCCCCTGGTCGAGTATAACAAAGTCACCTGATCGAGTATAACAAAGTCCCCTGAATGAGTATAACAAAGGCCCCCGATCGAGTACAACAAAGGCACCTGACCGAGTATAACAAAGTCCCCTGGTCGAGTATAACAAAGTCCCTGATTGAGCATAACAAAGTCCTCTGATCGAGTATAACAAAGCCCCCTCTTCGAGAAAAACAAAGTCCCCTGATTGAGTATAACAAAGTACTCTGATCGAGTAAAACAAAGTCCCCTGGTCGAGTAAAACAAAGACCCTCATCGAGAATAACAAAGTCCCGTGATCGAGTATAACAAAGTCCCCTAATCGAGTATAACAAAGGCCCCTAATCGAGTATAACAAAGTCCCCTGTTCGAGTATAACAAAGCCCCGGATCGAGCATAACAAAGGCCCCTGGTCGAGCATTACAAAGTCCCCTGGTCGAGTATAACAAAGTCCCCATGTCAACAGGAAGAAAGTCCCCTGGTCGAGTATAACAAAGTCCCCTGGTCGAGTATAACAAAGTCCCCTGATCGAGTATAACAAAGCCCCCTTGGTCGAGTATAACAAAGCCCCCTGATCAAATATAAAAAGTCCCCAGATTGAATATAACAAAGTCCCCTCATCGAGTATAACAAATTCCCATGATCGAGCATAACAAAGGCACCCTGGTCGAGCATAACAAAGTCCCCTGGTCGAGTATAACAAAGTCCCATGATCGAGTATAACGAAGGCCCCTGATCGAGTATAACAAAGACCTCTCATTGAGTATAAAAAAGTCCCCTTAGCGAATAAAAAAAGGCCCCTCGTAGAGCATAAGAAAGTCCCCTGGTCGAGTATAACAAAGTCCCCTGATCGAGTATAACAAAAGCCCCCTAATCGAGTATAACAAAGTCCCCTGATCGAGTATAACAAAGTCCCCTGATCGAGTATAACAAAGTCAACTGATCGAGCATAACAAAGGCACCCGGGTCGAGTAGAACAAAGTCCCCTGGTCGAGTATAACAAGGTCCCCTGGTCGAGTATAACAAAGTCCCCTGATCGAGTATAACAAAGCCCCGGATCGAGCATAACAAAGGCCCCTGATCAAGTATAACAAAGTCCCCTGATCGAGCATAAAAAAGGCACCCTGGTCGAGTATAACAAAGCCCTCTGATCGAGTATGACAAAGTCCCATGAACGAATATAACAAAGTCACCTGATCGAGTATATAAATAAAGTCCCTGAATGAGTATATATCAAAGGCCCTGATCGAGTATATAAATAAAGGCAATTCCGACCGAGTATACGAAGTCCCCTGGTCGAGTATAACAAAGTCCCTAATCGAGTAAGTCAAAAGTCCTGGTAATGAGTATAACAAAGTCCTCATTGAGTATAAATAAAGTCCCCTAATCGAGAGAGAACAAAGTCCTGGTTGCATATATCAAAGTCCCCTGATCGAATATAACAAAGTCCCCTGATCGAGTATAACAAAGTCCCCTGATCGAGTATAACAAAAAGGCTCCTGGTCGAGCATAACTAAGTCCCCTAATCGAGTATAACAAAGTCCCCTGATCGAGAATAACAAAGCCCCGGATCGAGCATAACAAAGGCCCTTGCTCGAGCATAACAAAGTCCCCTAGTCGAGTATAACAAAGTCCCCATGTCAACAGAAACAAAGTCCCCTGGTCGAGTATAACAAAGTCCCCTGATCGAGTATAACAAAGTCCCCTGGTTGAGTAAAACAAAGTCCCCTCATCGAGTATAACAAAGTCACGTGATCGAGTATAACAAAGTCCCCTAAACGAGTATAACAAAGGC
>NW_024746139.1:0-22916 GCF_018991925.1 Homarus americanus
GGTGTAGTGTAGTGTGGTGTGGTGTGCTGTAGTGTAGTAGCGTGGTGGTGTGGTATAGTGGGGTTCAGGGTAGTGTAGTGTAGTGTGGTGTAGTGTAGTGTAGTGTGGTGTGGTGTAGTGTAGTAGCGTGGTGGTGTAGTGTAGTGGGGTTCAGTGTTGTGTAGTGTGTTGCAATAAGGTATGATGTGGCAAGGTGTGATGTGGCATGGTATGGTATTATGGCATAGTATGGTGTAGTGTAGGTGAGACGCCCCCCCCTCCCTCCCCCCGCCCCCACACACACCCTCCTGCTGAGCTCAATGGTCGAGGATCGCGTGTCAATACCCTGAGGGAACAACCAGGTGTCCGATTTTACACATCTTGGTTAATTGAACACCTGTTGGCCCGGCAAGACACAAGAGGGGGGTACAACATCACAACAATGGGATCGAACTCTACCCACCAAAACCAATTGTAATCCACACCTCTATGTTCTTAGTAAGTAACATTGTAATTATGTTTAAAATCAGTTCTTCTTTAATCATTATTTTTC
This sequence comes from Homarus americanus, assembly GCF_018991925.1. Classification (NCBI taxonomy): domain Eukaryota; kingdom Metazoa; phylum Arthropoda; class Malacostraca; order Decapoda; family Nephropidae; genus Homarus; species Homarus americanus. The sequence goes on from NW_024746139.1 coordinate 533, forward strand.
ACTTTTTTCATCTGGGGTTTATTATTTTGTTTCGTGTTTCTGAGGATATATTGTAATTCATATATTTTGCTCTATAATACACGTGATTTTGTTGTTGATTTTTTATTTCTTGATATTATTGTTGTTGTTGTTGTTGTTGTTGTTGTTTTAATGGAATTAGATCGTTAAGCCAATATCGTCTCTACGCAACGACTACTAAATGGTCATGTCAAGGCTTCAGTGTTGATAGGATACGATTTGTGTGTGTGTGTGTGTGTGTGTGTGTGTGTGTGTGTGTGTGTGTGTGTGTGGTCAGGTGCTTGGCGAGGTGGGGATATATGCATCGGTTCTTTTTTCTCCCCATCTCTGTTTCCCTATTTTTCCCAAGCTTGTCTTTTTTTATTTATTATTCACCTTTTTTTCTTCTTCTATTTTTTTGTATTTATCATTTTGTCTTATATTTCATCTCCTACTTTATATTTTCTTTTTTTTTACATTTTCCAGAATTTTTTCCCAATAAAGTCTCTAATTTATTATATAATAATCCTCTTTTTTCCTAGTTTTTACTAACCTAACCAAACCAAACCATAACGTAACATAAACTAAAAATAAACTTAACCATATCTGAATATCCCACCAAACCAAACCAAACCAAACCAAACCAAACCAAACCAAAACCACACCTAAACCAAACCAAACCCACACCTAAACCAAACCAAAACCACACCTAAACCAAACCAAAACCACACCTAAACTAAACCAAAACCACACCTATACCAAACCAAAACCACACCTAAACCAAACCAAAACCACACCTAAACCAAACCAAAACCACACCTAAACCAAACCAAACCCACACCTAAACTAAACCAAAACCACACCTAAACCTAACCAAACCAAAACCACCTAAACCAAGCAAACCCACACACCTAAACTAGGCAAAACACACCTAAACCAAACCAAACCACACCTAAGCAAACCAAAACCACCTAAACCAAACCAAAACCACAACTAAACCAAACCAAACCCACACCTAAACTAAACCAAAACCACAACTAAACCAAACCAAACCCACACCTAAACTAAACCAAAACCACACCTAAACCAAACCAAACCCACACCTAAACTAAACCAAAACCACAACTAAACCAAACCAAACCCACACCTAAACTAAACCAAAACCACACCTAAACCTAACCTTAAAATTCGTGTTAAAATTCGAGTTCAGAAATTAGTTGTGTACCCTAGAAGAAGTCACTTGCTAAAAATTGGGTCCATTAAATATATGAAGATAGGGCGGAACTTTTGCTGGCGACTTCTAACTTTGAGGGGGAGGAAGAGGTGAGAAGAAAAGGGGGGAGTGTGTGGAGAGGGAGAAAAAAAAAATGAGAGGAAGAAGAATATGAAGACGGAGGGGAGAGAGAACATTGAGGGCTGGGAGGAGAGAAGTATGGAGAAGGGAAGGATGGGGAGGATAGGGTAAAGGGAGGAAGAGGAAAATGGGATGGAGAATGAGAGGATAGGGAGATCGAAGAAGGCAAGGAGAAAGGGAAGGAGAGTGAGATGGGGGGTATGGACAGAGAGAGGGGGGAGGGGGGAGGGGGGAGAGGGGGGTAGGGGGGAATATCGAGAGAAAAAGGAAAGGAAAGAAAAAGAGAGAGACTGGAAAATAGACAGCGAAAAAGAAAGAGAGAAAGAAAGAAAATGAAGAAAGAGAAAATAGACAAAAAGAAAGAAAGAAAATACCAACACTGGAACTATCTTTAACTCGTGTGGTCGGTGGAGGGCCTGGGGGGGGCGGGGGGAGGAGTTCAGAGATCCGGATAAAGGTCTCAAGAGTTTTACTGACGAATCTTTTCTCTCTATAAGGTTGTGGAGGAAGTCCTTTATTCCCCCTTCAGGAGGTGGACGCCCCTCTCCAGACCAGTCTTCTCCTTCCTCCTCCGATTTCTAATTCTTCCTATGCTCTCTCCTCCTCCTCCTCCTCCTCCTCCTCCTCCTTTTTCTTCTTGTACTTTTTCTTCCTTCCCCACTACTAATTCTGGCACCCTACTGTCCCTTCCATCCTCTACTGGCACTGTCCCTTCCATCATCTACTGGCACTGTTCCTTCTATCCTCTACTGGCACTGTCCCTTCCATCCTCTACTGGCACTGTCCCTTCCATCCTCTACTGGCACTGTCCCTTCCATCCTCTACTGGCACTGTCCCTTCCATCCTCTACTAGCACTGCCTAGCACTGCCTATTCATCCGTTTCTGGCACTGTCCCATCCTCTACTGGCACTGTTCCTTCTATCCTCTACTGGCACTGTCCCTTCCTTCCCCTTCTCTCTCCAGGTTTTACTGTCTCCCTTCCACTCCTACCAACAGTTCTCCTTTCCTTACACACACTCTCTCTCTCTCTCTCTCTCTCTCTCTCTCCTTCTCCCTCTTTTTTTTCTCTCTCTCGCTCCATCTTTCCTTCCTCTAACCTCTCTCCCTCTTTCCTTGCCCTCACCCTCCTGCTGCTCCACTATTTGATCGGTCTGCATATTTTAACCTTGCCTTAGGGAGAAATAGCATCAACCGTCTAGAAGAATATATTTGGAAATGAAAATACAAACATGACGCAGATTTCTGGTCCGCGAGTACCTGCGCGCGCACACACACAGACTATTACTTCCGTGCTATAAGGATATATGTCAAGAGCTTCAGTAAATCACGCTTCAGTTTCAGAATATTTATTACTCACAAGACTTTAACTTCACTTTGGTACAGAACTTGGAAACCTTCATAAACCTTACCTGAACTAACCTAACCTAACCCAACCCAACCCAACCTAACCTAACCCATCCCAACCCAACCCAACCCATCCCAACCCAACCCAACCCAACCCAACCCAACCCAACCCAACCCAAATCCCAGCCCAACCCAACCCAACCCAACCCAACCCAACCCAACCCAATCCCACCCAACCCAACCCAACCCAACTCCAACCCATCCCAACCCAGCCCAACCCAACCCAACCCAACCCAACCCAACCCATCCCAACCCAACCAAACCCAACCTATCCCAAATCCCAACCCAACCCAACCCAGCCCAACCCAACCCAGCCCAGCCCAACCCAGCCCAACCCAACCTAAACCTAACCTAACCATGGAAGTGTTACATGCATCGGGTCTCTACAAGTTATGTCTCCTATCGTCAAACTGTAATTCAATGACACACACTCCCTGGTTGGCTCTCCCTGAACAAGATAATTTACACTAGTTGGTTCCTGGTTCTGTGTTGTTTTGCAAGCCATGTTTATAGTCTATGGTTCGTCTGGTTCTTAGTGTAAGGGGTCACACACACACACACACACACACACCGGCTGCAACTCTATTAATAAACCCTTTATTATTATTATTATTATTATTATTATTATTATTATTATTATATATATACACACACACACACACACATATATATATATATAAAGAGAGAGAGAGAGAGAGAGAGAGAGAGAGAGAGAGAGAGAGAGAGAGAGAGAGAGAGAGAGAGAGAGAGAGAGAGAGAGAGAGAGGAGATAAAATGAAAAAAAAAGAAAGTCAAAGAAACATCAAGAGAATAACCCCAACTATCTACAAACTTCAAATGACTGTAGTGAAATTATTTAGACCCGTGAACGCTATCCACCACCCACAAAGGTCTTCCGGAATAGCTACAATAGACCTGGATCTCACCCCCCCGCCCTTCCTCCTCTCCTGTCCCTAACAACTTCCTGGGCCCCAGTTAACTAGACACTCCTGCCTTGGGATGACGCTACATTAAACTCCCCTTAAGACTTTGTTGAGAATATTACACTTGAGAAATTGTCTTAAATCTCTCTCTCTCTCTCTCTCTCTCTCTCTCTCTCCTCTCTCTCTCTCTCTCTCATACATACACACACACACACACACACACACACTACATCCTTGACCACCGAAGGGTCAAGACGTACCTGGCGCTCCTCTCGGAGCAGCCAGGTCAACTGTTAAGTTGGCCCATACCAACCCCCTCCCCTGAACCCTCCTCCCCACCGGAATATCAACAAGTTCTCGCCAGAAGTTACAATTTCATTTATGAAAGGAACGGAACCAGTGTTAAACAGAGGTGAACAGTGGTGAACAGTGCTTAAGTCAGTGAGAACAACTCAACAGTAACAGTCGTACCCAAGTTAACCTTCACACAGTGAGGTCCCAGGTACCCAGTGATAACGGCCCCCGCGAGACCCAACAACAACCACCGATGTGTTAATCCGTCTACGATAGGAAGGCCTGGGACCAAACCTCACTCATATAACACCATCTGTGAGGGAATTACTACACCACATGTCCCTCATAACACCATATGTGAGGGAATTACTACACCACGTCAAGTCCCATCACACCATCTGTGAGGAAATTACTACACCACGTCAGGCCCCTCATAACACCATCTGTGAGGGAATTACTACACCACGTGATGCCCCTCATAACACCATCTGTGAGGGAGTTACTACACCACGTGAGGCCCCTCATAACACCATCTGTGAGGTAATTACTACACCACGTGAGGTCCCTCATAACACCATCTGTGAGGTAATTACTACACCACGTGAGGTCCCTCATAACACCATCCGTGAGGGAATTACTACACGTGAGGCCCCTCATAACACCATCTGTGAGGGAATTACTACACCACGTGAGGCCCCTCATAACACCATCAGCGAGGGAATTACTACACCACGCCAGGTCCCTCATAACAACATCTGAGGGAACTACTACACCACGTGAGTTCCTCCTAACACCATCTGGGAGGGAGTTACTACACTACGAGTTTGCTGTTCAACACCTACATTAATCTGTATGTTCACTGTATGTTCCTTTACCTTTCTCTAATGAAGGCTTTTGTTAAACCACCAATGTATGTAATAAGTCATTTATGTCCAATGTATATTTTCAGCCTTCGGGCTGCAGAATTTTTTCAATAAACCGTTAATTATTATTATTATTATTATTATTATTATTATTAGTATTAAACACACACACACACACACACACACACACACAAACACTACTTCAAGTCACTTTAAGCATTAAGTGACTCAGTAAAGTTCAGTAAGACTATTGCAACTACTATATATGTATCTATTCTAAGTGTAAAGTGACTGATTATATTGTCTTGAGCTGTTCTTAAGTAACTTCATTCTAAAGTGTTAAGTAACTCAAGCTAAATTTTTGTGGATTAGTGAGAAAACGTTAAAGTTTAGAGTTTTATGTAATTATACTGTATCTTTTGTTTTCTAAAGGATTTTGAGAATACTAGTCTGTGATGGCATAAAGTATGATGTGTAAACACGATAACAGCACCAACAATCGATAACAAATACAACAATTATCAATATAAATAACAATGATCAATAACAACACACCATTAAAAATAAATACTAGTCAATAACAGCCATAACAACAACAGCTAATAACAACAAAGGCACACAATAACAATAACAACGAAAAAAACAACGATAATAAAAAAATAACCACAATAATAATAAAAACAACAAACGAGAAAACAACTAAAATTAAAAACAAAAATAAAAATAAAAATCTATGGTCATGAAACTGTCTAAATAAATTACTCGTAAACTAAAGGGGATTTGGAAGATAAGGTGACTTAACAAGCAGTACGTGGCGGCCAGAGGTCTAGAGATCTGACCTTTGACCCGGAAATAAGGCTATACAAGGATCAAGGCATCACAAGGGGTCAAGGCTTCACAAGGGGTCAAGGCTTCACAAGGGTCAAGGCTTCTATGAGTCAAACTACAAAGAGCCTTAGGGTTAATCTATTAATGTAACCAATCAACTAACTAAACGAAATCATTCCAAGCACTATATTAAGATTATGGGTTTACACACACACACACACACACACATACATTAATTACTATCATCCTAGTTATTAAGGAGAATATATGTGTGTGTGTGTGTGTGTGTGTGTGACTGAACTGCTGTCTCTCTCTGAACTGTGCGTGTGTGTCTAAACTGTGTCTCTCTCAATTATGTCTCTCTGTAACTGCCAGTGTTGTTATCTCCGACTCGCATTACTTATCATTAAAACTCTGAACATAACCTCTGGTCTCTTGAGGTAAGGCAGCACATCAACCTGCCTCAAAAATGGTGACCAAAATGACGACCAAACTGCACTGAGACTCGACCGTAGATGTTGTTAAGAGGAGAATAATATAAATGTTAACTCCTAACTCTTATAAGTTCCTATGTCATTTTATTTCCTGACGTGGATATATAGGTATGAGCGTCACCTGAAGATTAGTCACCCTAGCGTTGAAATAAGCTGAGGTGTCTAGTCTTCAGATGATCAGAGCATGTTTACAGTTATGATAAATTCTCTGTGAAGTTTTGATTCGATGCCCTGAGAATCCTGTGGGTCCCCGGCACTTTTAACATAGCTAAGCCAACTCCTCTCACCACTTGTCTCCCACCGTATAAATTCTCATCAAAGGTTCTTAGGTGAATATTTCTCACGTGGGGACATAAGAATACACATTTACGATAACCCCTGAACAATAACGATACCACAAAGTCACTGTTTTTGTATCGATGATCAACCGAGTCAGCTGGGTGTAGTTTCATTATATTCCCCGCAACAGATAAATTACCCTTCAAATTTATGATATTTTTAACCCAAATTCGGTTCCGTATAAACTGTCGAACGATAATATTTTCCCACGAACTGAAAACGAATTATTGCATCTGCTTATGCTAGAGTCTCGGAGTAAATATGAAATCCAACAAGTGACCTCATGATTGTATCCTGACTGCACCAATTACTAAACAAATTTCTAAGGTCAGAATTTATATAGACAAAGGCCACAGTAACCATAAATACAGTACTCTCTTTTAAGCATTACAACTACTATCATTATATCGGAATTTAATTGACCCAGAATGATAATTTATTTACGTGAGAATTTACGACAAGAATTTAACCCAAGAATCTTTCAGCATTTTGAGCTTGGTTGGTGGGCAGTGCCGTCTGTTGGTGACCCAGGGGAGCCAGCGAGACGCCTTCTGGCATCAATAATAAAGAGGAAAGTTTTGATAGTTATGAACCTTTGAATAGCCAAGAGCAGGAGGGTGGAGCCATAAGAGGTCGGTAAGGTGAATATTCCTTAAACCTGAAGTGTTACCTAACTGTCTACCTCACGCTAACTCGCCGTTTACCTCACGCTAACTCGCCTTCTACCTCACACTAACTCGCCTTCTACCTCACGCTAACTCGCCGTTTACCTCACGCTAAGTCGCCTTCTACCTCACACTAATACAACTGTCTACCTCACGCTCTGTCTACCTTATACTAACACACCATAACTAAACCATACAAAAGATAACACCACACTCACACAAGATCCAACAAGATAAACTCATTAACAACTTCTGAAGGATAAAAGCAAGATAAAAAATGTCACCCAGAATCTATACCTGAATACGACCTAATTAGGGTCAAGTTTTGCAATTGTTAGCATTTAGAAACAATTTGAGATTATGCCGCATGATAGTTCTGTGCTTTAATTGATGTCAAGATTTAAGTTCACTCAAGCATCACCTCTTCCGAGATATAGTTACAGTGTGAACCTTCAGGAAGTCAAGACCAAAGTGGCAGCAGTTTGGCAGTGCCATCTGTTGGTGGGATATGTAAGCTTCCCTCGCAGTGGTGTGTCAGGCGTTAACTCAATTGCCTGGTGAAGTGTGATAACTTACACTTCTTCGCTCTCGGTGTAAGTGGCAGATAGAAGCTCCCACTAATAAATATATGTCGCCTTGAATAACAGTCAAGGGTCCAAGTCTGTGTAAGTGTGTAAGTCTGTGTAAGTCTGTGTCTTTTCTCAATTTGTTGTCACTCGAACGGAATTTGGTACCGGAGAAAATTGAACAGAGAGAAAGAATAGGGAAGAGAAGGATAGAGGGAGATACTAGAGGGATAAAGACAGACAGACAAAAAGATGGGTGAAAGTAAGATGGACATGTACTTAGATAGAGAGAATGGGTAGTTAGTTAGATAGATATATAGGTCAATAGATAGACGAAATGATTGATTAATAGACAGATAAAAAATCAAGATATACAGTACAAAAAGAGGCAGAATAATAATAATGATGATGAGGATGATGATGATAGTGACGAAGAGGATCATCACAATAACATCACACAAAAACACTAATAACAACAGTAATCACACCATGACATAATAACCCCCTCATAGGTAATAGAATTACATCAGTAAAATCAGACCTGACATGATTGGCAAAGCTGGTGAGGTGATTGAATCCAACGCGCTGACACCATCTTCCAATCACCTCATTTTTACCTAATTACTCACCACGTGTTAATTAGATGTGACTTTCCCATGCGGCAAATTAACTTCCATACAAATTCATTCTCTGATGTGGCTTTGAGTTAATTATCTTTTATTTTTATGATCAGAAAGTCATTAGGGTTTTCGAGTCCATTGCTAAGGTGATTTTAATTAAGTAATCTGGTTTATTCTTAGGGTTTAATATATTTCGGTTTATTCGTGAAATATATTAAGGTGTTTGTAATCCTTTAAGATAATTTTATAAAGGTAGGAAAAGTGACTTGAAAATCCTGGAGGTAATTAGAAGTCAATGTAATTAACGTAACCTAATGTAACCTTTCGTAAAGCAAGATATTTAAGGTAATTTTATAACTTCTGGGTCTTAATGTATTGTGATAGAGACAATTCATAAACACTAAGATAAACAACAAAAACAGCAACAATAACAAAAACAAAACAAAAAATAACAGCAACAAAAACAACAACAAAATGACAAAAAAAAACACCACCACCTTACACATCCCAGCATTAATACACAAACATACAACAACATATTCTTACACATCCCAGCATTAATACACAAACATACAACAACATATTCTTACACATCCCAGCATTAATACACAAACATACAACAACATATTCTTACACATCCCAGCATTAATACACAAACATACAACAACATATTCTTACACATCCCAGCATTAATACACAAACATACAACAACATATTCTTACACATCCCAGCATTAATACACAAACATACAACAACATATTCTTACACATCCCAGCATTAATACACAAACATACAACAACATCTTCTTACACATCCCAGCATTAATACACAAACAAACAACAACATTTCTTACACATCCCAGCATTAATACACAAACATACAACAACATATTCTTACACATCCCAGCATTAATACACAAACATACAACAACATATTCTTACACATCCCAGCATTAATACACAAACATACAACAACATATTCTTACACATCCCAGCATTAATACACAAACATACAACAACATATTCTTACACATCCCAGCATTAATACACAAACATACAACAACATATTCTTACACATCCCAGCATTAATACACAAACATACAACAACATATTCTTACACATCCCAGCATTAATACACAAACATACAACAACATATTCTTACACATCCCAGCATTAATACACAAACATACAACAACATATTCTTACACATCCCAGCATTAATACACAAACATACAACAACATATTCTTACACATCCCAGCATTAATACACAAACATACAACAACATATTCTTACACATCCCAGCATTAATACACAAACATACAACAACATATTCTTACACATCCCAGCATTAATACACAAACATACAACAACATATTCTTACACATCCCAGCATTAATACACAAACATACAACAACATATTCTTACACATCCCAGCATTAATACACAAACATACAACAACATATTCTTACACATCCCAGCATTAATACACAAACATACAACAACATATTCTTACACATCCCAGCATTAATACACAAACATACAACAACATATTCTTACACATCCCAGCATTAATACACAAACATACAACAACATATTCTTACACATCCCAGCATTAATACACAAACATACAACAACATATTCTTACACATCCCAGCATTAATACACAAACATACAACAACATATTCTTACACATCCCAGCATTAATACACAAACATACAACACCACCACCTTACACATCCCAGCATTAATACACAAACATACAACATACAAACTTACATTTCCACCCATTACTATTCTGCAGGGCTGCCTCGCACATATGCAGAAGCGATCATGTTGTATGCATTTCTCGTGGATTTCTCCGTCTGTGAGTTTGTTATGGATAAACTATATACACAACAGTAGAGCTGGGTGTTCCATCTTCACAGTGGAGAGAGAGAGAGAGATCTTCCTTATAACATTCACCAGTCGTTCAGCTGTACCAAAAATATACCAACAGCGGAGTTTACACATGCCTGAACCATAAGCCAAGAGAGATAAGATATTACCTTCTTCCTCTCTCTCTCTCTCTCTCTCTCTCTCTCTCAGAAAACATACTGGTAAACTTAATATTCAGTGAGAGTCGTATCCCCCACCTCCCCAAAATGTAAACAATGTGGGTATTCCAGTTTATTATTGGTTACCTAACCTAATATAGTCCAACCTAACACAAACTTAACCTAACGCAACCTAACCTAACCTAACCCAACAACCCAAAACAAAAAAAACAACGCCAAATCGACACGACTTTGATAATCAACATCCAAATAATATAAACTGGGGAACTGAGGGAGTGTACCTAGCGTGTAAGACTATAAATCATACCAGGCGTCGTGTTGGTGTGTGTTATCGGTATCACTGGGCAGAGAGATGATCTAGGTGAACACACAACTACGGAGCTGGGCTACCCACAACAAGTCGACAGATGGTAGTGTTATGAGTCTCGTGGCTGCTGTTGGTGTTCCCAGTGGATAAATAAGTCTTGCTACCTAAAGTAGGAGCTGCTCTGAGGCCCCTCCACTGTTTCCATGGAATATTGAAGAGGTACAATATCACTGGTTTTTGGTGGTGATGGTATAAGTAATATTCTTAAATGTAATGATGATGATAATATTGAAAATTTTAAAAATAATAATAATAATAACAATAATCTTTTACACACTTTTTCACACACACACACACACACACACACACACACACACACACACACACACACACACACTATTGACTGCCATACTCCCTCACACTACTGACTGACACACTCCCTCACACTTATGGATATATGACTGGAACAGACATACACTCACAGAGAGATAGATAGATATACTTACAGACTCTCCATGGTAGACGAGAGAGGGGAGGGGGAGAGAAGAAGGAGGGAGAGAGGGAGGAGGGAGATAGGGAGGGGGAGATAGAGAGGGGGAGATGGGGGGTGGGGGAGGTGATAGTGGATGATTAAAGGAGGCTGGGGGGTGAGAGAAGGCGGGGTGGGGGTGAGGGGTGGAGAGAAAAGGGGAGTGAGGACGTTCAGGTGAGGAGGGGTGGTGAGGGGATGGTGAGGGGATGGGTGAGAGGGGATGTGGTGAGGGAATGTGGTGAGGAGGGTGGTGAGGGGATGTGGGTGAGGGGATGTGGTGAGGAGGGGTGGAGGGGATGTGGTGGGAGGGGATGTGGTGGGATGTGGTGAGGGGATGTGGTGAGGGATGTGGTGGGAGGAGGGGTGGTGAGGGATGTGGTGAGGGGATGTGGTGAGGAGGGGTGGTGAGGGGATGTGGTGAGGGGATGTGGTGAGGAGATGTGGTGAGGGGTTGTGGTGAGGTGGTGGTGTGGTGAGGTGGTGAGGTGAGGGGATGTGGTGAGGAGGGGTGGTGAGGGGATGTGGTGAGGTGGTGGTGTGGTGAGGTGGTGTGGTGAGGGAGTGTGGTGTGGGATGTGGTAAGGGGAAGACCAGGGGAATGAAGAGAGGAAGAGGGGAAGAAGAGGAGAATGAAGAAGAAGAAGAAGAAGAAGAAGAAGAAGAAGAAGAAGAAGAAGAAGAAGAAGAAGAAGAAGAAGAAGAAGAAGAAGAAGAAGAAGAAGAAGAAGAAGAAGAAGAAGAAGAAGAAGAAGAAGAAGAAGAAGATAGAAACAGGATATAAAAACAAGATGAGAAAGAAGGAAGATGGAGAAGACAAAAAACAATAAACAAAAAACAATATCCGGTAAGACAAAAAAAAGAGAATTACTGTATAAACTATAAAATAAAAGCAAAATAAAAGTATACTCTCATTCTTTTTATTTGCATTAATCGTCTTATTGTATTTAGATTAATCTTCAAAAAAAAGAGAATTACTGTATAAACTATAAAATAAAAGCAAAATAAAAGTATACTCTCATTCTTTTTATTTGCATTAATCGTCTTATTGTATTTAGATTAATCTTCTTATCATCATTTTGTCAGTTCCCATTTGTGTATTTAGAGTAAAGAGAGAGTATTGAGGAGAATTAGTAAGGGTAAGACGCTTAAATGAAGGAGAAAATAAGAAACACAAAAATTATGGCTTAAAAGTTTTTTTCTCTTCCATTTGACTTGTAACTTATTGGAGAGGTGTTGAGTTTCATTGTTTCATTCATTCTTTCTCTTTTGGTTTCATTCATTGTTTTAGTTTCATTCATTCTCTCTTTTAGTTTCATTCATTCTCTTTCTTTTCGTTCGTTATCCTTACCTCAACGTACTCTGTGTTCATTCTTCAAGAGTACCATTGAGTGCTATTCTACTTTATTATTACCTTTATTCGTGTACTATCATTACTTGAGTACCTCCTCTCTTTTATCTCCCTCCCTCTCTTTACCCTCCTTCTTTCTCTCTCTCGTCTCTCTTTTACTTTCCAAGTCATAATACAAGAAACATTTCCCCCTCACAATCCTCAATCTCTTTCTCCTTGCCCCCCCGTTTACTCACTTTTTGTTCTTCGCCTTTAACTTTCTTTCTTCCTACTCCCTTTCTCTCCTTCTAATTCTCAAACCCCCTCTTTTCTCCCTCTCATCACCCTCACCTCCCTCTCATCTCTCCACCACCCTCTCATCACCCCACAACCCTCTCATCACCTCACCTCCCTCTCATCACCCCACCTCCCTCTTATCACCCCACCTCCCTCTCATCTTCCCACTTCCCTCTCATCTCCCCACTATAAGGCCTCACATCAACGCACGACATTACCCACCGTTATACCACAACATCGCCGTAACGATATGCACCCAACAGTCGCCTGAGTATAGCATAAAACTACAACGTTGGGGGTGTGGGTGGTGGGGTGGGGGTGGTGTTGGGGGTAGGGGGTGTTGACTGAAGTCCCTCCCTCACCCTCTCACTTGTAGGTTAAGTTTACACACACACACACTCACACACACACACACACACACACACACACACACACACACACACACACACACACACACACACATCTATAATCACAGTTTAATTAATTAAAAATGATGAGAAAAAAAAGAAAATATTAAGCAGACAAATATTATACTGTATATTATAGCAAAAGGGACCAAAAAAAATAGAGCCTTTACCTGAGGTGGTTTTATAATAATCTCTTATAAGCTTATATGTATTGCCAGAAGAAGAAGAAGAAATAAGCAAGAGAAGAAGGAGGTAATGAAGAATTAAAGAAGAAAAAAGACAATAATTAATGAGAAGAAGAAAGAGAAGAAAGACACAATGAAGAATAAGAAATAAAACAAGAGTATTAAAAATAAAATAAGAAAAGAATAAAGAGACAACAAAGAATAATAAAGCAGAAAATGAGAATCACGAAAAAGAGAGAATATGAGAAAAACCCACAATCTATAGCAGTCAAAAATACCCTTATATATATACAGTGTATATATATATATATATATATATATATATATATATATATATATATATATATATATATATATATATATATATATATATATATGTAACCGGTCGGAATTTACTGGACTTGGGGTTTATTAAAGATTATAAGATGGTAATGGCAGTGGAAGCGCCCCTTTGAGAAAAATCCCGAACCAGCACAAGAACACTTAAATCTACTAAACAAAATGAATTGTCCGTGACCCGTGGAAGGATAGCGTCTGTGACTGGGATGAATGAGACACACTGTAAAATTTAACACTTATATTCCCTCCAACACTACAAACACAATCAAATAATGGTACACCAATATGCGCACCTCTTAACTTGAACTTAAAACACTACTCTGGGGAATAAAAGTTATACATGATATAGAAATTATTAGAAACTCAGGCAACAATAAATTTGAAGTATTAAGAAATGTTGCTTGCACACATGAAACAGGCCTTAAGGGCTTTCACAAAATAATATCAGTCACTTAGGAAATGGTATTAAAAAATAAGAAATTAAATACTCTACCATGAATAGGCCTTAAGGGCTTTCAACAAAGTAATATCAGTCACTGAGGAAATGGTAATAAAAAATAAGAAATTATAACTCTACAATGAATAGGCCTTAAGGGCTTTCAACGAAATAATATCAGTCACTGAGGAAATGGTAATAAAAAATAAGAAATTAAATACTCTACAATGAATAGGCCTTAAGGGCTTTCAACAAAATAACATCACCCCAACAGATGCACTCTTCCTAACCTAACTTAAACACTACTCTGGGGAACAAAGGTTACACCTGAGATCAGAATTATGAAGAAAAATTAGATGCATTAAAGGAATCAATCACAGTATCACTCTGGTTCCACTTAATGACACAAACATTCAAAAAACACTACTATCAAAATTATTTAAGAAATATTAAACTACACACGTCAAGATAATATCAGTAACTGAGAAATGGTATTAACTACACCCAAATATATTCACTATTATTAATATGTTACTGGGTCCACCAATACTCGTGAACCATGCTCCACCCAACTCAACATACACCCGTAATAAGGGAGATAAAATGTTCCTCTAGGTATCTCCTAGAGTCCTAGACTCATGGTCTCAGTGTGTGACCATTAATTTACTCAGTTAGCCTCAGTGTACTCCCAGTGCGTCCATAAAGCGGAAGGGAGTGAGCCAATCAGACCTTGTACAGTTGAGAGAAGCTTTAGCTTCCCGTTAGCAAGAGGGTTTCACTAAGCTGCTCGGGACATGTGGTGTTGTGAGCCGAGGTAGAGGAGAGCTGCTGATCCACGATCGTCCCGTCGTCAGCTGAGCACCCAGACGGCTAGATTCCCTCAAGAGATCCTTTGATACCCCGCTAAACAGTGACAGGCCTACACTGATCGGTCCAATGGCGACAATCGCCACCCTCAATCATCAACGGCAGTCTCAAACGGCAGTCAATCTCTCGCAGTCAAACCCCGGTCAACTCCGTCAACTCCGGTCAAGTGGGTTCTGACGGAAACCCTGAAATGAACTCACTGTTAGCTCTAGTTTACTTTATCACTGCCCTATCTAAACCCTGTCTGAGATTGAATGAGACTTACTTGTTATACTGCAATAGCGCAGCACAGGTGACTAGGCCACGTGACTATTTCTGTGACGGACGCGCAGGGACGTCTCGTATGTCTGAATGCTCCCCGTGACTGAGGGCCAGCCAGCGTCGCGTCTCCTCTCAAGGCGTTAGCTTAGGCCTACGTGACATATTTTCCGCCTAACTAATAATTCCTTGGGACACCCGTAACATTATTCAGACTGATAAACGATCTATAATAATTTCAAATTCAATAATAGTCCCTTAACTTCATGAATCGCATCATTATTAATTCGGCAAATTACATTTAATATCATATAGGCCTAGTTCCACAAACTCTCGCTATGTGCAGGGAGCGCTCTCTTCCCTCCGACGACCTTGAACGCTCAGTATCGCCAATGGCGAGGCATTCGAAATTACTCTGAAATTTCTGAATATTACAATCGACCCCCCTAAAAAAAAGACAGCACTGTCCTCATGTGCTGAGAAAAACATACATACGACCCCCCTAAAAATTTGTTCTAAGGACTGCATCTCACCCCTTTAACATGCTAAACGCAGCATTCCCGTCTTCTCCACTTCTCTCTCCCGCTAACATTCGACCCCCCTAAAAAAAACAGCACTGCCCTCATGTGCTGAGAGAACAACTTAGAACCCACCTTCAACTCTGTACTAATCCACTCGCAGCCAGCAACTCCATTTCTTGCCTAGCCCAACTCAAAACCAACCAGACCATCACGCTCCCATTTTGCCTGGCCCTTAACTAGAGAACCAATGTCAAAATTAATACCAGCCCAAAACAAACATGCTCTCCTTTGCCTGGCCCTTGAACTAAGAGGAACCAGTGTCAAAACAATACTCAGTCTACGTCTCCGAACCTCATGCCGGCAGACCAACCCTCTGACAATGTACCAGCCCATATTAGTGAGGCCCTGGACATTACAACCGTACTCTCAATCCCGCTCATGACAGCAACCACTACTCAACGCACATCTCTGATCTAACCATCTCTCCAATCCCCTCTGCCCTACTCACAACTCCTCCAACTCATCCTCTACAACCTGCCTTTTCTCATTACCATGCACCCTGAACTGTAATTTGTCGGTTTCGTCTTTCAGTTGGAGGCTCGATCGACCTCTCTGAACTACTTCTCTTCATCTTGCTCATCTGGGGTGGGGGCTCCTCGTCTTCATCTTCAGATTCATCCATCGCTGGGTCTCCCGGATGCCTTAGGGTTGGAGCAGCCTTCAAGTTGCTCCGGTTTTCCACTCTCGCTTCCAGGTCTTCTCCCCCACTGGGCTCAATGCGATATAAACCAGGCCTTGGATTTAGGACCTCAACAATGTGCCATCTCGTATCAAACTAATGGTTTTGCAGCTTACACCGGCCTATTTTTACATTGTTCCTCAGCAAAACCTCCTGGCCCACTTCCCAGCTACTCTCGTGGGCTTTCTCTTCTCTTTTCCTTCTGTTTATTTCCTTACGTCTCCGAACATTGATCTCCACTGCTTCCTGCAATCTTCGTTGCCGGTCTCTAATCACCATCACCCACTCATCTACCGGCTCTGGGTCTACTTCCGGCCTAAGGTCAAACGGCAGGTTTGGTTCTCTCCCATAAAACAACAGGAATGGGGAAAACCCTGTCGTGGCATGCGGAGTCGCGTTATATTGTGACACCACTGCCTGCAGATGCTCTGGCCACCTATTCTTTTCCTCTTCCTCGAGGGTGGCCAGCAGACCGTGCAGGGTTCGATTGAACCGTTCCACCATACCATTTCCCTGTGGGTGATATGCTGACGTCCTTATTTTCTTCACCCCAAAGGTGGCACAAGTTTGTCGGACCAATGCACTGCCAAAATTCCTTCCCTGGTCGGTCAACAGTCGCTCAGGTGCACCCACTGCCAGGAAGATCCGATTCACCAGGATCTTTGCAATCGTCGAGGCTTTCTGGTCTTTGGTGGGAAAGGCCCAAGTGTAACGACTGTATACGTCAACCATTATCAGGACACTCTCCAATCCTTGCCGCTTGTCCAGCAAGGTGAAATCCGCGGCCAGTGTCTCTAATGGTTTGGCAGCTTCAATCGTCCCTAAATGCAGTTGGGGTTTCGGCACTTCATCTTTTGCTACTCCACACCTCTCGCAGCTGGCTATGTAGTCTCGCACTGTTTCTCCCATGCCTGACCAGAAACCTCGCTCCTGCACCAGCGACAGGGTGCGATCTCGCCCCTGATGCCCAAACTCGTCGTGGCAGGCTCTAGTCAAAGCCTCCTGCAAGTTTGGAGTTAACACTGGCACCTCCCTCCATAGATTCTTCCCTTCGGGTCTTCTATGCCAGACAACCTCTTCTCTTACGATCAGGGATTTCCTAGCTCGGTACATCTTGCGGAAGTCATCATTTTGTAGCTCTACCTGTACCTCATCCTCCGGCAGCTCTCCCGCCAACCATCTTCGCAGTTTTGTCATATAGTCCATGCCTTCTTGCTCCTTACGCAGCCCATCCATCGTCCACAGTTCCTTCCTTCCTGCCCCGTTCTCCTCTAGTACATGCATCGCTGTATACTCTTCTTCACTATCTTCCTCCTGTTCCGCCGGGATTCTAGATAGAGTATCCGCCACAATGTTGTTCTTCCCCGGCTTGTACTCTATAGTAAAGTTAAACTGCTCGAGATCCGCATTCCACCTACTTTCCACGGCACCTAGTTTAGCCTTCTCGCGGTGACTGAGTGGGTTGTTATCTGTATAGACTGTGAAATGTTTCCCTGCCAAATAATCCCTGAATTTATCCACTACTGCCCATTTGAGTGCTAACATCTCTAACTTACGAGAACTATAGTTGTTCATGTTACGTTCTGATTTCCTCAGGCCCCGACTCGCATAGCACACCGGATGCAACCTGCCATCCTTCCGCTGGGACAGCACCGCACCTAGCCCACGAAAACTTGCATCTGTTTCTAATATAAACTCCTGAGTGAAATCTGGGCAAGCCAACACTGGTGTCTGCGTCACCTTGTCTTTCAGTTTCTCAAAAGCCTGTTGCTGTTCCTCTCTCCATTCACTATCTACCCGATCCTTAGATTTCCCATGCATCAACGCATGCAGTGGAGCAGCTATTTGGGCAAACCCTTTAACAAATTTCCTGTAAAATGATGTGAACCCTACAAAAGACCGCACATCTTTCACCGTCTGAGGGACTGGCCAATCTCTTATTACCCTAATCTTCTCAGGATCAGCTGTGATGCCTTCAGATGACACCTGATATCCTAAATAACTTACTTTTGAAGCCATTATTACACACTTTTTAGGTTTAAATCTTAAGTTATTCTCCCTCATCCTGCAAAATAATTCCCTCAATCTGACTATATGCTGATCTATTGTACTTGAAAACACCATTACATCATCAAGGTATACAAGCAACGAGGAGAAAATCTTATCCCCTAAAATCCGCTCCATGTATCTCTGAAAGGTTCCCGGACTATTTGACAATCCCATAGGCAGTCGCCTGTACTCAAAGTGTCCGAAGCTTGTGCTGAAGGCAGTCTTTGGACGGTCTGAAGGTTTTACTTCTATCTGGTGATATCCCGCCGCCAGATCAAACGTTGAGAAAAACTGGGCCCCGTCAGAGATTCTAGAGTTTCATTTATCCTAGGCAGAGGAAACGCATCGCGTACCGTGACCTTATTTAAGTCACGATAGTCAATGCACAACCTCAGCGTCCCGTCCTTTTTCCTCACTACTACAATGGCGGCAGAGTACGGACTCTCACTATGCTGAATTACTCCCTGATCTAACAGCTGGCTAATGTGCTGTTTCACCTCTGGTACCTGGTTTGGAGGGATCCTCCGATATGGCACCCTAACTGGCCTGTCTGTGGTCACTGGGATCTCATGCTGAACCCCAATAGCCTTTCCTATGGGCTGGCCCTCTCCTTCAAAAATATCACTAAACTCTTCTATTAAACACCTAACTGCACTCTCTTGTTCCGCATTCATTTCCTCCGTGTGCACTTTGACCTCCGTACGGGCATCCGGTTGCACTGTCCTCACATACACCTCTTCACTGATGTCTTCCTCGACTTCCGTCCCCGAAGCCACTTTCCCAATCCGCCAATTGCCCCTCAAGCTCTTACGACTATCAGACAGATTTGCCACCAACACCTGGGTCATGCCTCTCACCACTCTTACAGCTGTCGCAACACTATCACACCCTCAGGCATCCAACCTTCATCCTCCATTGTTAGAGGTTCAATCACTACTTCTTTGTTAGCTACCTGGCTTAATGAGGGAACACATACTGACAGCAACCGAGTACTCCGGGGAGGAATGGTTGGGCTTTTCTTCCTCTCTGTCATACAATACCCCAGGCTGATGGCCTCTATTGCACATAACTGCCTAACCTCATGCAAGCAATTTTCCCACTGAGCAGTGCTCCTGGCTTCCCTGCACAAGTGATACATGTGCGGCCAGATCTCCGCAACCTCCCCCAGCACGTTCATCCCCAACAACCCGACATGAGATTGCCCCTTACCCTGGGTCTCAATCCCTGGACAAACCAACATCCCCACATCAGTGACTTCCACCCCAAATACGACCATAGTGACCCGAATACACCCCACACACGGCACTGGAAACCCTGACGCCCCTTTTACCCTTATTCGAGTGGGCTGCAACACCACGCCTGCAGGCTCCAGCTCCCGACGGTAGAAAAGTTCATCAATTAGCGACACTTCTGCCCCAGTATCTGCTAAACCCCACATTTCACGACCCGCTACCAGCACCGAGACCTTAGGACACTCTGCTTTCAGCCTTAAGGTACCTTCTGTTGTGATTAAATTTGTCATGCGAACCACGCTTGACCATGGGTCCGCTCTCTCTTGATTCATAACATCGCCGGTGGAATCTATTGGTGGGGCCAGGAACGGTTGGCGGGGACTGCCTGGCCTTGACCATTTCCCGACCGCCAGTTCAGATTGTTATTTCCAACTCGATACTGGCCATTGGCCACGTATCCCCTTGGGACACTCTCTCCTGGTCCGGACCTGTTCGTGTAATTGAAACTGAAGTGGCCCTCTTGTCCACATGCATAGCACCTCGGGAGAATCGAGCCTCCAGTCTGCGGCTCGTTCTCTCTTCCTTTAGTCAGCGGTACCTCCCTCAAAGCCTCTCGTTTTTGTTCCGCCTCTCTCAGCCCCGTGATCCACTCATCTAGACTACGGTGAGGATACTTCTTGATCTCATCCACTAACCACATACGGCTTTGTTCCTCCTTGAGCCCCCGAGTGATTGCATCTCCCAACAGGGCCTTATCATATTTATGATCATGGTGGTTCAACTCATCGTTTAAATCGAGCATAGCATCATAATATTCGAGAAGCGTTTCGTTGCTCCCTTGTTTCCGCTTCATCATCTTCTGAATGGCGTCGTACGTGGCCGTCTGCCCGCCGTATTGCTGCTTCAAATAACAAGTTAATTCATCTACAGTTTCCCAGTCTCTGCGTGCATTGTATACGCGATCTGCCGCAGGCCCCGCAAGATGCCTTATTATGAATTGGATTCGACTGACTTCGTCTCCGTCTAGCAGCTTGAGGGTTCGGTCAACCTCTCTTAACAACTTTCCTACCTCTATTCCTGGCCTACCGTCGAACTTAGACATGGTCAACCCGGCCCCGGGACTAGTTCCCTCTCTACTATTGTGTCTCCTCATCTCCCACATTGTCTCATCGTGCTGTATTTTATACTGTGTCTTTACCCTATCTAGTGCATTCCCCAACAGAGCTAGGTGTTGTTGGTGTTCCGTCTCTGACTGTTGCAATTGTGTGTGGTACTCCCCCCGGATTTTTCCCTCTAGCTTCCCCATACGTTCCATGAACTCTTCTCTCAACTGCACCAAACCCGGGCTGTCTCTCCTTTTCTCTGAGTAACCCCGCACCGTCAACCACAACAAACCCATTCCCACGGCGAGCATGAGTAGAGTTGGGGTCACACTCTCTACCGTTTCCATCCACTCCATGATTACGCTCATTATCCCAACCACAGAACTATCAGTCACGAAATAAAAATAACTACGCTCTGCTACCATTTGTAACCGGTCGGAATTTACTGGACTTTATTTTCTCACTTGACTTGGGGTTTATTAAAGATTATTAGATGGTAATGGCAGTGGAAGCGCCCCTTTGAGAAAAATCCCGAACCAGCACAAGAACACTTAAATCTACTAAACAAAATGAATTGTCCATGACCCGTGGAAGGATAGCGTCTGTGACTGGGATGAATGAGACACACTGTAAAATTTAGACACTTATATTCCCTCCAACACTACAAAACACAATCAAATAATGGTACACCAATACAAGCTCAATTCTTTTTAACTTGAACTTAAAAACACTACCTGTAGAATGAGTTATACATGATATAGAAACATAGAAAGTCCCCAGGCAAATAATAAATTGTGTATACAGTGCTGCTGCTTTGCATTACGAAACACTTTTAAGGGCTTTCTTAACAAAAATAATATCAGTCACTGAGGAATGGTGGCTAAAATAAGAATTTAACATTCTACAGTGAATAGGTTTTATACACTCAACAAAATTATATCAATTCTTAACATACACTTCCTAACCTAACTTAACCACTACTCTGGGGAACAAGGTTATACCCGAGATCAGAATTATGAAGAACAATTAGAGGCATTAAAAGAATCAAATCACAGTATCACTCTGGTTCCACTTAATGGCACAAACATTCAAAACAATATTATCAAAATTATTTAGAAACTATTAAACTACACACGTCAAGATAATATCAGTCTGAGGAATGGTGTTAACTACACCCGTAATAAGGGAGGGAAAATGTTCCTCTAGGTATCTCCTAGAGACCTAGACTCACGGTCTCAGTGTGTGACCATTAGTTTACTCAGATAGCCTCAGTGTACTCCCAGTGCGTCCATAAAGCGGAAGGGAGTGAGCCAATCAGACCTTGTACAGTTGAGAGAAACTTTAGCTTCCCGTTAGCAAGAGGGTTTCACTAAGCTGCACGGG
>NW_024746140.1:0-1465 GCF_018991925.1 Homarus americanus
CTTGAAGGGCGGCATCAATAATAATAATAATAATAATAATAATAATTAACGGTTTATTGAAAGAGCTTGGCAGCCAGAAGGCTGAAAATATACAGTTACATATTTGGGAATGGGTTAGAATTACAAATAATATACAAGTGACATAAGTGACACAAATAAGACATATAAGTAACAGATGGGGATCAGCTCAAACTACAGTTCATTTCAACATAGTGACAGTGTAGGGAGCAGTGTTTACTGGGAGTGAATACACTGATTTATTACATGTTATTGATAATTTTTACAATGGTTGGGACTGGGCTGTTCTTATAGGATCAGTTAAATTATTATGGGCTGGATGCGGTTGTGGTGTCGAACAATTCTCGGACGGGGATCTCAGGTGGTAGTAGGGGCGGTGTGGGGGTTGGTGAAGCTTCTTACCAAATTTGCAGATGAGGCCATGGTGATGGTCAGTGAGTCGAAAGGGTCAGTGTGTTGGCTTCTTGATATGTGGGTAGGAAGGGCGAGAATAATCTTGCATGCCCTCTTTGCACTTTTCTCGAGTGTTTACGTTGTGTGGCATTTAGGAGGAAGACCAGGTGGGGAGGCATAGGTGAGCTTGGAAGTATGAATGTTGTGTATACACTGAGGAGCTCGTGTCGGGAACTCGAGGGACTTGAGTCGGCGGAGGAGGTGGAGGCGGAAACTGGAGGATTTGACAACTTCACTGGCGTGTGGTTTCCAATTTAGTTTGTTGTCTATGGTGACGCCGAGGAGCTTGGTGGAATCTACAACCTGGAGTGTGTTCGGACCTGGGTAATGGAAGGAGGTGGGACAATGTGGGAGGTTGATGTGCATAACCATGGTCTTGGTATGGTTGATGGTGACATGGTTGTTGGTGGCCCAGTTTGGAGACTGTTCAATAAATCCTGAAGCGGTATAGTTGGGGCAGAATTGTTGGCTGATCCCAATGGTGGAGTCGTCGACATATTTCCAGCGAGCAGGGGTTTCTCTTAGGGCATCATTGATGAGCATAAGGAAGCAGTGGTGTCATCTTGGTGCCTTGGGGGCGCCACAGGTGAGTGACTGAAAGGTGGAGACAGCCCCTCGGGCGTGCAGCTTGGCGTGGGTCACTGAGGAAGTCTGTAAGCCATGGTATGAGACTTCTCCGAAGCCCGAGGTCAATAGCTTTGTTTATGATTATATTGTGGTCGACTAGGTAAAGAAAACTTTACGGCGAGCGGCTGGGGTTTTGCGGGATGGCGAGGGATATGAGGCAGGCTGACGAGCAGTGAGTGGGAGGCGGTTTTAATTTTGACCAGGCGGGTGGGCATGGACTGGCGACGGGGAGGACTGTGGTGCGTAGGCGTTAACGCTGGTAAGACATTGAACAATAAGCTAAAAAACGGACACCCTTCCCCCTATTAGTCCATTTTAACGAGGTCAACTGTATATGTACAGTATTATATAATATATATCATAAAAT
>NW_024746141.1:0-4669 GCF_018991925.1 Homarus americanus
ACCACGTCACTTACCACAGTTGAGAGTGCCACACACCACGTTACTTACCACACATGTGAGAGTGTGCCACAAAACACGTCACTTAACACATAGGTGAGACTATCACACACCACGTCACTTACCACACAGGAGAGAGTGCCACACACCACGGCACTTAAAACACAGGTGAGAGTGTCACACACCACGTCACTTACCACGCAGGAGAGAGTGCCACGCACCACGACACTTACCACATATGGAAAGTATCACACACCACGTTACTTACCACACAGGTCAGAGTGCCACACACCACGTTTATTACCACACAGTAGAGAGTGCCACAAAAAACGTCACTTACCACACAATGAAAGTACCACACACCCCGTTACTTACGGCACAGGAGAGTGTGCCACACACCACGTCACTTACCACACAGGAGAGAGTGCCACATAAAACGTCACTTACCACACAATATAAGTACCACACACCATGGCACTTACCACACAGGTGAGTGTGCCACCCACCAAGTCACTTACTACACAGGAGAGAGTGCCACACACTACGTCACTTACCACACAGGTGAGAGTGTGCTACATACCACGCACTTACCACACATTGAAAGTACCACACACCACGTCACTTACCATACAGGAGAGAGTGCCACACACCACGTCACTTACCACACAGAAGAAAGTGCCACACACGACGTCACTTACCACACAGTTGAGAGTGCCACACACCACGTTACTTACCACACAGGTGAGAGCGTGCCACAAAACACGTCACTTAACACACAGGTGAGACTATCACACACCACGTCACTTACCACACAGGATGAAAGTGCCACACACCACGGCACTTACCACACAGGTGAGTGTGCCACACACGAAGTCACTTACCACACAGAAGAAAGTGCCACACACGACGTCACTTACCACACAGTTGAGAGTGCCACACACGACGTTACTTACCACACATGTGAGAGTGTGCCACAAAACACGTCACTTAACACACAGGTGAGACTATCACACACCACGTCACTTACCACACAGGAGAGAGTGCCACACACCACGGCACTTACCACGCAGGAGAGAGTGCCACGCACCACGACACTTACCACATATGGAAAGTATCACATACCACGTTACTTACCACACAGGTGAGAGTGCCACACACCACGTTTATTACCACATAGTAGAGAGTGCCACAAAAAACGTCACTTACCACACAATGAAAGTACCACACACCACGTTACTTACGACACAGGTGAGTGTGCCACACACCACGTCACTTACCACACAGGAGAGAGTGCCACATAAAACGTCAATTACCACACAATAGAAGTACCACACAGGTGAGTATGCCACCCACCAAGTCACTTACTACACAGGAGAGAGTGCCACACACTACGTCACTTACCACACAGGTGAGAGTGTGCTACACACCACGTCACTTACAACACAATGAAAGTACCACATGCCACGGTACTTACTACGCAGGTGAGAGTGTGCTACACACCACGTCACTTACCACACATTGAAAGTACCACACACCACGTCCCTTACCATACAGGAGAGAGTGCCACACACCACGTCACTTACCACACAGAACAAAGTGCCACACACGACGTCACTTACCACACAGTTGAGAGTGCCACACACCACGTTACTTTCCACACGGGTGAGGCGTGCCTGGCTCGTCACTTAACACACAGGTGAGACTATCGCACACCACGTCGCGCCACCACAGGGAGGTGACACACCACGGCATAAAACCTGGGTGAGGTGTCACACACCACGTCACTTACCACGCAGGAGAGAGTGCCACGCACCACGACACTTACCATATATGGAAAGTATCACACACCACGTTACTTACCACACAGGTGAGAGTGCCACACACCACGTTTATTACCACACAGTAGAGAGTGCCACAAAAAACGTCACTTACCACACAATGAAAGTACCACACACCACGTTACTTACCACACAGGTGAGAGTGTGCTACACACCATGTCACTTACAACACAATGAAAGTACCACATGCCACGGTACTTACCACGCAGGTGAGAGTGTGCTACACATCACGTCACTTACCACACATTGAAAGTACCACACACCACGTCACTTACCATACAGGAGAGAGTGCCACACACCACGTCACTTACCACACAGGAGAGAGTGTCACACACCACATCACTTACCACACAGGTAAGAGTGCCACACACCACCTCACTTACCACACAGGAGAGAGTGTCACACACCACGTCCCTTAAAACACACAGTTAAGAGTGTCTTACACCATATGACGTACCACACAGGTAAGAGTGTCTCACACCACGTCAATTACCACACATGTGAGAGTGCCACACTCCACGTCACCTAACCTGGTGAAAGTGCCACCACAGCACTTACCACACAGGAGAGAGTGTGTGCTACACACCACGTACTTACCACACAAAAGAAAGTACCACTACCACGTCACTTACCACACGAGAAAGTGCCACATACCACGTCACTTACCACTGAGGAAATTACCACACACCCACATCACTTACCACACATGAGAGAGGTGCCACACCCACGTCTTACCACGCAGGTGAGAGTGTGCTACACACCACGTCACTTACCACACAAAGAAAGTACCACATACCACGTCACTTACCACACATGAGAGAGTGCCACATACCACGTCACTTACCACACAAGGAAAGTACCACACACCACATCACTTACCACACATGAGAGAGTGCCACACACCACGTCACTTACCACACAAAGAAAGTGCCACATACCACGTCACTTACCACACATGAGAGAGTGCCACACAACACGTCACTTACCACACAAGGAAAGTAACACACACCACGTCACGTACCATTCAGGTGAAAGTGCCACACACCACGTCACTTACCACACAAGAAAGAGTGCCGATACGATACGAAGTCATTAGTTAAGAGGTGAAAGAAGATTATTAGGAATTGAAGAAAAAGTGGTGAAACTGAAATACAGTAGGAGTAGAAAGAATCTGGGCTCAACCAGATCGCTTCATCTTTCTTATTGGTGTTTTGTCTTTGTTCTGCTCCCTTGGGTCGTCAGACCTTTGTATTAATATTGGTTTATTTATATAATGCTGCTTATTATTATTATTTTTGTTATTGTTGGAGTTAGTGAAGCCACTTGAGGTCCTTGTGTAATAACTGGGAGGTAGTCCTTTTTTTTTTTTTGGTGTTAGTTAAGTGTTAGTTGTGTTAGTCTAAAGGTACACTGTATGGAGAGGCCTGCCAGGTTCTTAGTGGAGCTGGTTGGTCACTCTCATCTTTATTCCTCTAGTAATGTTTTATGTAGAAATGTGTATATTGAGGCAGGTGGTGGTTCAATTACTTCTTCCTGGCTGATATAACTGAGAGGGTAATCACATTATTATTATTATTAGTATTATTAATATATATATATATATATATATATATATATATATATATATATATATATATATATATATATATATATATATATATATATATATATATATTTTTTTTTTTTTTTTTTTTTTTTTTTTTTTTTTTGAGGTTGGTAAACCCTTGAGTCGCTTGTGTAGCTGGGAGGGTAGTTACATTTTTTCTTTTTTTTTTTTACTTCTTGCTAAGGTGTTAGTTAAATGTTAGTTGTGTTAGTCTAAAGGTGCACTGTATGGAGAGGCCTGCCAGGTTCTTAGTGGAGCTGGTAGGTCACTCTCATCTTTTATTCTCTCTATTAATGTTTTATGTGTATATTGGGGCAGGAGGTGGTTCAATTACTTTCTTCCCGGCTGATTTAAACCAACTGTGTTCTTGGAATTCTTCGTTGTCTATATTATTTATCCAATTTTGGTATGTTTCTGTGTTGAGTTCAGTCACTTTGTTTCAAATATTTGCAGCTTTGTTGTGCATTTCTACATTGATTGCTAGGAGGTTTGCTCTCTTGTGTAGCTATTCATTATTGATGTGGTCTGTATATTTTATGTTATATATAAATCTGAGGGCTATATTTTGTACTGTTTGTAACCTTTTAATGCTCGTTCAATGGGATGGGTGGGTAGTCCATAATTGATTTGACAAGGGCTATATAAATCTTTTTTTGTTATTAATGCTAAGGTTCTTAAAGCGTTTTATTTTTGATAATCTTATTGTTGCCTGTCGTTCTTTATCTTTTAAGTATGTTATATATCCTCTTTTTGTTAGTTTTAGTCCAAGCATCCTGCCTTCAGTGTCGTATGGGTATAGTTCCTGGTCGACTATTACTGGACTTGTTTTGATCTTGGCTATTGGTATTATCTTGAATTTGTTCTTATTTGTCCTGATTTTCCATTTTTTCCCAAAATCATTTATAATTTTTTATCGCTCTTACCGTGTAGTGCCATAAATTGGGTTGATTTTCCTGGGTATGATGCTATTTGAGTAATATCATCAGCAAACATTACATATTCGCTAAAGGGGGTAAGTTGAGGTGTGTCTGAGGTATAAATTGTATATTGTGTTGGAGAAAGGCATCCTCCTTGAGGTACTCCACTCTCAAGATTAAACATAGTTCCCATAAAGTTTCCAATTTCAATTTGTGCTCTCCTATCATCTAAATAGTTACACAATATTCTTAGCAAGTATTCGTTAAGTCCCAAATTTAATATTTTATATTTTAAGCCTAAATGCCAAACT
>NW_024746142.1:0-7006 GCF_018991925.1 Homarus americanus
GAAAGTAGATTATCGACTTTTCGTGGAAGTAAATTATCCACTTTTTGGGAAATATTGACATATTTTCCAAAGTAGATTATCATAGAAAACGGGAAATTTGTATCACAGAAAATGGGAAATATTTCTACTTTCTGGGAAAGTTGGTTATCTACTTATCATAGAAAACGGGAAATTTGTATCATAGAAAATGGGAAATATCTACTTTCCCGGAAAGTTGGTTATCTACTTTCCCGAAAAGTAGATTATCTACTTTTCGTGGAAGTAAATTATCCACTTTTTGGGAAATATTGACATATTTTCCAAAGTAGATTATCATAGAAAACGGGAAATTTGTATCACAGAAAATGGGAAATATTTCTACTTTCTGGGAAAGTTGGTTATCTACTTATCATAGAAAACGGGAAATTTGTATCATAGAAAATGGGAAATATCTACTTTCCGGGAAAGTTGGTTAAATTCTTTCCCGAAAAGTAGATTATCTACTTTTCGAAAAGTAGATTATCGACTTTTTGTGGAAGTAGATTATCGACTTTTGGGAAATTTTAATATATTTTCCAAAGTAGATTATCATAGAAAACGGGAAATTTGTATCACAGAAAATGGGAAATATTTCTACTTTCTGGGAAAGTTGGTTATCTACTTATCATAGAAAACGGGAAATTTGTATCATAGAAAATGGGAAATATCTACTTTCCGGGAAAGTTGGTTATCTACTTTTCCGAAAAGTAGATTATCTACTTTTCGAGAAAGTAGATTATCGACTTTTTGTGGAAGTAGATTATCGACTTTTGGGAAATATTAATATATTTTCCAAAGTAGATTATCATAGAAAACGGGAAATTTGTATCACAGAAAATGGGAAATATTTCTACTTTCTGGGAAAGTTGGTTATCTACTTATCATAGAAAACGGGAAATTTGTATCATAGAAAATGGGAAATATCTACTTTCCGGGAAAGTTGGTTATCTACTTTCCCGAAAAGTAGATTATCTACTTTTCGGGAAAGTAGATTATCGACTTTTCGTGGAAGTAAATTATCCACTTTTTGGGAAATATTGACATATTTTCCAACGTAGATTATCATAGAAAACGGGAAATTTGTATCACAGAAAATGGGAAATATTTCTACTTTCTGGGAAAGTTGGTTATCTACTTATCATAGAAAACGGGAAATTTGTATCATAGAAAATGGGAAATATCTACTTTCCGGGAAAGTTGGTTATCTACTTTCCTGAAAAGTAGATTATCTACTTTTCGAGAAAGTAGATTATCGACTTTTTGTGGAAGTAGATTATCGACTTTTGGGAAATACTAATATATTTTCCAAAGATAGATTATCATAGAAAACGGGAAATTTGTATCACAGAAAATGGGAAATATTTCTACTTTCTGGGAAAGTTGGTTATCTACTTATCATAGAAAAAGGGAAATTTGTATCATAGAAAATGGGAAATATCTACTTTCCGGGAAAGTTGGTTATCTACTTTCCCGAAAAGTAGATTATCTACTTTTCGAGAAAGTAGATTATCGACTTTTTGTAGAAGTAGATTATCGACTTTTGGGAAATATTAATATATTTTCCAAAGTAGATTATCATAGAAAACGGGAAATTTGTATCACAGAAAATGGGAAATATTTCTACTTTCTGGGAAAGTTGGTTATCTACTTATCATAGAAAACGGGAAATTTATATCATAGAAAATGGGAAATATCTACTTTCCGGGAAAGTTGGTTATCTACTTTCCCGAAAAGTAGATTATCTACTTTTTGGGAAAGTAGATTATCGACTTTTAGGGGAAGTAGATTATCGACTTTTTGGGAAATATTGCCTAATTATCCAAAGTAGATTATCATAGAAAACAGGAAATTTGTAACACAGAAAACGGGAAATATCTACTTTCTGGGAAAGTTGGTTGTCTACTTATCATAGAAAACGGGAAATTTGTATCATAGAAAATGGGAAATATCTACTTTCCGGGAAAGTTGGTTATCTACTTTCCCGAAAAGTAGATTATCTACTTTTCGGGAAAGTAGATTATCGACTTTTCATGGAAGTAGATTATCGACTTTTGGGGAGATATTAACATGTTTTCCAAAGTAGATTATCATAGAAAACAGGAAATTTGTATCACAGAAAATGTGAAATATTTCTACTTTCTGGGAAAGTTGGTTATCTACTTATCATAGAAAACGGGAAATTTGTATCATAGAAAATGGGAAATATCTACTTTCCGGGAAAGTTGGTTATCTACTTTCCCGAAAAGTAGATTATCTACTTTTCGAGAAAGTAGATTATCGACTTTTTGTGGAAGTAGATTATCGACTTTTGGGAAATATTAATATATTTTCCAAAGTAGATTATCATAGAAAACGGGAAATTTGTATCACAGAAAATGGGAAATATTTCTACTTTCTGGGAAAGTTGGTTATCTACTTATCATAGAAAACGGGAAATTTGTATAATAGAAAATGGGAAATATCTACTTTCCGGGAAAGTTGGTTATCTACTTTCCCGAAAAGTAGATTATCTACTTTTCGGGAAAGTAGTTTATCGACGTTTCGTGGACGTAAATTATCCACTTTTGGGGAAATATTAACATATTTTCCAAAGTAGATTATCATAGAAAACGGGAAATTTGTATCACAGAAAATGGGAAATATTTCTACGTTCTGGGAAAGTTGGTTACCTACTTAACATAGAAAACGGGAAATTTGTATCATAGAAAATGGGAAATATCTACTTTCCAGGAAAGTTGGTTATCTACTTACCCGAAAAGTAGATTATCTACTTTTCGGGAAAGTAGATTATCGACTTTTCGTGGAAGTAAATTATCCACTTTTTGGGATATATTGACATATTTTCCAAAGTAGATTATCATAGAAAACGGGAAATTTGTATCACAGAAAATGGGAAATATTTCTACTTTCTGGGAAAGTAGGTTATCTACTTATCATAGAAAACGGGAAATTTGTATCATAGAAAATGGGAAATATCTACTTTCCGGGAAAGTTGGTTATCTACTTTCCCGAAAAGTAGATTATTTTTCTACTTTTCGGGAAAGTAGATTATCGACCCACAGAGTAGATTATCATTTTTGGGAAATATTATTATATTTTCCCAAAGTGAATTATCATAGAAACAGAAATTTGTATCTGCAGAAAAGGCAGGAAATATTTCTACTTTCTGGAAAGTTGGTTATCTACTTATCATAGAAAACAGGAAATTTGTATAATAGAAAATGGGGAAATATCTACTTTCCGGGAAAGTTGGTTATCTACTTTTCGAAAAATGAATTATCTACTTTTCTGAGAAGGCAATTATCATTCGTGGACATCAAATTATCACTTTTGGGAAATATTAACATATTTTCAAGTAGATTATCATAAGCGGAAATTTGTATCTGAGAAAATGGGAAATATTTTCTGCGTTCTGGGAGAGATGATTTCATAACATAGAAAACAGAGAGGCTGTATCTCGTAGAAAATGGGAAATATCTACTTTCCGGGAAAGTTGGTTATCTACTTTCCCCAAAAGTAGATTATCTACTTTTCGAGAAAGTAGATTATCGACTTTTTGTGGAAGTAGATTATCGACTTTTGGGAAATTTTAATATATTTTCCAAAGTAGATTATCATAGAAAACGGGAAATTTGTATCACAGAAAATGGGAAATATTTCTACTTTCTGGGAAAGTTGGTTATCTACTTATCATAGAAAACCGGAAATTTGTATCATAGAAAATGGGAAATATCTACTTTCCGGGAAAGTTGGTTATCTACTTACCCGAAAAGTAGATTATCTACTTTTCGGGAAAGTAGATTATCGACGTTTCGTGGAAGTAAATTATCCACTTTTGGGGAAATATTAACATATTTTCCAAAGTAGATTATCATAGAAAACGGGAAATTTGTATCACAGAAAATGGGAAATATTTCTACTTTCTGGGAAAGTTGGTTATCTACTTAACATAGAAAACGGGAAATTTGTATCATAGAAAATGGGAAATATCTACTTTCCGGGAAAGTTGGTTATCTACTTTCTCGAAAAGTAGATAATCTACTTTTCGGGAAAGTAGATTATCGACTTTTCGTGGAAGTAAATTATCCACTTTTTGGGAAATATTGACATATTTTCCAAAGTAGATTATCATAGAAAACGGGAAATTTGTATCACAGAAAATGGGAAATATTTTTACTTTCTGGGAAAGTTGGTTATCTACTTATCATAGAAAACGGGAAATTTGTATCATAGAAAATGGGAAATATCTACTTTCCGGGAAAGTTGGTTATCTACTTTCCCGAAAATGGGTATATCCTCTACTAAGGAAAGTAGTTACTCAAACACACAACGGAAGTAGATTATCGACTTTTGGGAGGGTACGTATTTTGAAGTAGATTATCATAGAAAAACAGGAAATTTGTATCACAGAAAATGAAATGTTCTGCTTTCTGCAGGAAAGTTGGTTATGTACTTATCAAAGAAAACGGGAAATTTGTATCATAAAAAATGGGAAATATCTACTTTCCGGGAAAGTTGTTTAGATAACAAAATTTGCCGAAAACAGATCATCATAGAAAACGGGAAATTTGTATCATAAAAAATGGGAAATATCTACTTTCCGGGAAAGTTGGTTAGATAAACAACTTTCCCGAAAATAGATTATCATAGAAAACAGGAAATTTGTATCATAAAAAATGGGAAATATCTACTTTCCGGGAAAGTTGGTTATCTACTTATCATAGAAAACGGGAAATTTGTATCATAGAAAATGGGAAATATCTACTTTCCGGGAAAGTTGGTTATCTACTTTCACGAAAAGTAGATTATCTACTTTTCAGGAAAGTAGATTTTCGACTTTTTGTGGAAGTAGATTGTCGACTTTTTGGGAGATTTTAACATATTTTCCAAAGTAGATTATCATAGAAAACGGGAATTTTGTATCACAGAAAATGGGAAATATTTCTACTTTCTGGGAAAGTTGGTTATCTACTTATCATAGAAAACGGGAAATTTGTATCATAGAAAATGGGAAATATCTACTTTCCGGGAAAGTTGGTTATCTACTTTCACGAAAAGTAGATTATCTACTTTTCGGGAAAGTAGATTTTCGACTTTTCGTGGAAGTAGATTATCGACTTTTTGGGAGATATTAACATATTTTCCAAAGTAGATTATCATAGAAAACGGGAAATTTGTATCACAGAAAATGTGAAATATTTCTACTTTCTGGGAAAGTTGGTTATCTACTTATCATAGAAGACGGGAAATTTGTATCATAGAAAATGGGAAATATCTACTTTCCGGGAAAGTTGGTTATCTACTTTCCTGAAAATGAATGATCTACTAGAAATTGAACCTCGACTTTTTGGCAGAGTAGATTATCGCTTTAGGAAATATTAATATATTTTCCATTGAAATTCTGCAAATTTGTATTACAGAAAATAGGAAATATTTACTTTGCGAAAGTTGGTTATCTATTTGTCATAGAAAACGGGAAATTTGTATTACAGAAAATGGGAAATATCTACTTTCCGGGAAAGTTGGTTATCTACTTTCCCGAAAAGTAGAATATCTACTTTTCGAGAAAGTAGATTATCGATTTTTCGGGGTAGTAGATTATCGACTTTTGGGAAATTTTAATATATTTTCCAAAGTAGATTATCATAGAAAACGGGAAATTTGTATCACAGAAAATGGGAAATATTTCTACTTTCTGGGAAAGTTGGTTATCTACTTATCATAGAAAACGGGAAATTTGTATCATAGAAAATGGGAAATATCTACTTTCCGGGAAAGTTGGTTATCTACTTTCCCGAAAAGTAGATTATCTACTTTTCGAGAAATTAGATTATCGACTTTTTGTGGAAGTAGATTATCGACTTTTCGGAAATATTAATATATTTTCCAAAGTAGATTACCATACAAAACGTAAAATTTGTATCACAGAAAATGGGAAATATTTCTACTTTCTGGGAAAGTTGGTTATCTACTTATCATAGAAAACGGGAAATTTGTATCATAGAAAATGGGAAATATCTACTTTCCGGGAAAGTTGCTTATCTACTTTCCCGAAATGTAGATTATCTACTTTACGGGAAAGTAGATTATCGACTTTTCGTGGAAGTAAATTATCCACTTTTTGGGAAATATTGACATATTTTCCAAAGTACATTATCATAGAAAACGGGAAATTTGTATCACAGAAAATGGGAAATATTTCTACTTTCTGGGAAAGTTGGTTATCTACTTATCATAGAAAACGGGAAATTTGTATCATAGAAAATGGGAAATATCTACTTTCCGGGAAAGTTGGTTATCTACTTTCCCGATAAGTAGATTATCTACTTTTCGAGAAAGTAGATTATCGACTTTTTGTGGAAGTAGATTATCGATTTTTGGGAAATATTAATATATTTTCCAAAGTAGATTATCATAGAAAACGGGAAATTTGTATCACAGAAAATGGGAAATATTTCTACTTTCTGGGAAAGTTGGTTATCTACTTATCATAGAAAACGGGAAATTTGTATAATAGAAAATGGGAAATATCTACTTTCCGGGAAAGTTGGTTATCTACTTTCCCGAAAAGTAGATTATCTACTTTTCGGGAAAGTATATTATCGACGTTTCGTGGACGTAAATTATCCACTTTTGGGGAAATATTAACATATTTTCCAAAGTAGATTATCATAGAAAACGGGAAATTTGTATCACAGAAAATGGGAAATATTTCTACGTTCTGGGAAAGTTGGTTACCTACTTAACATAGAAAACGGGAAATTTGTATCATAGAAAATGGGAAATATCTACTTTCCGGGAAAGTTGGTTATCTACTTAACCCGAAAAGTAGATTATCTACTTTTCGGGAAAGTATATTATCGACTTTTCGTGGAAGTAAATTATCCACTTTTTGGGATATATTGACATATTTTCCAAAGTAGATTATCATAGAAAACGGGAAATTTGTATCACAGAAAATGGGAAATATTTCTACTTTCTGGGAAAG
>NW_024746143.1:0-13548 GCF_018991925.1 Homarus americanus
CTAGACGAGTGGAACAAGCTTAACAACTTTGTAGTAAGTGCGAACCTGAAAGTTTCCAAAGGAGGCTAGATAGATTCATGGATGATAGAGAGTGGTAGTAACTCGACAGAGCTGCCATGCACAGGCCAAACCGGCCTATTGCAGACTCTTATTTTCTTATGTTCTTATGTTCTTATGTTTGCAACAGCCAATCAACTTTAATAATATACAAGAATCCACAAGATAGAGACAACCATGTATATAAACATGATACATATAACTCTGAAGGAAAAGAAGCTTTTAATGAACAGTAATTTTTACTCTATATGAATTAGTATCCATTAAGTTGCAGCAATAAAACAGAGTTAACCTTACTTAGGAAAAATATAATCTGCATTTTAAAGTTTAATTTACGATTATCCTTATTGTTACGGATTATTGAAAACCTTAATTAAGAGTTTTCGTATTTGTTACAGCCCTTCCAAAGATCACTTACAATAATTAGTCAAGATGTCAAATAACAGTATCAACACCGAAGATAAGGCAAAATGTATTAAATTAAATAGTTATCAATTTACTATTGTAGAAGATAGGTAAAGGAAACTGTAACAGTTTTCTTATTATACTTAAATAGTTACAATATTTCCATACAAATAGTAATCATAATGACACCTAACCATAGGAATGTTTACTGAAACCCCACAAGTACACGATTAACTATAGTAAACACTGTTAAGAATAAGCAGGTGGTTCTCCGTATTACACCAAGAATCACTTAAGTAAGATAATAATTAACTTCATTTACACTAAGAATTCATTTGTATTGGCGACAGTCATATAATTAAAAAAGTAAATGACAAGATATAAGGTAAATATTGTCTAGTCACTGGTTGATCGGCTTTTCACCGCAAAGTTAGGGGAGCTTTTAGAAATCACTAACCTCACACTTGTACAAGACCCGAAGACGAAAGAAAATTATTAATAGACTTTTCGTGTACGATGAGCCGATATTTGTCGGGTTGACACTCGAGGACCGTAGGTAGCCCCAGGAGACGTAGTAGCATTGAAGAGATGACCAGTCAGCCAAATACTGTATGTAAAGCTGTACGGATTTTTAAAGTGACCTAGGGAGGTGAGGGAGTGAAGGACCGCTCCTAGGTCTGTACGGGTTTTTATAAAGGATAAAATACGAGTTAGTCCTTGGTTTTTATCACCGCATAGGCGTTGTTAGGATGACGTCACTTTTTTCCCTAATAAATGATTGGCCAAATCTTCCCGCCATGACGATCAAGCCAAAGATCAAGCTTATTTTCTTAAGCTGTGTCCAGAGAAGAGAGGGGATGGGGTTTGAGCGGCATGCAAAGTTACTGACTCAGTGATGCCCTCTCGGGAGGTTCCATGTGCCCTGGGTTTATCCCCAGCGATCTGAATGAGGGTTTTGTATACAGTATGCTTATCAAACATCCGTTCCACCTCCAGCCAGTACACACTAAACCCTCGACTTATCAAAAGTAGCTACGTTTGTGAATAATATTTGTGTTTTAAAGATTTTACAATGTTTAATCAATAATAAATTTACATTATATGTAGACAAGAAATGTCTGTGGAAGGTTATAGCAATTACATATTGTAAAATAAATGAACAGGTAGCTACTGTCTCTAGAGCCTGTTTAGGAGCGCTGTTCTATCTTGCCAAGGAATATTTTCTAAATTCCAACACTTATGAGTATACAAGCACTAGTCTAACGTCACCTCCAAGACTTTACCTTATTTATTTGTCCACAACTATTATATAAATCACTATCTCGCAACCCTGAGTTATATTGCCAGTTATGAATTTACCTCCTCTGTACTAAATGATCAACATATAAATTTTCAACATTCACGATGATGATAACTATGTCTCTGACATTATTTCATCTAAGGATAAAACTTAGTTCGTGATATTTCATATGTAAACTCTATTCGCTGCGGTATATTAATTTAATGTCTGCCTTTATGATCTTCTTCAAGATTTTATGATCTTTGGTCTTTATCGCCTTTCATTTTGTGTTCACTATCTAGATTTTAAATATTGTCGTCTGTATTTACATCTATAGTTCCACCACCCATACAGCGTTACAAAAACATCTTTGGGTATGGTTCTCAACTCACCCTCTCTTGATAAATTCAGTCTCCGAGTTTATCCAAGGTCATCATATGCATTACGTTCTATAATTCCATAATTTCAGCTTCTAAAAATATTCATTTCAAATCCTCGTTTTCTCACATAGGAACCAACGTCGACATTTTACTCAGACTTTCAATTTCACTCCAATTATTTTCCATTGTACTTTGATGACACTCCATCTTCTGTATAATTGTCACAGATGAACTTATTTTTTCTATCCAAGTATTTCATTTTGAATTTGTCTTAATCTAAATACTATATAACTTGAGGAAATGATGTTTGTTTCTCTTTTTGTTCCAGTTCTTAGTGTTCTTTGTTTCTCTTAACTTTACTGTCACCGTCGCCTCACTACCTCATTCAGTACAGCAGCAGCAGAATAACACTGAGATCTTTAAATCTTCTTACAGAGGAAGTGCAAAGAAATTGCATTTTTTACAGCAACAACTTGCTCAAGGAAATTAATAACCCTCTGAGCTGATAAGTAGTGGAAATTATAACTGTATTATTTAAAACATCTCTATGTCCAGCATTACAAATACTCGGCTAATGAACAATTGGGTATGACGCCTCAATGTATAAATGTACTTACAGAACATGCATGTATTCACAGATAATGTTCATATTGTATGATATTAATGTAATCTTCCATAAATAAAATAATAAGCTCGCAATAATTTTAATAAGGAACCTACAGAGTTATTTTCGTCAGTGGAGCGCTAGATGGCAAACGAGTGTTAATTACCAAGCCTCATCACACTGGTTCAGAATTCTACGACTACAAGGGTCACTTAGCCTCATAATGATGGCATTAGTTGATGCCGACTACAAGTATATGTACGTTAATATTGGAGCAAATGGCCGAGCCAGTGATGGCGATGTGTGTGAGAGGTGTGATCTTAGGAAGCTTTAGAGGGAATAGGTTAAACCTTCCACCTCCTTCCTTTCTCCCATTTTCCAATAGGGAATATTCCTATGTAATAGTTGGTGGAGAAGCTTTCCCTTTGAAAAGGTGTCTGATAAAGCCATATCCAGGGAAAGATTTATCCGAAGAAAAGGTAATATTCAATTGTGACTTCCCGTGCAAGGTGCACATCAGAAAATGCTTTGTAATCATGGCATCAAGATTTCAAGTTTACAAATACCGCATCTGCCTGACCCCAGCAAATGTAAAAGACATTGTGTTTGCCACAGTTGTTTGGCACAGCTATCTGAGAGCCCACTCAAAGAGGACATATTCACCACCAAAGCTCAAAGCTGGTAGATAAAGAAGACACTCAAAATTACCGAGGAAGGCAAGGAGAGTGGGCATAACCAACCTCAAGGTGGTCTCGAGACTTCCCTGTTGTTGGTAGAGAGCACAGCAGTGAAGCCGGGAAGTACGGAGACTTTTTGGCATACTTCAACAGTGAAGGTAGAGTACCATGGCAGCAACAAATGTCCCTTCTGCATTAAGCAGTGCAGATAATACATGTTCTTCACATTCACTCCAGTCTTGACACTAATCCCTTATCATTTAGTCTGTTTCTGTACATCAGAATTGATACTTGCGGCCAGTGTTCGAAACATTCAGGTTAGAAAATACAAAGAAAAATCCCAAACATGGATTCGCCAAACACCTGTACACTCGGGTTACTTTTTACTAACCGTATACCAGAGAAGAATGGTTTTTAAGTAATGCTGCATATATTTTGTTAGTAAAATCTTAATATCATCTGCTTATGTTTACCCTTGACACTAAATAAAAAATCAAGTTGAACCTTTAAACAATAAAATGTTTGCTGCCCCGAATTTAATTGTTTCTTTTCATGTCTCATTTTAAATATAATGAATTAGATAAAAGAAACATAAATATTGTTTCTATATCTTATTAATATGAAAAGTTTATAAAAATACAATATATAAAATCTTTAACCGTAAATACTGATCTTGAAAATAATATTGCTATTGCAAATGGATATACTCAAGTAAAAAGAATATAATCTGATATATATTGTGTACTAACTATTGAACTCGTGTTCAATCTCAC
Source organism: Homarus americanus (assembly GCF_018991925.1). NCBI lineage: Eukaryota > Metazoa > Arthropoda > Malacostraca > Decapoda > Nephropidae > Homarus > Homarus americanus. The sequence continues at coordinate 4,176 of NW_024746143.1, forward strand.
TAAAGAGATTCATTACCCTCACTGCAACTAATTTCTGCACTTCTGGCTTGAAGGAATGAACCCAATGTTCTCAGGTTTTGACAAGCCCTGTGCAGAAGTCATCTGGTGATGCAGTATTTGGTTTTCGCTGGTTGAGGGCGTCATTCCATGCTTATACAGCTGCCATACATTCCTCCCCAATAGGGTCTTCTTTCTTCTTTTCTTTATCCTTTACACGGAAAGGCTATTGTGGGACTGGTGACGGCTCATCGACTGGAGCAGGATGCTGTGGGAGATGTTACTGGCGATGGAACACTATTGGTGCTGATGCACATTTTCTTATGTTTATTCATATTCCTATTTATTTCCATGTTATTTTTATATTAAAGTGATATTCCCGTTAACAGGAACAATTGGTGTAGAGATTTTTGAGTAGGTAACACAACTTCTCTCAAACCAGGAAAAATTGTCCTGTACTGGTGTTGAAACACTGCTTTGTACTGGTGTTGTAGGGCCACACTGCTTTGTACTGGTGTTGTAGGCCACTGCTTTGTACTGGTGTTGTAGGGCCACTGCTTTGTACTGGTGTTAGGGCCACTTTGTACTGGTGTTGTAGGCCACACTGCTTTGTACTGGTGTTGTAGGGCCACACTGCTTTGTACTGGTGTTAGGCCACTCTGCTTTGTACTGGTGTTGTGTGGGCCACTCTGCTTTGTACTGTGTTGTAGGGCCACACTGCTTTGTACTGGTGTTGTAGGGCCACTCGCTTTGTACTGGTGTTGGGGAATAACCTGCTTTGTACTGTGTTAGAAACACACTGCTTTGTACTGGTGTTGTGACACAATTGCTTGTACTGTGTTGTAGCCACTCTGCTTTGTACTGGTGTTGTGGGCCACACTGCTTTGTACTGTGTTGTAGGCCACTCTGCTTTGTACTGGTGTTGTAGGGCCACTCTTGCTTGTACTGGTGTTGTAGGCCACTCTGCTTTGTACTGGTGTTGTAGCCACTCTGCTTTGTACTGGTGTTGTAGGGCCACCTGCTTTGTACTGGTGTTGAAAATACACTGCTTTGTACTGGTGTTGTGAGACACACTGCTTTGTACTGGTGTTGTAGGGCCACTCTGCTTTGTACTGGTGTTGTAGGGCCACCTGCTTTGTACTGGTGTTGTAGGGCCACACTGCTTTGTACTGGTGTTGTGAGGGCCACCTTGCTTTGTACTGGTGTAGAAAGGCCAACTGCTTTGTACTGGTGTTGTAGGGCCACTTGCTTGTACTGGTGTTGTAGGGCCACCTGCTTTGTATTGGTGTTGTAGGCCACACTGCTTTGTACTGGTGTTGTAGGGGCCACTTGCTTTGTACTGGTGTTGTTGGGCATACTCTGCTTTGTACTGGTGTTGTAGGGGCCACTCTGCTTTTGTACTGGTGTTGTAGGGCCACTTGCTTGTACTGGTGTTGTGACATAACTGCTTTGTACTGTGTTGTAGGGCCACTCTGCTTTGTACTGGTGTAGAGGCTACTCTGCTTGTACTGGTGCTAGAACACACTGCTTTGTACTGGTGTTGTAGGGCCACACTGCTTTGTACTGGTGTTGTAGGGCCACTCTGCTTTGTACTGGTGTTGTAGGGCCACACTGCTTTGTACTGGTGTTGTAGGGCCACTCTGCTTTGTACTGGTGTTGTAGGGCCACTTGCTTTTGTACTGGTGTTGTAGGGCCACTTGCTTTGTACTGGTGTTGTAGGGGCCACCTGCTTTGTACTGGTGTTGTAGGGCCACTCTGCTTTGTACTGGTGTTGTAGGGCCACACTGCTTGTACTGGTGTGTTGTAGGCCACTCTGCTTGTACTGGTGTTGTAGGGCCACACTGCTTTGTACTGGTGTTGTAGGCCACTCTGCTTTGTACTGGTGTTGTAGGGCCACACTGTTTAGTACTGGTGTTGTAGGCCACACTGCTTTGTACTGGTGTTGTAGGGCCACTCGCTTTGTACTGGTGTTAGAAACACATTATATTGTACTGGTGTTGTAGGGCCACATTATTTGTGATGGTGTTGTAGGGCCACAGTGTCTGTACTGGTGTTGTTGACTACATTACACATCACTACATAACAGAAATATGCCCAGTCAAAGAATAGTTCGAGCTTCCTGATCAAGTTAGAGCAGAACTAACTAACTGAAACTCGAGTTACTGCATTATTTACGAAAGATGAAAAGGAATAATCATGAATCTTTTTCCGCGCTCGAGTTGCTAGTACTCAATGGCCTTCACGTTAGGAATATAGATGTTGTAGTGATATTGTCGACAAAACGAAATAAAACCAAAGTAAGGGACATTATCGTCTAGGACTCTAGGTAGTGACCTCTCTGGTGTGGGTAATGGTGATGAAAGCGATCGTCTTCGTCCTCTAGGTAATCAAGCTAATGACGATAAACTTAGAAGCATGACGTGTCCTTCCTCTCGTTACAAAGGCCCACAGGTTCCACTAGTGATCCTGAAGAAAAGTGGCGAGTCACATGCTGGAGACTGGATTCTAAACGGATTTTCAGATAATTTGAAGTATTTAAAAGAATATTTTATTAAGAAGCAAATTGAGTAACGTAAACAAGGCAACTAACTGTATGTTCCAGGAGCGACTTTAAACCTTAGGCGTTGGGGAAAGAATCTACAGTAAAAAGAAAAAACACTGAAGACATTCTAAGTATTTCAATGAAAAACATTCAAAGCAAGCCTGCAGTCTAAGGGTGGAAGCTGAAATATTCAGATAAATTTAAAACAATACCAAATAATTTTAAATACAAATCCTTGGTAATTAACAATATCGGTTTATGAGGTCTGATACAGAGGGAATGTTAGCAGCTGACGTCTGAAACAGAAGTGGGTGTCAGCATCTGAGGTCTCTGACACAGGTGAATGTTAGTAGGACGTCTGACAAAAAGTGGGTGGTAGCATCTGAGGTCTGACACAGAGGTGAATTTCAGCAGCTGACGTCTATCACAGAAGTGGGTGTCTGTATCTGAGGTCTGACACAGAGGTGGGTGTCAGCATCTGAGGTTTGGACACAGAAGTGGGTGTCAGCATCTGAGGTCTGAACAAGAAGTGGTTGTCAGCATTTGAGTGCTGACACAAAAGTGGGTGTCTGCATCTGAGGTCTGACACAGAGGTGGGTGTCAGCCTCATGTTGCAAGTAGTAGGCAGCTACCAAACAGGGAGGTACTACCGCCTGGGAAGATATTGGAAGCATAATGTGTTGTCTAATGGTAGACCCTGCTGCCATATGGCATCACGAAAATTGTGACCAAGTCCCAGGTTGTTGATCTGTCTTTCTGCTTCATTTATACATAATTGCAGGGTCTCAATTGCCTCTCCTACTAGTGACAACACAATAAATATAACCGTACTCATTCTTGATCTGTTCTATTCATTCTATTTTATTTTCCTATGTCAGTTGATATTAATATCGAAGGGGCCTTCTCGGACGGGTCCCACTGGTCGGGAAGGTTAGGCCCCAGGGCCGACCTGATCATCATCAAGCTACTGGGACCTCAACACACACTAGGTGTAAGTCACACGGAGGCGAATTTTTTTTTTTTGAGTTTGAAAAACGTGGCCCATGGTATTAATGATGTAGTTCTATGTGCAGAATCATGTGATATCTTCATAGATTTGAAAAGTTTTCATTTTTGCTAGGTAAATTTTAACTGAAATCTTATGAAAATTCAGTATTCCCACCCTTTTACCAACACCAATTAAATAGCTTATTTAAAAGTAAAAGTAAATGTATCAGGTTGGTTTATTAGATGAAAAATGATCCAGAATAGTGAAAACGAAATGGTCTTGACACATTTATTAAATTGGCTATTCCTTAGAAACAAAATCATCAAATACAAAAAACCGGTTTTACTTACTACGACCGGTGTTGCTGCACAACCATAGAGAACATGTCTTTCTTTGTTTCTGTTTCTACTCATCACCCCCTGCTGACCACCTGAGTCGGATGTAGCCTTCCTCCTCTCCTGGTTGGGTAACATCGCACTGCTGGCCTCGGCCACTTGCTGTACACAACGCTCTATACCTGGGTGTGTGGAGGGCCAGGCAGGGACATGCTGGGGTTGTCCAGGAAAGTTTCCAATTTGAACATTGGTGAGGCTGCAGGTAAGAGGGGGCTCACTGCCAGCCTGATGTTATCCAGATCTATGAGATTGTGTGAGGGTCTTGCTACCTAGATTGACTTTCAGGAGTCTTCCTGAATCGAAGGAATCGTCACCAACTGATCTGTCATGCCCAGATCCTCTCATATAAGTCTCATATCCAAGATCTTTTGACTGCCACTCTTCTCTCCTCCCTCATCCTTACATTGCAGAGCATTGTCTGCAGAACTGCCTCGGGATGAGCATACCAGGAAGATCTCCCACAGTCTGCTCCACAATCTGAACAACCTTCCTGGTCTGACTCCTCAGGAGCTCAAGCTGAAGAGAACATGCCCGACCTTCGGAGAACGATGACTTGACCTGGTGCTGATCCAATTTGGCAAGTAGACACTACGATGAATTGGACAATAAGTCTCAGGTTGTGAAGCTGGCTCCCTTTCAGTTTATGATGAGCGACCCAAATTCTGCAGAACCTGGAGAGCCGTTGTGAGCCACCTAGAATGTGAGACTGGACCATCTGCAGGTAAGGCAAGTCTATCAGGCATGAATCTCAGTTTTGATGGCACTGCAAATCCTATGTAACCATAGTACTGGTCAGTACTCAGGTCGTCAATGCAAGGTATGTGCAAGCTCAACGGAGTGGAGGGCCAACTGTGATTTTTTCAAAGCTCGGATTTATTTCTAACTCAGTGGCAGAGTCCAGCATCTTGCCAAGAGGACCAGACCATCTGTTGTTTGAAAGAGTCTTGCCATCCAGCTTTCCTGGATCAGATGTCTGATGGCAATCCCTGCTGGTGAAACTACAAACAATCCAGACCAGCTTCCTCCCAATCTTCCGCTCTATCCACTGTATGACCCCCTTGCCACCCTGTGTTCGTGTTGGTGCTGTCCCTCCAATGGCCTGCAGGGAGGGTCTGGTCTACGTTCTCTCTCTGGAGCCAAAGCCCTCACAATGTTATTATCTGCCACTATCTCAGCTGGTTTCCTACGTCATTCCTTTCTCTGGAGGAATGCCACAAATACTTCCCTCCTGGTTCACTGCAGCAGGAGTAGTGCGTTCCTCCTCACTATGGCAGGGAACAACAACTTGTCAGAATCTCCAACTCTTCATGAACAATTTAGTGTCATCCCTTCTCCCATCAAAGAAGAACAAACAATTGATTCCATTTTCTCTTATCCCCTTATCAAACTCCTTCAGGGTTACTGACAAGTTTCTCCTGAGCTCTCCTTACTTTGTTATGATCTATCAACAGGTGAACATCATCAGGTGCGGTCAAACCACCGTCAATCCAGGCAGTTGTTGCTATCTCTGCAGTTTCTCTGAGACCAGTGTGGTGTCGGCGTTGGCCAGAGCTATGCTTCGATATCTTTCCTATTTCGAATCTTATGCCTGGAAGGTTTGGGATCATTATTTTCTGGGTTAGGACAAAGTCACCATTCTCCGGGTCAGCACTCGGATCAGCCATGGAAGTCATTAAACCTGAATCAGCTTGACTCAATCATCGGCCTTTTTTTTTACCTCACCCTGGCCTTCTCAAGCCCCCTTTCCTCGGCAACTCTCCCTTCTGTCTCTCTGGCAGCCTCCCTGTCTCTGACTCCGGAATATCTTTGCTAGAAATCATGAGAGCCCCCATATTGCCAGTCTTCTCTGTGTTTTGACAAATGCCAGTTCGATCACAGGAATCTTTCAGTTCACGCTTGCAAATACAGGAGAGCGTGGGCCTTCGGATTTACAGTCACGATCGCATCTCAAACTCAGGACAGAGAACAATTGGGCACTTGCAAGTAATTATGTCAAATAATCCGGTCCAGTTGTTGGCAAAGCTGTCCTTAACTGCAAGTTTTTCCTCTCCCAAGAGAGATATCTCTTTGCCTTTTCCCAACTGGCTAGCAGTCTCTCACTAATCTTCTTCTGACTTGTTATATCGGAGGCTTGAACTGAGCGTTAGCCAGAGGTACTGTGCCAAGACAGCTTTGGTCATATCACTGGTAATGTCTTTGTTTGTGTAAGTTCTTTTGGTTCTTTCACTGGATTTGCCTGATTAAAAACACCGTATCTCAAAGCATCTCTCAATGGTGCAACCTGACTCAGGAGCTCTCTCCCCAGACCCAAGATAGACTGAGATGGCTGATTTTGGTTCTCGTCCCACACAAGCAGCCATCGCAAACATTATCAACTTATAAAATGCATCAGAATTCGAAACAGAAAAATATTGTTAGTTGGGTTGTTAAAGAATGAAGTCAGAAAGCACGTTCACTATTTAATTGTAATGCACTAATGCAGTGCCAGGCCGTTAGGATTTTTCGATAAATTTCACGCTAAAATTTACCTAGCAAAAGGTTGCAAAATTGAAACTGAAATTATTTTCGTTTATATACACTAAAATCTACCAAAAAGTGAAGGGCCATTAGTTTTATCTGGATCTTCCTCCTATGACACACCTATCAACACACTCCACTGCGGTTACTGGAGGATCGGCTTTGTTCACGCTTAATTTTTCCAACATTCGCGGCCTGAGATCCACTTCCCTTCAGGAACACCATCTATTAACCCTTCCCCCGACCTTCACTACTTTCCGAACTTCAACTGACCAAAGCAGCTTCAACCAAACCTTTTCAAGTCTCCAACCACAATCTTTATACCTTTCCTTCTTTGAAGGAGATGTATGTGCCTACTAAAAACACAGTACACACATAGCTCGACTCACGGATCTTGAGAGTCTTCCCTTTATGATGTCATCTGGCTCAAAATATTTTTACCAACTTTGACTATTTTTCTTTGTTCCTATATTGTTCTCCCAACTCTACCAACTATTTGAACTCTTTGACTATCTCACTTCTTGCCATGAGTCGTTGCTATCCACACACGCCAACACCGAGATCCCTACCTAGGGGATTTCAATGCACATCACAGAGAGTGGCATGACTTCTGCAAAGGATGAACCAGGAGCTGAGGTACTCTCATTTTCCTTACTTAATGATTTGGAAAAATAATCAAACACCCCACACGTGTTCCAGATCGAGACGATCAACTTGCAAACATTCTGCCCCCTTAGGGTCTTCTGATCACATCTTATTTCTATTAAATCAAACTGGGCATGACCACCTCCCCCACCCCTCTAAACGTCAACTGTGGCACTATCGAGGACAAGCTGGCAATCCGCCAGAATTCCTTCACCGACTTTCCTTGGGATGAATGTTGCTTTCCACTCGGGACGCCTCGAGATGTGTTGACAGCATTGATGGGGTTATACAGGTGGTATGAGTGCATTTATCCCATCTTCTACCAAAACTTTCACTTCAAATCATAGTTTGATCGCTTCAGCTCTCATGCATGCAGGGTGAGAGTAGGGTATATCGAGTTAAGAAAATATCGTCACCTATTACCCACTGCTCTTTCATTACTTCTAGGAATCGTTGTAAGGTTATTCTTCGTAGGGCCATGCGGAGTTTTATAAAAAGAAAGACCGCGTCTTGAATAATTCTTCCTAGTAAATCCTTCTGTCCTTAACCAAAAACATCTGTAACAACCTTTGCACTCCTCTTTTCCTCCTCTTCCGACCTGATAACTCTATAGCCAACTCTCCTGACAAAGCCAATCTTTTTGGCGCCTTATTCTCCTCTAACTCCACCTAGACGATTTCACTCATCCCTCGTACCCCTGCTCCTACTGAACCCATGCATTTTCCCCATAATTCCACTCGTAGGGTTGCTGTGTTATCCAGGTTGATGAGTAAGCGCCTGACCGACGGAATACCCTCGCGTTCTAGAAGGAGTGTGCTGAAGCTCTGGCCTCTGTGCTTGCTCGCCTTCCTTCGCCTTTGCCTCAAAACCCAAAGTTTTCCTTCTTCGAAGAAGCATGTCCTCGGTTCAGCCCATCCCGAAGAAGGTGACCATTCTAACCTCTAACTATCGCCCCATTGCCCTAACTTCATCCCTTTCACGATTTTCGAAACTATCTTCAACTCCATTTTCTTCGTCACCTTGAACGCTATTCTTTGTCGGATCACCAGTTTGGCTTTTTCCAGGCGAGATCTACTGGTGATCTGCTCTCCTATTGCACCCATCTTGGTCATCCTCTTAGGGATTTGAGGAAACTTCGTCGGCCCCTCGACATCTCCAAAGCATTTGACAGGGTATAGAAAAAGTCTTTGCTTTCTAAACTTCCTCTTATGGTTTCTCTCCCACACTTTGCTTTCAAATCTCTTAGCTTACTTGAGAACCAATCCATGGCAGTTGTTGACGAGGATCGATCTCTTGTCTTCTACTTAGGTGGTGTCCCACAGGTTCTGTGGGACACCTACTCTTCTTCTGTTTATTAATGATTTACCACACTACAACCAATTCTATCCATTCTTACGCTGATGATTCTACTCTTCACTCTTTCTTCACATTTTCCTCCTAGCTCTCAAACTAGATCTGTTTCTAGGCTGACATCATTACATCTATCAATGCGGATCTGTGTAGCATCTCCGAATGGGAGGTAGAAACTTGTTAAAATCAATAAAAATAAAACTCGGTATTATTACCAATGACACTTTCCAACTTAGATGATTCCACACAATCACATTTCAGGATGCAATCATTCTGCCAAATTCTGAAATAGATATGCTAGGCTCACCATTTCCTCTAATATGTCATGGAAGCCATAACATCCTCAGCATTGCTAAAGCTGCCTCTCGAAAGTTGGGAATGCTGTACAGATGCCGTAACTACAGTACTTCATTCCTGAGTAGTTTCTTCAGGTATATAAGGGATTCATTCGCCCTAGCTTGGAGTACTGCTCTCATATCTGGGGTGGCTCTTCTTCTGTCCAATTGTTAGATAGGGTGAAATCAAAAAGCATTTCGTCTTATTAACTCTCCTCCTTTAGTTGAAAATCTTTTCTTCTCTCTTCGCCACAATGTTGCTTCACTCTCTTTCTACAGGTACTTTAACGGGCAATGCTCAGTGGATTTAAGAATCTCTGTACCGCTAGCAAGGCCGTGGGCTCGTAACACACGTCTTGACCGCGGTGCCCACCGTTTCTCTGTGGATGTCGGTCACACGAGAATAACCCGTTATAGTACATCCATCTTACCTCTTACAGACAAACTGTGAATGCTCTGCCTTCTTCTGTGTTTCCACACTCATATAATCTGCCTCACTTTAAAAAGTTCTTATTTTATCGCCCCCAGACCCCGTTGTGAGTAGATGACGTGTGCCGGGGTAGACTAATCCCGGAAAAACAAATAAAAAGCAAATAAATAATAA
>NW_024746144.1:0-16992 GCF_018991925.1 Homarus americanus
TGTGTCGTCGCTCACCAGTTCCTGTTATCATACTTGTATTTTCTCCAAGTTGAGGCTGCTTTAATATGCCAAACACATCAGTGTCTGGTGACTTGACATGTACAGTGCTGCCCTTCTGTGATGCATATGCTGTATGTCCTGCTTAAGTTCTATAACTTGTGATAGCAATTTGATGGTTGAAGTCTTATTTGCTGCTTTCCACGACAGAAGATTAACCTTGGACATCTTTTCCCAGATGCTCAATGGACCAACAATACGTTTCTTGACAAAATTTTCATAATTTTGTCTTCCAACTTCATATGCACATAGATTGTCATATTTGGCATTTTCTGGCATTACAGCTCCAGTTACCAAGTTTAAAAAAGCATCATTTTCCTGGGATTACAGTCACCAATAACATTGTGTAGCTTCTGTACATCAGCATATTGACGGCTGACAATAGCTGTAGAGAGCTCATGATGTTCTGTTCTTTTGTAATCTTTATGAGTTTGATATTTTATGTAATGAACTTAATTTGAAAACCCAAATGGTAGTATATGATCTTTTATCACCTTAGACACTCTGTGCGTCATGCCTCTCAAGTGATTTTTTTCCTCTCTTACTTCTCTGGACAAATACGACCTTTATCACATCAGAAAAAATATCACCATATATTTTCTTAATCTACAGGTGCCAAGGTTTAAAATGACGGATGGTGTTAAAAATTAACCTGAAATTTTTACGTGACCACATATTATCTTGTTGAGTTTCTGAGAGAACTTCACGGCTAAATAGCGCCTCTGTATTGATAGCCGGTACATGTCGTAATATCCACCGCTCATAGTTAAATCTTTATGTCCGTTTATTTTGTCCTAATTTAAGTATCAAAGAGTGTTTTTATTTTTAAGTATCTTAAGTATCTTTTTCCTCACTCTTAAGTATCTAAGTATGATGTTTTTTTCATTTTTAAGTAACTAACCATATTTTTGTTTTCATTATAAAATGTGATTGATATAGACAACAGAAGTAAATATCAGCTGGAGGTCGTAAACGAAGCTGATGTGAAGTATTTTGATTCACTGTTCCCACGAACTAATTGCTTCTCTGGTTTATACCGAAGAAATAAAACCGTCAACGAACCATCCGATTCAAATGTGTCTTAGGCGATACAGGGTGTTTATGCGTCATTCTGATACCAAGAATGACTTTGTGTACTGTGGTGAAGCTGGGGGTAGGATAGGGTTGGGTTGGGTTGGGATGGGTTAGGATTACGCATGTGTGGGCATATTCTGTCGCATTTTATAGGTATCTTGCGTCTTTCTCTTTATTCTTTCTTTATCATGAGTATCTATGCCTATTAATACACCACCTCGCAGGATAGTGGAAGAGGAATGGATAGTAACGAGATAATATTCTTCTAACATATACCTTAGCTTGATTACAGGTAACACCAGGTAGAAGTTACATGACTCTTAAGAGTTTTCCTCGACTTGGCTGATTCAACTGTAAGACTTGTTGTATTTATCCTTATCAAAATCCTCCACCTGTAAGACCCTCCACTTGTAAGACCCTCCACCTGTAAGACCCTCCACTTGTAAGACTCTCCACTTGTAAAACCCTTTAGGGATTTGAAATACCTTCTCGTCTTGGCTCCACTAGTACTGTACACACCCTCTCTAGCCTTAGTTTACAGTAATGTTGAAGTATATAATGAAGACTCACAGCTCATGGGTTAGAAAAACAAAAGATGCTTGTTTTATTTATTTATTTATTTATTTATTTATAGCTTATTTTAGAATCCCCGAAAGTTAGAACAAAATGGCTGATGGGACTCACAAGCGGGCGATGTTTACAGTATGGACCATGAATAAAAAATAAATGAAAAATAAAATAAATAAATCGTAAATTGGTGCATTGTTTCTCCAGGGGTAATTATAGAAGTACAAATGTTCTCCTTGTTAGGTAGCGATCATAATACGTATAGAAACTTCTACTTGTGGTGAATTGATATAGATGCATTACCTGGAGTTAGTAGGTTACGAGGGCCTCACACGATAATAATGAGTGTTTTTCCTTCTGTTTGTAGCACTTAGGAGTGTTTTGATTAGGTTTAATTAAAATGGTTTTAGTTATAATATTTATTGATAAGTTAAGTTAGTTAGAACTTTTGATTTGCATATATCGTGTTTTAGAAGGATTTGTTGGCCTAATAAGTTTAATTTGAGATTTGGATTTAGTTTAATTTAGATCATTTGATTTTTACAAGGTCGTATTATAATGACTGGGAACCATATAGAAACCTGTTAGAGAAGTAAATATTTCTACGGCGGTGAATGAGTAAGTCAATAAGTGGTGTATAGAGCTGCTGACGCAACTTAAACGGTATATACTGTACATTATATGTTATCAGAGCTTTCCTGTTGTACGTAACCGCCTCCGTCAAAGTGTCTTACTGGCTCATGTGAAGATTAGCCTCTAGTTTATTTAACCTCAAGATTAACTACACTGGCACTGCCTGAACCTGACCTGACCTGACCTACCCTACCCTACCCTACCCTACCCTACCCTACCCTACCTACCCTAACCTAACCTAACCTAACCTAACCTAACTTAACTTCCCAAGTAGCGTTAGGTTAATCATTAGTTGAAATAAGCTGGGAGGGTTAATCTTCAGGTAATCTATCTTAATTAACAATTTTGGTCAGGTGAGGCCTTCCTTACCTTACTTGAGAGCAGGAGGAGGAGGACTTGCTAACGTCGACAGATCATCGTCAACCAAGGCAGATATTGAATACCTTTTGTTTACCTTCGTGGCTTAAGAACACATCTTAACACCATAAGACTATTCGCCTCAATACAATAATACAGTAATTGATTATTGTATTCTAATAAAATTTACGGTGTATCTTGTGAACCAGATTTATTGTTTGACCTTAGTGAATGAGAAACTGGTTGAGGTGTATTGTGGTAAACATCCTTAAGAGCAGCTCTGTGTGTTCTTACGACCTCAAAGTAACACAAAAGGTAGCCAATATCTACCCTTGATCAGTCACTTTATGTAGATGTCAATTGTGTCATTTTCTAGACTTAGTGCCCCCTGGAGGAGAAAGTAAATACAATGTTGATATATTTTGGTCACAACACACACTAGTAGATTATTTTTCCTTTTTAACTAAATAATTAACACTATGAAGCTAACTAATTATATAACTCAAAGATGGTAACCAATATGGCGTCGATATTGTTCACATACTCTATGATAAATAGATGTATTGTCTGTTTAATTTTAGGGAAGAATTTAATTTATAAACTTTTGAGAATCTGGATACAGGAGTTTTGTCTTTGTGTGTGTGTGTGTGGTGATGATGACGCATACTTTCCTCTGCAGTGAAAAAAATATCTTGACATTGCAAAGTTTAACTGTAAGCCGAAGGAACGTTTGTAATGTGACTTGTTATGTGAAATTGTAACTTGAAATTCTTTGTGAAAAAATATTTCCCTATAAAGTTTGGCAATAAATGAAGTATTACATCAAGGTGTAACTTGTAGTTCCTTGTGGAGTAATTACCTATGTGGACGATACAGCTACTCCAGGGTGTAAGACCTAGAGTAGAAAGTCTTTAGACCTTACCTGAGGTTGAAAAGACTCTTATAGTGGAACGTCTTAGGTATTGAAACTTTAATTACAGTAAATAAAATATAATCTACCTAAACATTCCTTCACCTGGCGACAACTAATGATACAGGTGGTGTAATAGCTCTTTAAAATTCCTCCGTTTGATATAATAATGACCACACATGAACTTATAATGTGCAATATCTTGATAACACATTAGCTGCAACATTACACATAGTCCAGTGTATGTGTAGTGAGGGACATCTACCTAAATGAGTTACAGAATGTGGAGTTGAGGCAAAAAAAAGTTGGGACATGTTTGAGATCATCAGTTGAGCCAAACGTTTATACTCAATATTGTTTTAATGGTATTTTAGAGCGACCGAAAAATGTAAACAAAATGGCCGGCTAGGTGACACATACCTTACAAGAAATAAACATGAGAACGAACACACACACACACACACACACACACACACACACCAGTTTTACCCACATTATCACCAGACTATCGGCATACCTGGTCGGTGGACACCTGCCTCCTCCTCCTCCTCCTCACCTTGCTAATATGCTAATATGCTAATATGCTAATATGCTAATATGCTCTGGTATGTTCCAGTCTATTTAAGATATGCTCCCATCTATCTTAAAGAGCTTATGCTAGGTTGGTCTGATATGCTCCTCAAAGACTATGCTGATATACTCTTGTCATCTGATATGCCATTATGTTCATATCACTCTAAAGGATATACTAATATGTTCTGATATGTTGGTATGGTTCTGTCTCTCAGAGGGTGTGCTGATGTACTATAAGAGCATATGGGGTATGCTGATATACTTGGTTATGTAGCTAGGCTCATATCTCTCTTACAGGGTATGCTAATATACCCTGATATGCTTGCATCTATCTCTGAGCGTATACTGGTTGACTGTAATGACATAAGAGATATGCTGGTATGCTTCTAAGGGAATATGTTAACATACTCTAATAATAATTTGAAATGAGGTTAGCTATACCTTAGATTCAGGGGATATACTGATATGATATGAATTAACCTAGAAGTATACTGATATGTTCTCAAGGCATTCAGGGGATCTGTTAGTATGCTTCGACATACTTTCGGAACAAGGTAAACTGGACCTTCAGAAGATAGGGTGATATGCTGACATATTCTGATGGATCTAAGAGAGAGTGGAAGACTATGAGAGCTAGTTAATATACTCAGGTATGTTGATATCCCTTCATGGCACTTGGGATATATGGTAATATACTCCGATGTGTCTCTTTGGATATACTGATATGCCACTAATGGGTCCCCAGAAAGCAGGAGACAAGTTGATCTGCTTCGAGGACACTAATCTGTATAATGATTTTTTCCCTGACTGTTAAGAAGTATACTGGTATATTTCAAATGTTGCTTAGTATTATAGTATACTTTGGGCTGTTCTGAACATATTTCACAGCTGATTTTCAGAAATATATGCTGCTGTCACTGGCTTGTTTATTCCGGAGACATTGATTATACTTTGAGTATGTTGATATGCTTTGTTACCAGTCAAGGAATATGCTGATATGTTCTGACACTTCTCAGTGATTACCCTGATATACTTAGATACCTGACAGTATTTATTGGAGTATAGTGTCCTATACTCTGATGTCATTCTAGTGATATGCTGATGAGCTGACATACCGCTTTATGTAACTGTGATATATTGAATCATATACATCCATTCCTCACGCTTAATATATATGATATTCTAAACAATGCTGATATTATTTATGTTATACCCTGATTATATACTAACATACTACAGTGTCATTTATAGTGTATGATATTAAACATTCGGGGGTATACTTTGAGGTTATTTAGAGAATATGATGGCAAACGGTGATATACTCTGATGCCATATTTGGTATACACAGATATATTGATATAATTTATATAATATACCGATAGATATAACTAAATATCTGTGAAGTAAATCCTGTACTTTTTGATATACCATTCAGGGTGAAGGTATGCTAATATACCACGATAGCACCCGTCTCTCAGCGCTAATATACCCTGATGGCACACTTAACATCCTGGCGCCGGTCGTGGGGTATACTGATATGCTAAAGTCTTCTTCATCTTCTAATATCTCGACTTCAGCTTCGTAAACTGTGATTACTTAAACGTATTTAACGCTCGTTTACGTAACTTTTTTGTAGAATAAATGAATGTATATCCGGGGTTCTTCTGTTTCTTTGTCCATCTGATGTTTGCGTCCATGTTGAGGAGAACCACTTAGCAGGGCTCGCATTTTCCCATAATGTGTTACCTCAAGTTCCATAATTTGCACTTAGTGAAGCCACGATATCCCGCGTTATGTTGCCCGTCTTACTTCCTTCTGGGTTATGTGTCTTAAGTTGGTGAAAAAATTAAATTAAGGCTGAATTATTGTTAAATGTTAAGGTATTATAGTACTTGTCTGTCGTGTTGTTAATATAACATAGTTTCACCAGCAGTATGTACTCAAGAGCTTATTAACATCGTTGACGAGTCAGAGCCGCAACACTGAACCAATCTATATGAACATTAACACAAAAAATAAATTGTTACATTACATCGACTATCAAGACATAACTTACAATACAAATTAATAAATAAATGTACCAGGCAGATAAAAATATTAGTTACAAAAAATTATGAAAATAGTCTTAATGTTCACGCCAGAACTTACCCCATAACAAAAGCCATACAACATTTTCCCAGTTAAGACTTCGTTAAATACAATCTCAAACTCCTTCTCAGAAACTGTGTGTTGGTGGTGTGCCACGTGTGGTGTGTGTGTGTGTGTGTGTGTGTGTGTGTGTGTGATAGCATCTTTGATTTATACAAATATTCACCCAAATGAATAACACCAAGTAATTCACCATGTTATTCACGACTCTTAGATCACTTGGCTTGCGTCTCTCAAAAGGTCGAGCCAGGGTCAGCTGATTCAGTAAACACCGCTCACATTAATAGGGACCTGCCACACTTTGCCATAAACAGATAAATTGTACCGGGAATTTTCCCCCCACACACTCATCATTGTCACTTTATGTAACTTGCTGACAAAACCCATGACCCTTCAGGCCTTTTACGCCCTTAATGCATGAGTCATAAAGGCAAGCATGAACTCCGCATGCTTCCCAGTTGGGCACTGTAAACGCTTCTGCGCTTCACCTTGCACAGGATGTAAGGGGGTGCCCAATAAACTAGCCCCCTCGTGGGCAATCTGTAATCACTACCACTGTCTCGCGGCCCAGAGTAGTAGTTGGACATATCACTAGACAGGGAAATTCACACTTAACACAAGTGTTATCTCAAGGTCATATTCACAACACTTCCCTGGACAGAATTCATAATTTATTTTCTCATATTACATCTGTGTGTATACCTGCTACTAGATAAACAGAAAATGCCAAGAAGTGTTTACATCAAGCGCTGCCACTTAAGAGTTCCAAGAACTAAATTAAAACAATTAGTGTGTGTGTGTGCATGGTGTGAGTGTGCATGGTGTGTGTGTGTGTGTGAGTGTGCATGGTGTGTGTGTGTGCATTGTGTGTGTGTGTGTGTGTGTATATGGTGTGTGTTTGTTTGTTTGTATGGTGTGTGCATGGTGTGTGTGTGTGTGTGTGTGTATGTGTGTATGGTGTGTGTATGTGTATGGTGTGTGTATGTATGGTGTGTGTGTGTGTGTGTGTGTGTGTGTATGTATGTGTGTGTATGGTTTGTGCATGTACGGTGTGTGTATGGGTGTGTGTGATTGTGCATGGTGAGTGTGTGACTGTGTATGGGGTGAGTGTGTGTGTGTGTGTGTGTGTTTCCATTGCCATGAGGATATCATACAATTCTTAAAGCACTGGTCACATGGGCGCATTTTTTTTTAGCAATTTCTTGCCGGAAAGTTATTTCGAGCAATTTTCGAGAAATTCGAGCAAGTTTTTGAAGCATTTTTATTGACAATCGTGATAGTCAATTTCTTGACTATTTCGAGCAAGATTATCGGTTCAAAACCCGGTTAATACCATATTTAATGACACGAAGCTTATTTATCGAGTATTTACCTTGGCTATATATAACATAGATCAATAACATTATGTATAAAATGCACAAACAGTTTTTTACGACACACTGAGTTTATTATTTGGGTGGTGTTTTGGCGTGTTTGTTTACAAAACACAAGCCCATACAGCCGGTCATTCTCCACACACTAACAACCCTCCCTACTGTAACTACGATAGTTGAACCAGTCTATATTAAACACTCGTTCCTCCTCCTCGCCAGCCACTTACGAGTCCCCAATAGTTTTTCTTCGCTTTCTCTCATTTCTTTTTAATAATAACAATAATACCAAGGATAGCTGCTGCGTCGTCTGCATTGTTGTTGTGATGTTCCGTCTCCCTTCTACTCGCACAGCGGCGTTAACTTTTTTTTCTTGCTGTAGTAACTGAACCAAGAGCCACTCGTGTGACCACATTTGGAAGAAATTACTCGTAATTTCTTGCTCCAAATTAATTGCTCATCAAAGGGATCGTGTGACCGTAACTTAAGTCACCCTTTAAGAAAAACTGTAAATACTGATTCACAAAACTTAAGGATAATTTCTGACTTGGAACCATCGGTGTAATGCAGAAAACAGTTATTGTATTCTAAAACCTACCCAAGAAATCTTTTACCCACTTACGATATAATTCTTTTCTATTCCATCAATAGATGTTATTTTACTTTTTTATACGTATTTTTATTTTAGTAATTTATAAACTATTTTCTTTATATACTTCATTACCTTTTAGTGTAATGAAGAGAATGAATTACAGAAGGTTTTTATAATTATATTGCGAACAATATTTTTCCTCGCAATAAATAAACAATGACGATGATCTTGTTTACAATATGGAGCTTGATGTCTTACTCCATGTTCGTTTATTACATTTTCTGCCATACCCGACTGTTCTTTTCTTTCTTGTGGTGAAGGTTTTTGACAATTGATATATATATAAAGTTGAGTTAAGAATAATGACTCTGATATTATAGCCATTAGGTCCTGAATAATAAGTGGTGTCTAAGTGAACAAATGTATGATGTCTTCAATTACCAGCGTAGTGTGGGGTAACAGTGGGGGTAGAAGCGAAGGGTAGGAGTGAAGGGTGGGAGTAAGGCGTGGGAGTAAGGGGTGGGAGTAAGGGGTGGGAGTAAGGCGTGGGAGTAAGGGTTGGAGTAAGGGGTGGGAGTAAGGGGTAGGAGTAAGGGGTGGGAGTAAGGGGTGGGAGTAAGGGATGATTGATTTTGATTTTGATTTTGCCGCTTGCAGCGGCTACTTTATTGTGCACCCCACACTCATCCTGTGAGCGGTAGCGCAAAAGGATTACAGAGTAGGGTTTACAAAGGGTCATAATAATTAACCCCGGTTGTCAGGATATTATGGCACCGAAAGTTACACAGTATTTCATTTACATTATTTGTTTAGTTCTATACATAAAGGGTAACTTATTCACAAATGCGTGAGAACAGGCGTGTGAGGCAGTATGTCTGGCCTCACACTTTGTTATTCACATTTACGTGGGAGGTATTCAAGCACATTGCGTATTTGGTTCTGTACATGAGAACTGATATAGTTACTGAGTGCAAAAAAGTGGATACAATCTTAATATGTCGGCTATCTTGCCATTAGAAATGAAGTGTTGTGCCATTTCACACACAGTGTGCTTGGACCTGTCCCTAAAAGGTTCTATCTTCACACAGTCGAGGACGTAGTGTTCAAGTGTGTGGCCATATGTATGGCCACACACTTTACATTTAGTTTTGTTTACATCTGCTTGAGGAACATACTGCCAGAGGTACTTATATCCTAACCTTAATCTAGCGGTTACAACATCTTGTAATCTAGTGATCTTGTTACTTGCTCCATATACATGTTTCACTTGATACATCTCATCATGGTAAACTATGGATCGACTAGTGCCTGTTTGCACTTGTCTACTTGCGTCAAACTCATCAATAAGTTCTTTCCTAATTACAGTTTTAAGGGTTCTTTTTGACAGACCCAAATTGTATTCAACGGTGTCTTTGTTAGACGCGAGTTTGGCGAGGGCATCAACTCTGTCATGTTTTATGAGGCCTATGTGAGAGGGGATCCACAACAGTTTGACCTTGACACCCCGGTCAACAAGGCACGCATATTTGTGTCTGGCTTCAGAGACAAGAGCGTGACAACCTGAGTCGAGGGTACCAAGGGCAAGTAGTGAGGATAGAGAGTCAGTGATGATGAGACTGTCAGTAACAGTGGTTTCAATGAATTTAATAGCTGTGAGTATGGCAACTAATTCAGTTTGTAGAGTGGATGCCCAGTTGTTAATTCTAACTCCTTTCTCAATTATATTACCGTCAGGTTGAGTCACAACAATAGCACTTCCAGCCCTCCCACAGGCGGTGTTTAGAGATCCATCAGTGTAGATGGTCTGTGTGATATTATCATCAGTCTGTAGAGTGTGTATGTGTTCAAGGGCTCTCAATTTGGCAGTGTGTTGGAGATAAATGCTTTGTATAATTAATTTTTTAGGCGGATACGTCGGTATTGTGATATCGAAGGGAACTGTCCGCCAGGGTGGCAGGAAGCGCTGTTGTGTCTCAACTTTGTACAGGTGGTCTAGTCCAAATATCTTCATATGTGTAGCTGTAGTTTGGATCCATTTAGACTCAGTAGTCCCATGGTTCATACATTCTAGCAATTTTAAGGAAACAATGTTATCAGGATCACCACGCAGAAGCCTCAGGGCTATCATGAGGTTGACTTCAATTATTCTATCTTTAACACTGGGTATACCTAGTTCTTTCCTCATATTAAGTACTTTAGTGCTCATGGGACATCCTAGGATAATTCTGAGGGCTTTATTTTGCATTTTCTCGAGCTTGTCAACGCCTTTCCCGTCACGAATGACCAGGGCTGGTGCGTGGTAATCTATCAGAGATCTTATATAGCCTAGGTACATTGTTTTAACAATTCTAATATTAGCACCATAGTGCGGGCTGTACCCCGCTACACTTCTAAGAGGTCTCAGTCTGTCAGTACATTGGCGGGTTAGCTGTTGTATGGCAGGTAGGGTACAAGGGACGGAAACACCAAGATATTTAAAAGAAGAAACATAGTCAATAGTGTTGTTACCTATCTTGAACTTGGCGGGGCCGCGTTTGCGGTTCCCAGCTTGTTTGTTGAACACCTTAGTTTTGTCAGTGGAGATAATAAGACCGAGGTGTTCACAGGCTGCGTATACATGGTTCAGGGTGGTTTGCATTTCACGATGAGTTTTAGTATGTATAAGAATATCATCAGCATAGCTGATTGAGATATTGCTGGGGTTGTCTGGTATTAAATTTAATAATGCATTCATAAGAACATTGAACAAAGTGGGGCTAAGTACTCCACCTTGAGGGGTACCAAGTTGCATATCTTTAACTTCACTTTTGTAACCCTGAAACAGTGCAGCAGCCCTTCTGTTGGTTAGGTAACCACTTATCCAGTGTAACAGCCTACCTCCTACATCCATTTTGGCTAGTTCGTACAATATCAGTTGCCTATTGGCAATATCAAATGCAGCTTTTAGGTCAAGAAATGTGGTGTATCTGTGCCTTTCATCACCATGCACAGTTAGGAATGTGGTGATGCAATTATGTACACCTTTACCATGGGTGAAGCCATTTATGTTAGGAGACATGTGTTCTCTGATTCTATATAAGAGTCTGCCAAGAACCATCCTCTCAAAGGTTTTACACAGGCAGCTGGTTAGTGATATGGGACGAAAGGCATCAGGCTGTCCTGGTTTCGGTATTGGTACAACAATACTGCTGGTCCATGATGTGGGTAGTTGGCCCTCGGCATGACTCATATTGTACAATACCAACAATGGATTGCCTGGCACGCGCCTTAGTAGTCTAATGATGTTGTAGGTGACTCCGTCCTCTCCAGGGGAAGTAGACCTACCCCTGGCGAGGGCGGCGTCAAGCTCCCACTCAGTATATGGAACATCACACTCATCGTGCTGTTTGCCCAGCATAAAGCTAATAAGATTACTTCTCTCTACAGACTTCGCATCAAGGAGTCCCCGAGTCCTAGCTGGTAACATGTCATAGCTCGACACATGAGCCCACTTTGTTATTAGCTCATTCGACTTTTGCAGAGGGTTTGGATGGGAGACGTGTCTTCTGTTTTTACCTCTGATTATGTTTATGTCTTTCCAGGCTTTGCTGAGGGATGTGTGTTGGTTCAGGCTGTTGACATATGTCTCCCATGCATTTTGTCTGAGTTCGTTTACACGTTCCCTGACAGCAGCAAGGGAAGCTTGATACAATTGTAACATTTGAGGTGTTCTACATTGTCTGTAACCCTTACCCACCCTCCTGACCCTAGCCCTGAGTTTTTTCAGCTCAGGGTCATTATAGCACTGCTGTTGCCTGTTCCCATTATGCTGACCACGTTTTCTCCTTTTTTTGGTGGAGGCATTGTTGGTGAAGTATACATAAGTCCTATCTATCAGATCGTCATGGAAACTTTGGTAGTTGTCAGGCTTGTAGTCCTTGTACCAGTCATGGATGAAGTCTATGAACTGGCTTTCATGTTCTTGCTTGACTGTGATTCTACGTCTGTTGAGTTTACCACCAGTGGGGGTGTCATTGGCTACATGTATACTAGCTTGGATTGGGCTGTGGTCAGACATAAGATCAGTGACAACATCAGAGCTATGAGTTGTGTATGATAGATTAAAGCCAATACATTTGTCTAGACCCCCGCCATAGATGTGTGTTGGTTCATTATTACCTATAATTTGAACATCTTCATATGCGCTGAGAAGTGAGATAAGTCTCCTACCATTGGTGTTAGTGGTGGAGTCACCTAATTTCTTGTGTCTAGTATTCAGGTCACCCATTAGGACAGTGGGCTCAGTGTGTAAAAAGTCTGGGAGATCTGTGTATTGAAGCTGATCTGAGGGAGCATAGGCGTTTAGCACGTTGAGTGTGGAGTTGCCCAGGTGGATAGTGATCCCATGGTACTGAAGGTTGGTAGTCTTTTTGGATACAAGAGGTACATGCGGGAGTGACTTCTTAACATACATCAAACATGTGTGGGTAGAACTAGGATCATAATACACATAATCGGGCAGACTGGGTGGGGGCTTACCATTAGGTGTGAGACACTCCTGCAGACACACAATATCGATGTCCTCAGTCACAACTTTGTGGTGTAGGTCAGGGTATCGTTTTCTAAGGGATGAGATGTTCCAACTCATCACCTTCACCGCTCTGTATCTTTGTCTGGTATTAACATTGGCCATTATGAAATGTATTTGGAATTTTGTCTGGTATAAGGGTGGGAGTAAGGCGTGGGAGTAAGGCGTGGGAGTAGGGCGTGGGAGTAAGGGGTGGGAGTAAGGGGTGGGAGTAAGGGGTGGGGTAAGGGGAAGTAAGGCGTGGGAGTAAAGAGTGGGGAGTAAGGTTGGAATGGGGGTGGAGATGGGGTAGGAGTGGGGTGGGGTAAGGGGTGGGAGTGGGGGTTGGGAGTAGAGTGGTGGGAGTGGGGGTGGGAGTAAGGCATGGGAGTAAGGCGTGGGAGTAAGGGTGGGAGTTAGGGGTGTGAGTAAGGGGTGGGAGTAAGGGGTAGGAGTAAGGGGTGGGAGTAAGGGTTGGGAGTAAGGGGTGGGAGTAAGGAGTGGGAGTAAGGCGTGGGAGTAAGTGTGGGAGTAAGGGGTGGGAGTAAGGGGTGCGAGTAAGGGGTAGGAGTAAGGGGTGGGAGTAAGGGGTGGCACTAAGGGGTGGCAGTAAGGGGTAGGAGTAAGGGGTGAGAGCAAGGGGTACGAGTAAGAGGGTGGAAGCAAGGGGTGGAAGCAAGGGGTGGGAGTAAGGGGTATGAGTAAGTGGTAGGAGTAAGTGGTAGGAGTAAGGGGTAGAAGTAAGGGGTAGAAGTAAGGGGTAGGAGTAAGGGGTAGAAGTAAGGGGTAGAAGGAAGGGGTGGGAGCAAGGGGTGGGAATAAGGGGTGGGAATAAGGGGTGGGATTAAGGGGTGGGAGTAAGGGGTAGGAGTAAGGGGTAGGAGTGACGAGTAAGAATGTGGGACAAGAGGGAGGGGTAACAGTGGGGGGTAGGGTTAGGTTACAAACTTCTATTTACTTCATCATCTGTATCCTGCTGGTGATGTTCTCTCTTTAAACAATTTGTAAAATAAATAAATAAATGGTCAGGTGTAAACTGTAAGAATTTAACAGAGTAATACTGAGGTATTACAAGAAAGAACTAAAAACTGTCCACTGTGTGTATCAACATTTTATAAATGTATTTGTGAAGCTGTAAAATACTTAGATATAAACTTTTAATTCAACTCTGTAATAAAAATAATTGCAATAATGAATCTAAACAAGAAATGAACTGGGTGAAAAAAATCTACAAAATACTAAAAATATAAAAAAGAAGAATTACAGTAAAACCTGAATCATTGTAATAAACATTATTAAACTTTTCGTTGTTATGACCTAAAACAAACAAGGAAGACTCGTCTAGATTTTCACTCTGTGAATTAACTCCTTGGATCGCTTTTGGGCAAGAGGGGAATTACTCCGACTTATTCCGTGAAAATATTCCCAACTGTCCATAGAATCCGTTACAGTTTCCTTTATAGTAAGTGACTCACAAATGATTAATATTCCCATTCACCAATACTTTATTATATCAGAGAACAGTGCAGAGATAAGCTGGCCAATGAGCGATGGTCAAAGATAATACAGATTTAATACTGGATTGATAAGTACAGCTATAGTGATTTGTTTCATGTTACAGTAATAATAAGCTTTATCAAATGTTATAACTACCAAAGTGTTATTTTCGTGATCGATACCCTGCTGCCAGGATTATAACATCGTTTAAAAGTTCAGTAAAAATATCATGCAGATTAAAACCTAACCTAGTGTATCGTAACCTAACTTAGCCTTTCCTAAGCTAACTTAGACTATCCTAAACTAGCCTAACCTATCCTAATCACACCAAACCTAACCTATCCTGAATTTATATATCATCAACAGATTTATAGATATGTTGGAGAAATAATTATCAAAAGTTTGTTGTCTCTGCAAATGTATTTTAAAAAAAAGAAAATGAAATTAAAACTTTCTAGAGAACTCAATTGTGTCATGAGCGTTGCGGCTTGGTTAGGTTAGGTAACATTAGGTTAGGTTAGATAAGGTAAGGTAAGATTAGGTAAGGTGAGGTAGTGTTAGGGTTAAATACATTTTACTAATTTTGCATCAAAATAATCACGACTGAAGGTATCGGATAAAAACCTCTGAATATAATTCTTTTTCTGAGAAAAAAATTTCTTTACCACTTATTTTTTGCCCCACTTTTTTTATTAAGTTTGATGAACTTAGATTAGGTTAGGTATTATTTAACTCTGAGTCATGGGTACTTATTGGATACTTGGCAGAATAACTTGTTATAACTTGGTCCTAACAAAGGCGGAGTCTAAGCAAAAATGTTCACTTGACCTCATATTTGGATTTCATTACTGAAGGATATTTACAGCTATACCACATTAATAAGGTCTATCTGCAAGTTTATTCAGTCATAAAAAAATATATACCCTAAATGTGGACAATAAAAATCTTCTATTTTGGTACAAATTACTTGAAAAGTTGTAAGAAGACAAAAGCTGCATCTCTTCCATAAAGCGAGAAATAGAACAGCCAAGCCTCTTCTTGTCGTAAAAAAAAACTAATATTGTATTTAGTATGTTGATGTACAAAACATTTTCTTCATTATTCTATGATAAAACAAGTCTAACAAGCATTATTAAAACATATATTATTATTTTTTTTTCATGCAATCCGGAAATAGCGACTACTATATCCAGGTTGATCGTGTTGAGGTCCTGTAAGTTACAGGCTAGATTACGAGCTCACTTACGGAGTTCGATGCCAAATATTTGTTTTAAGAATCCCGATCGGAGACTGTAAGTCCAGTTACTTGGTAAACAAGTAGATACAGTGAAATAAACTGCTGTACCTAAATATTATGTAACTCAAAATATATTCCCAAAACAGCACGTTTACAGATGAAAATAAAAAAAAGCATAAATAATACAAACAAAATCAATTAATATGTTTTTTATTACAGTATTTTTAAATATCAAGCGTAGGTTCAGCGCTTCTTTTGTGTCTTTTTCCCGGTGAAGATGTAGTCTCCCCATGGCAGGTACTGGTCCTTTTGTACACGGCAGAAAGTGGTAGTTTCCTTCTTATTCTTGTTGTTTTGGGTCTTGTTGTTTTGGGTCTTAGTGTGTTTTGTGGTCTGCAGTTTGTTAGATCGGGGGCCCTTCTCCTTCATCTGGCAAGGCTTCACCTCCACCTTAGTCACCTTCGATACAGTGCGCCGGAACACCATTGTGATGTACTGACACTAACAGCTCTCTCACTGAGGTCAAATCAAAATTTGACCATACAGAAAGAATTACGGTTTAATAAGGTTGGAATTTAAAGAAATTGACAACAAAATAAAGCTCTGTTTATCACTATAGTAAAGAGGGATGGTGTTTGTAAAGATGATGGATGGTGTTATAATATGTAGTGATGATGGATGGTGTTATATGTAGTGATGAAGGATGGCATTATATTGTAGTAATGATGGATGGTGTTATATGTAGTGATGATAAGAGGGTAATATATGTAGTGATGATAAGAGGGTAATATATGTAGTGATGATGGATGGTGTTATATATATATATTGATGATGCATGATGTTATATGTAGTGATGATGGTTGGTGTTATATGTAGTGATGCTGGATGGTGTTATATGTAGTGATGATGGATAGAGTTATATGATGTGATGATGGATGATGTTATATGTAGTGATGATGGGTGGTGTTATATGTAGTGATGTTGGATGGTGTTATATGTAGTGATGATGGATGATATTACATGTAGTGATGATAGGATGGTTCTATATGTAGTGATGATGGATGGTGTTATATGTAGTGATGATGGATGATGTTATATGTAGTGATGATAGGTTGGTTTTATATGTAGTGATGATGGATGGTGTTATATGTAGTGATGATGGATGGAGTTATATGTAGTGATGATGGATGATGTTATATGTAGTGATGATGGTTGGTGTTATATGTAATGATGTCGGATGGTGTTATATGTCGTGATGGATGGTTCTATATGTAGTGATGGTGAATGGTGTTATATGTAGTGATGATGGATCGTGTTATATGTAGTGATGATGGATAGTATTATATGTAGTGATGATGATGGATGGTGTTATAAGTAGTGATGATGGATGTTATATGTAGTGATGAAGGATGGTGTTAGTGAAGATTGTGA
>NW_024746145.1:0-26549 GCF_018991925.1 Homarus americanus
TTTTTTATTTCCCTCTCAATATATCACTGTCGGTAACTGTCTCTTTAACATGTAACTGTGGCTCCGATGGAGCCGATTAAGTTGTAGTAGTGGGATGGCGTGTTTGTTGTGCACAAGTAACCTCTTACTTGGAAGAGGTGTACTTGGTGACAGCCTTGGTGCCCTCAGACGCGGCATGCTTGGCCAGTTCACCGGGCAGCAAGAGTCGGACAGCTGTCTGGATTTCCCGACTTGTAATGGTGGAGCGTTTGTTGTAGTGCGCCAGGCGGGAAGCCTCGGCAGCGATGCGCTCGAAGATGTCGTTCACGAAAGAGTTCATGATGGACATAGCTTTGGAGGAGACTCCTGTGTCGGGGTGCACTTGCTTCAGTACCTTGTAGATGTAGATGCTGTAGCTTTCCTTCCTCCTGCGCTTCTTCTTCTTGTCACCCTTGGCAATGGCCTTCTGGGCCTTTCCAGCCTTCTTGGCAGCCTTTCCGGAAGTTTTGGGAGGCATGGCGGCACAGTTACTCGTGGCGCGGAGCGAGAGAATTGAAAACTGGCCCGACTAACTTTTCCTTATATACCGAGCGGGCCGCTCAGGATCAGACTGGCTGCAGCTACGGCTCTCTTACATTGGTTGGGTCCGCGAGACGGCCACCTGGCCTGATCCTGAGCTTGGTATAAAAGACCAAGGTGGCGGGCGGAAATTTGCAGTGAGTCGCCAGTCGCAGTCGGGAGCAGTCGCAATCAGGAGCAGTAGAAGTCAGAGCGAAGTGGAAGCCGGAGAAGGAACAGTCACAGCTGATTGGCTAGACATTGGACCTATCCCACCTTCCCACGTACCCTGGAAAACCCAAGCTCCTAACCGCCATTTTCCTACTGACAATTCTGTTGATTCAATCAACACATTGAGCCTCTCCTACAGTATCGGACCTCCCTTAGGAACCCCGAATGCTGCTGAGGGGCTTGGTGTGAAGAGAGAGTCGGCAGTGAGTTTTCAGACCTTTTTCTTCTACTCTAATCCTTCTCTTCCGTGCCGTGAAAGGACCTATTCCCCTGTCAGCTGACGTACAGGGGAGTATTCGTCTGGAAACGCCCTCTGTCCCCACACCTGGCTAGTGCGTGTTTGTGTGAAGGGTGGAGGGACAGCACAGCCTGCCGATTCGCCTGGGGACCCCTGTGATAGTGCAGGGCCTCCCCTACGTGAGGGGCGCAGGAAATTAGGGACTGTTAGGGGAGATCTCCATAAATCTCCAAATCAAACAGGTAACATGCCTTCAATTAAAATCAAAGTGGACCGTACCATCCAACCGTGCACCGACCTCGCCTCACTTATTTTCCAGCTGACATGTATATTTCAGATCCGTTCCTTCACCAATGACGACATTGTCAAAATATTTGTACAAACTGATGAAGATGCCGACCTATTCCACTCCCCAGCAGTGAACAATAGACTGAGGGACAATGGCCTAACGGTCCTCAGTTCACCCGAATACCGCGCAAAATGCACCCTCATATGTAGAAAAGTCATTCCTCAGATCCTTGACAACCCTAACCTATTGACAGAACTCAACTCACAAAACACCCCCCAAATGACATATGCAGCCCGGATGGGAACTCTCCCCATGTTAAAAATCACTTCGGCTACTCAAACTGACGCCATCAAATTAAAATCATACGGAATTAAAATCGGCAGCAATATCATCCCCTCAAGAGACATTGAATTTCAACACTACATACAGGTACACCAATGTTTCAATTGCTATCAATTCGGGCACAACACCAACCGTTGCAGTAATACAATAACTTGCTCAAAGTGTGCCAATCAAGGCCACTCATACCGAAACTGCACTGCCACGGTAACAAAATGCTGCAACTGCAAAGGCACTCACGCTGCCATCAGCAACAAGTGCAAAATTAGACTCGACAATAGCACAACACCACTCCCTCCCCGCCGATCACCTCCTACAGCACCACCTCCACCTCCCCACCACTCACTCCCTACTGCCTCGGCCCTCCCCACCCGCACTTGCTGGACCAACAACGTGACCGCCCCCCCCACCCTCCTCCGACATGGATGCAAAAATCACCACCATCATACTTCTGGCACATACCCTAAGCAACGGAAACAGGTCTCTTTTTCTGAAACTGGCAATTGATGGTTTGAGGGAGAACGGCCTCCCTACCATACACATTCCTGATTCCTTCAGAACCGGTCCCGACCTCATCTTCCCCACTGCCCCCATCCCCGACCGGACCAGCATGCCACCCCCTCCCCCCAGAGAAGCCACTGCAATCTCCCTCCGCCCCTCCACTTCTGCCATGCCCACACCTGACTTATCTCACCAACCTACTGTTACCTCACCCCCCGGAGTAATCAGTCGAAAACCTCCCGACCCCTCCACCTTGACCTTGCCTACACCTGACTTTTCCCACACGACTACGATGAACTCCCGAACCTCCAAAATCCGAACCAAACCCAATCTTCCCTAACACCTCAGACTCCCAAGAATAAAATGGCTGCCCATCCCCCCACTGAAATGGTGGTCAAGACCACTAGGCCTAAGAGGAAAAACACCTCCCCCCTTTCTTCCTACACACCTGACTGCAAAAGAATTATAAAATACACACATCCAACTAAATCTATAATTAAAGTAAATCTATTCGGCACTACCCCAAAGAAAACAGGAAACAACCCCGACACGAACCTAGCACACTCCACTCCTCTTCCCGACTCCCCGACACACACAGTCACGTAACCGCCCATCCCTCACCTACATACCCCTCACTCAGACCTCGCTCACAGTCACTCGACAAGTTAGACCTCATCTCTGCACCCCAGAATTTCAATCTCATATAAGTAACAAATTATACAACATGATCACCATTATGCAATACAACTGTAGAGCATATCACTCAAACAGACATGCCATCTCTCTCCTCATACAAGAACACAACCCAGACATCCTCCTCCTCAACTCAATATGCACAGACACCAAAATCAAGCACTTCGGCTACACAAGCAGACAATCACCCCACGAACTATTCGAGGGCGTTGCAATCCTCATCAGATCCTCCATGAAACACGAATTCATCACCAACTTTGCCTTCAAACACTTCATGGCCGCCAAGATCTACACTCAACACGGACAGATTATCATCTGCACAACATAGTCAAGACCTAACTCGCGTATCCCATTCACAGACCTAAACTCCATCTTTAACAACTCACACCTACCTGTAATACTAATGGCCGACCTCAATGCACACCACACCGCATTCCAACACAACCGCATCGACCCCCACGGCCAACAACTACACGCTTTGGTCACTCACAAAAACCTTCACCACATTGGCCCTTTCTTCCCCACATTCTACGCTGCTCACGGCAAAGGCACTCCAGACATCGTCATCACCAACACCCCTGCCCTCCAATTCCAACACTACATCACTCCCGGCCCCCTATCAGGCTCAGACCACATTCCCATCACTCTTCACCTCTCCAACAATCCCATCCTCCTCCCAGCAACCTCACCTCAATACCAGTATCAACACGCAGATTGGGATGCCTTCAAGAACACACTCTCTGAACAACAATACACTCTCAACCTCGAACACCAACCCACTAGGATGATTGAGGAAACCTGGACACACCTTTTCAACACTATCACCGCCATAGCAGATACCCACATTCCTAAACACCGGTTCAAGAAAAAATACTCCTTCACACCCTCCATAAGAACTCAACGCCTACTTCACTGCTACAGGACACGATTCGAACTAAACAAACTTAACCTAGCACCAGTTTCCACAGACATCTCCACACTAAGAACACACATCATCCATAGCCTCCGTCAAGATCATGAGGTTCACTGGGCAAAACTCGTAGAGGCTGCCCAAGAACACAGAACACATAACCCCCGAGAATTTTGGCAAAGGATCGCCAAGCTGAAAGGAACTGCGAAACTCCCCTTTGATCACCTGCTAGTAAATGGTAGGAAAATCAATGAGCAAGCCGACGTAGCACAAACACTAAAACAACACTGGGAACACATTTTCCACCCACACCCCCCCACACAACAAAGGTACATCTTAAACCACATAAACAACATCACCACACACATGCAAACACTTCACGACAGAACAACTCCTGACAACACTATAGATACCTCCACTCTCACACAGGACCACACCCTCACTGCTCCTTTCACCTCAACAGAAGTCGCACAAGCACTGGACAAAACCAAAAAGAAAACTCCAGGTGACAGCAATATTGGTCAAGCAATCCTGAAGCACCTGCCCCGAGAAACAATCACAGCCATTACATACCTCTACAACACCCAACTGGCTACAGGATACTTCCCAAAGCTCTTCAAGACAGCCACAGCCGTCATGATACCTAAACCAAACAAAAACCCAACAGATCCTCAAAACTACAGACCGATCAGCATACTAGAAGTCTTAGGCAAAACTTTTGAAAGACTATACAACACCCGCCTCAGATACCACCTTGAAGATGAACAACTACTGTCCTACAAGCAGTTCGGCTTCAGAGCACACCACTCAACTCAAGACGCACTCAATATAATCACAAACTACCTCCACATGAACAAAGATGCATACAAGATAGCACTCATTACAAAAGACGTACAAAAAGCCTTCGACACAGTTTAGCACGATGGATTAAAGTACAAGATATGCACCAATTTTAACCTCCCTCAAAAATCACAACAATTACTATGTAACTTCCTAACAGACAGAAAAATGAGGATAAAAGTCACACCTGCCTACTCTGACCACTTCACACTGCATGCAGGAGTCCCACAAGGATCAGTCCTGTCCCCAACACTATACATTCTTTACACAAACGACTTACCCGACCCCTTACACATCGACTCTCTGACAATACAGTACGCCGACGATGTAACCCAACTAGTCAGCCACAGAACTCTTGATCACCTAACAGACAAAGCACACAGGGAACTCGAACAAGTTACACAATGGGAACTCCGATGGCGAATACAAACCAACCCGAACAAAGCACAAATCACCTACTTCGGCACCAAAAGACGACAACCACGTCACATTTACCTAAACCCCTACATCGCCTACCCTTCACCTATAACTATCAAAAGAACAAACACAATCCTAGGAGTCACATTCAACAACACCCTCACCATGACACTACACACCAATATGAAGGCTTTGATCGCAAAGAAAACACTCGGGAATATATACAGATTCAGAACCGCATCAATCAAAACCAAAACACACCTATTCAAAGCCCTCATACGCCCACTATTGACTTATGCACCTAACACACTCCAGCTAGCACCACCATCAAGCGCCAAGAAACTTCAAGTCATTCAAAACAAAGCACTAAGATTCATCCATAACACACACTGGTCATCCTTCACCCGAAATAGTCATCTACATGAACTCAGCTCCCTCCCCCCACTTAACATCTACTGGAGACAACTAGGTGACAAACAAATAGAATCACTCCTCACTACTTACCCTCAATGGCAGGATTATTTCGACAACATCATACTCCCACGCAGATTCAGAGACAGAAATCCCTCCATACTAAACAGACCAAACACTCCCCTCCCACCTCCCTTGTATTAATAACTTCCCTATAACCACACCCAAAAAAAAAAAAATTCCCCCCCAAATTAAACCTAACCTCTCCTTAACCCTCACCCAACGATTCCCTCCTCCCCCCTCACTCCAAACCCCACGCCACCAACTCAAACTCAAGACCACTCAAAAAAAAAAAAAAAAAAAAAAAAATAAAACTAACCCACTCAACCTGCACTAACACTCCCCCCCCAAACAAAAGAAAAGAAAAGACCCTAACAATCCCCCCAAAATAAAAACCTAACATACCCAGCCGTTACTAGCAATCCCACACAAAATAAAAAATAACCATTCTACCGTTAACTAACCACACCCTATCACTCCTCCCAAAATAAAAACCTAACTTACCCAGCCGTTACTAGCAATCCCACACAAAATAAAAAATAACCATTCTACCATTAACTAACCACACCCTATCACTCCTCCCAAAACAAATACCTAACTTACCCATCCCATACTAACTCGGATGACATGTACGTTTCCCTTAGCCAATAAGGTCGGGGAGAGTTCCACAGTGCCTGTACGCAAGCCCTCTCCCTCAAGAATGTTACCTAATAAAAACGGTACCAAATTGCAGACGACATTGAACGCCTCCTTTAGCCAATAAGGTCGGGGAGGGGTGCAATGTACCTGTACACAAACCCTCTCCCTCAAGAATGGGGCCAGAACTCACAATACCTGCAAGAGCCTACCGCAATTGCAGAAGTCCTTTACTAGCCAAAGGGAAGAAAGAATGCAATGATTAACCCAACTCTGCCAACTACTAACAAAACCTACAATCCTCCCAAAAGAAAAACTTAACCCACCCAACCTTACTCACAATCCCTCCTATAAAAAAAAAAAAAAAAAAAAAAAAAAAAAAAAAAAAAATGCTAACTCTCCATCCAATCTAATCAACACCAACAAAATCCTCTAGCTTTTGAAATCCTTACCCAATCTACTCCCAAATCCTCCATAAAAAAAAAAAAAAAAAAAAAAAAGCAAACTCACTATCCAATCACTAATCAACACCTTCAATCCTCCCAAAAGAAAAACTTAATATACCCGACCTTTCTAACAAGCCCCTTCGACCCTCCTAAAAAAAAAATAAATAAAAAAAAACCTATGACTCAATACCTTTATTCATGTAACACAAAATCATATCACACCCCTAAGAATCCTTCATACTATAAAATTAACCCAACAACCTCAAGCCCCTCTCCCTCTCCTCGCCTCCCCTCTCCTCTCCTCTCCTCCCCCCTCCTCCCGACAACCGAACCATACCTGACCTTATATCAATTATCCTAACCCTCCCCCTCTCCCCTTACTACATTTCCACGCAAACGCATACACACTCACACAACAACCCCCCCGAAGCAAAAAAGTAATTCACCTCAACTCAACATACAACCTCCACCCCCGCCAATCCCCAAACACAAACTCCCCCACCCCCGCCAGACAAAGCCTCTCATAACACCACAACTCTCCAAAACCAAATCAAACATACCCAACCTCTATACCAGCCACTGTCAACATTATCGACCTAACTCAAGACTGAAACCAAACAACCTATATCTCACTCTCATCTCCGTTCACAATTTGACAAAGCTCAAATCTGTCCCCTGCTATTACTAAATAACTCTCCTACGATACACTCATCCTTCCTTACTACGAATACTTTGACATTTCAAGCTCAAAGATTCAAAACTCTTCCTCCAACTCTCTCCATTTCTCTCTGACATAGCTGAAAGACCCACAACTCTCAGAAACAAATTAAAAACATACCCAACGTCTGTGACATCCAATTCTCAATAAATTCGACCTAACTCAAGACTGAAACCATTCAGCCTATATCTCATTCTCGTCTCCGTTCATAATTTGACAAAAAAGCTCAAATCTGTCTGCTGCTATTACTAAAAACTCTCCTACGATACGCTCATCCTTCCTTACTATGAATACTTTGACATTTCAAGCTCAAAGATTCAAAAACCCTTCCTCCAACTCGCTCCGTTCCTCTTTGACATAGCTCAAAGACTTTACCTTCATCTTTATCCAAACAACCCTACGACTAGCAAAATTTCTATATTTTCACCTTCTCTGTTTGCTTTGATCGTGTGTGCCTGTGCGTCCGTCCACTTGCGTTTCTCGGCTTGCGCCGCCGCCGTGGCGGGGCGGTTCTTCCTACGCTCTGCCAACACTGCCCGAGCTAAGACGACAATCAGAACACCTGCGTTGGCCCTTTGCTTGCTCGGACCTGCTCCCGCCCTCCCTCTGCCTCGTCCTGATTGTTGTTGTTGTTGCACCCTCAGGGCATTTTGCCTACCCCCTCACGCAAGCGGTGTTTAGCCACTGCACCTGTTCTCTCCTTCTAAAATTCACTTCCATCCTCCCTTTATTCTTCCTCTGAACCTCCTTCCCCCCTGTCACTAGCATTTTTCTTTCTTCTTCTTTTCGGAAATTTAACTCCTATCACGAAAAGCAGCAGCAGCAACATGTCAGGACGCGGCAAGGGAGGCAAGGTGAAGGGCAAGTCAAAGTCCCGTTCTAGCAGGGCCGGACTCCAGTTCCCCGTGGGTAGGATCCACCGTCTCTTGCGTAAAGGCAACTATGCTGAGCGTGTTGGTGCAGGTGCACCTGTGTACCTTGCAGCCGTCATGGAGTACCTGGCAGCAGAAGTGCTCGAGCTGGCCGGTAACGCCGCCCGCGACAACAAGAAGACCCGCATTATCCCGCGTCATCTTCAGCTTGCCATTCGCAATGACGAGGAGCTGAACAAGCTCCTATCTGGAGTCACCATTGCCCAAGGGGGTGTCCTTCCTAACATCCAAGCTGTGCTCCTCCCCAAGAAGACAGAGAAGAAATAAGAACCCAAGGTTCGTTCACACAAGACAACCTAACCAAACAGGCTCCTTTCGGAGCCACAGGATATCACTTAAAGAGAGAAATATACGACATCAACGTTTTGCAGGATAACACTCTATTTTACGTCTAATTAGCATAGTATTGTGGAAATTGAGTGAAATTGTTTTTGAATGGTGTAGATGTGAAGGGGTACTGCGGGGGCCTGGGGTGGGGGACTTAAACGGGACTTAGAAGGGCGCAAGAAGCAGCAGCAGCTTTAGCAGCAGCAGCAAGGGAGGCGACCTTATTTTCACTCTGGTTCATTGACAGTACACATTTACCAGCAGCATACATTGGAGTCATATTCTAACTGTTGACTAATCAGTGTGTGGGCTAGCCAATTTGGGATAAACAGCAAGAATGTAATGTCCTCAATGAAGTAATGACATAGTTCAAGATACAATAAGTGAGGTGGCCTGAAGTCTTTGACAGTGTCACATTCAATAATATAGTGCTTTAAAGGTGTATCACAAAGTTTACATGCTGAGTGTTCCGGTATGGGTACAGCGTTACTAACTTGCCAGATGTGTCTGTATCCTAACCTAATTGTGGCCACGACTACATCACACAGGCAGGCAGGAGCAAGTTGTTTGGACACTATTCCTAGCCCCCTTGGTCACTGTTCACCTACTGTAGCAGTAAGTAGGTACCTGTTGTAAATCGAAAGGTTGCGAATTCGTATTCAGGGAAAGTTGTTGGAGCTTCTAAACTTGAACTGACACAATCCGAGGAGTGGTGACCCGAGGATCACAGACACTATCTCTCCCACTACAAATCCCTTCCTAACCTCCTGCTCCTTCCTATGTCCTCCCAAAATTGAACCATGCTATCGCAAAGGTAATAATACAGGTAGAGACAACAACATATTTTCCTATTGTCTTATTATATATTAATAACAGAAACGCTGCCGCCATCCCGGAGGCTTTACATTGTCTCACTTTTCATTCCCTCCACAATTCTTCCTCTTACTTCTTCTTCTTCTTCTTCTTCTTCTTCTTCTTCTTCTTCTTCTTCTTCTTCTTCTTCTTCCATCAATACTTTATTAACGGTGTATGTAAGTTTCACCATGTTTTGCACTACAGCGGTAGAGCAAAGTATATTTTGTTAGCAATAAACCAAAAGCATATTTTATGGCCTAATCATCACTACATAGAACACCACCCATAAAGCATGATACTAGTAGACCACAAAAACTGCTATAAACACCCAAAGCATATTTTATTGCCTAATCATCACTACATAGAACACCACTCATAAAGCATGATACTATTAGACCACAAACTGCTATAAACCCCAATAATATACTATACTAGTGACTATAATTGTGTTACCCAATATTATACGAAATAATACTATAAAACATAATAATAAACACACTAATAGTGTATATTAGTTGAATGCACAATCTGATGAAAAATCAAAAAAAAAAAAAAAAACATAACAATAACCTAGAAAGAGTGTAGAGTATTTTTGTGCAAACTATTATACTAGTAGATGGTCTAAGATAACTGTATGTGAAGGAAAAGGTGTGCTCTCCACTCAAACTTTCTTTTTATGAAATCTCCTACTCCCCAGCTGAGCGGTACGCCCAATGGGAAACAAAACGTGGCACATAACACGCCGCCCGCCAGCTCTGGCTCGGTGAATAGGAATCAGTAATCGGGCGGAGTATAAACAACACCGCCGCCAATGTGCTCCTCCCATCTCTGAGGAAATCTGGCGGGCAACTTTGTATTATATTAGCATGTAATAATAATAACAATAATAATAATAATAATACTACTACTAATAATAATAATAATAATAATATTAATAATAATAACATGCAATTTCATTTTATAACACATACTAACAAAATAGTGTATAGCCTACTATACTTAACTATAATAGGTTAGGTTGCGTAGGAGGATCTAAAAAGTACAGTAGTATATACACACACACACACACACACATACATATAGACAACAAACTAAATTAGAAACCACACGTCAGTGAAGTTATCAAATCCTCCAGTTTCTGTCTCCACCTCCTACGCCGACTCAAGTCCCTCGGTGTTCCTGCACACGAGCTCCTCAGTGTTTACGCAACATTCATACTTCCCAAGCTCACCTATGCCTCCTCCACCTGGTCTTCCTCCCTAAATGCCACACAACGTAAACACCTAGAAAAAGTGCAAAAGAGGCCATGCAAGATTATTCTCTACCCTTCCTACTCCACATATCAAGCAGCGCTCAACACACTGACCCTTTAGACTCTCACTGACCATCACCACGACCTCATCTGCAAATTTGGTAAGAAGCTTCTACACCATCCCCGACACCGGCTCCTACTACCACCTGAGATCCCTAGTCCGAGAATTGCTCTTCGACACCACAACCGCATCCAGCCCAGCCCATACGTGCACGAACTGATCGCTATAAGAACAGCCCAGTCCCAACCATTGTAAAAATTATCGATAACTTGTAATAAATCAGTGTACTCACTCCCAGTAAACACTACTCCTTGCACTGTCACTATGCTGAAATGAACTGTAGTTTGAGCTTTTCCCCAGCTAGTTATTATATGTCTTATTTGTGTCACTCATGTTACTTGTATATTATTTGTAATTCGTAACCCATTCCCCAAATATGTAACTGTATATTTTCAGCCTTCTGGCTGCCAAGCACTTTCAATAAACCGTTAATTATTATTATTATTATTATTATTTATATGTTGGCCCATACCAACTCACTCCCCTGAACCCTCCTCCCCACCGGACTATCAACAAGTTCTTGCCATAAGGTACTATCTCATTTGGCAAAGGAATGGAACCAGTGATGAATAGTGGTGAACAGTGCTTAACTCATTGAAAAACAACTCGGCAGTTGAGTCTTACCCAAGCTAGCTAACCACCTTCACACAGTGAGGTCCCAGGTACCCAGTTATACTTCCCCTGAGACTCCACGATAGAGAGGCCTGGGACCACACCTCACCCACTTGAATGAGTGAGTCATGTCGACCACGTGGTGTCCCCAAGATGCTACGACACCACGTAGTGAATGTTTTGCTACAGCATCATGTGAAGTTCCTCATAACACCATCTGTGAGGTAACTGCTACATCATCAGGCCCCTCATAACGCCATCTGTGAGGGAGTTACTACACTACGTGTCTGGTGTTCAACACCTCACCTTACATGATCTATGCGTGCAAACATTAATCTGTATGTTCACTGTGTGCTCCTTCACCTTTCTCTAATGAGGGCTTTTGTTAAACCACCAATGTATGTACTAAGTCAATTGTGTCCAATGTATACTTTCGAAAAGCCCTTGTTTGGGTTAGGTAGGAGAGAGTAGTCGTAATTATTGTCCAAGCCACATTATTTATTTCTATATATAAGTAATGTAGGCTGGTTTTTAAATACCTCAATCCCCTAACGGTGCCGTTTGTATATTAATAAATACCGAAGCCATACAGTACAACACCAGCGAATATGAAGTATCACTGTAACCGGCAACTGTTACTCACTCATACCTACATACATATATAGAGTCTTTACAGAATGATAGCAGACACGGGGAAGACGAACAACAAGAGGAGAAGAGTTAGAAGAAAATCAACTTCAAGCTAAGAAGAAGAATACCAAGACATTTCCGCCAAACAAGAAAACAACACACACACAATCAAGCCGACCAAACACTGAGAAACCATGGCGGAACCCAACATGCACCGGACGCTTGACCTGACTCTATCCTGCCGCATCCAGGCGAGTTGCTGCTTAAAGTCCCTCACGCAAGCGCTGTTTAGCCACTGCACCTATTCTATCCTCCTAAAATTCACTTCAATCCCCCCTGCCACTAGCATGTTATGTATGTATGTATGT
Source organism: Homarus americanus (assembly GCF_018991925.1). Classification (NCBI taxonomy): domain Eukaryota; kingdom Metazoa; phylum Arthropoda; class Malacostraca; order Decapoda; family Nephropidae; genus Homarus; species Homarus americanus. Next base: position 12,364 of record NW_024746145.1, read on the forward strand.
ATGTATGTATGTATGTATGTATGTATGAATGAATGCTAACTGCAACTTTGCGTATTAAAACTCATTACTCTTACCGAAGTAATATAGTGCGTGGTTATGTTATGTCATGTTAGGATAGATTATAAACTACATTGGGTTACATTTCGTGAGGTTCGGTGACGCTACAGGAACTTAGGTGAGGTACCTGGAGGTTAGGTGAATGTTGACTGACTGACTGACTGACTGACAATTATTAGGAAGTGGTTCCAACACGTTCACACACAACCTATACTCATACCACAAGTCCAGAATTAGAGAGGATCATGTTATTGGATATATTTTCAACGATTTACTCAGTGTCTAACCAACTCTTTAGCGATTTAAATGTGGACCTAAAATTAGGTCCGTATATTTGTTTGTCGTGGTGGTGGTGGTGGTGGTGGTGGTGTGCGCCCGTCCATCAGGTTGATTAACCACCAAAACCATAAAGGGTGCGGCCCTGCCGTTTCAGGGCATACACCACATCCATGGCGGTGACGGTCTTCCTTTTTGCGTGCTCGGTGTAGGTGACGGCGTCACGGATGACGTTCTCAAGAAACACCTTGAGGACGCCGCGGGTCTCCTCGTAGATGAGGCCGGATATACGTTTAACACCTCCACGCCGAGCTAGACGACGAATGGCGGGCTTGGTGATACCCTGGATGTTGTCACGAAGCACCTTACGATGACGCTTGGCGCCACCCTTTCCAAGTCCCTTGCCTCCTTTGCCTCGTCCAGTCATGTTGTTGTGGTTGCTACTACAGGTGGTCCTGGTGTGGCTTCGCCCGAAATCGAATCGAAAAATGCTAGTGACAGGGGGGAAGGAGGTTCAGGGGCTTTTGCAAGGCACCAGGAGGAATGATACACATATCAGACCTAGCCAAGGTACTGACATCCTTCGCGGAGGGCCTAGCCGGACTACTGGGCCACAAGATCCAACCCACACAGCTCCAAATACTCATGGGGAGCGTCCTCGGGCAAGTCACCACAGCTCCAGCCACCTCAGTGGAGGAAGCCACGCCGGTCCGCACACGAGTAACAGCCGAGGTACACTCTACACCGAAGAAGGCCACCAGAGAACCCAAGACACCGACAGCTCCCAAGATACCGACGGCTCCCAGAAAGAAACTGGACGTTTCAACTCCCCTGAACCGAACCACGGCCCAGAAGGCAAAAACCACAGAACACGAAGACATGGACCTGATTCAGTTGGAATCGAACTTGGACATCTCCATCGGGGACCACCAGAAGTCCCCGATGAAACAGTGGTGGAAAACGTCAGCACCCTGAACATCCTAACATGGAATGCTCAGGGCATCAAAAACAAGAAACACCTCCTACAAGAAGCAGCAGCCAAGGACAAGCTTGACATCATACTCCTACAAGAAACACTTCTACAAGAACACCACTGTTTCAAATTCAGCGGTTACAAGACATACAGGAGGCATTTCACGCAGGCGTCAACAAGAGGATGTATGATCTTGGTCAAGTCAAGCATACCCTCCGCCGATGTTACGCAGCAATTTCCATGTGGGGAAAACATCGAGACACAGGCCGTCAAAGTAACCCTCCAAGAATGGGAATTAACTGTTCACAACATCTACAAGAACCCAAGGGGCTCACTGGAGGTTACTCAATTATTTGCTTCGGCCGCTGACCACGCCACACTCATAGGAGGGGATTTCAACGCACATCATCCCTTCCTAAGCTCGGCAAGCCCCACAAATGAAGACGGCCTATACCTATACACCACCTTTCAAGATACACCCGAGATCTGCCTCCTGAACACCGGAGAGCCCACCCACACTAGGGGAGGAAGGCTAGATCTAACCTTCGTCTCCAGTGCACTACAGCCTTCGGCCTCCTGGCAGATACACCCCACGCTGACCAGTGACCACTTCGCCACCCTAACAACGCTGAAGGTGAACAAACTCCCCACTCCACCCCCCCCGAGATGGAGATACAATACCCAAAAAGCAGACTGGGGACTCTTTAAGAAACACCTGGCTAAGTGGCGCGAAAAATCACAGCCGGCCGGCGCAGCACCCATGGATGAGACAACCCTCCACCACCAATTGGTCGAGGCGTTTCACCAAGCGGCAGAAGAGGCTATCCCAAAAACAAAACCCACATCAAGACAGTACAATGATTACTGGTACTACTGTCCCAGGGTGAAAGAACTCAACCACAGAGTGAACATGGCCCGAAGAAACTACAGGAGACATCCCACGGCAACAAACAGACATCTCCTGCAAGTCATAGTCAAGGATACCAGGGAAGAGAAGGAAGAAATTAAAAACGTAAGCTGGCTCAAGTGGTGCTCCGAACTGAACGAGCACACCTCCCTGGGCAAGATGTGGGCCCAGATCCGAAGGGCATCTGGGAAGGCGACACCACCACCACCAACTCATCCCAACCCAGAAGAAGAAGCCGAGAGACTTGCAAAACGGTTCTCTGACCGAGCAGCAACGAAGAACCTCCCGAGACAGGCGGAGGAGACACAACGGCGTCTGCGACAGGTCAGACTCCAGACGATCCAAGAGGCCTGCAACAGTGAAGATGACACTGACAGACCATTCAACCAGCAAGAACTCCAGAAGTCGCTAAAACGAAGCAAGGATACAGCTCCAGGGGCCGACAGGATAACCTACTCCATGCTCTCTCATGCCGGTACAGCCGGACACGAGGCTCTGCTGCAAGCCATCAATGCTTCGTGGACAGCACAAAAACTCCCACCGGAATGGAAGAAGGCAGATATACAGCCCATTCCGAAGCCAAGAGAACCAGACAAGCCGAGGCCCATCTCCCTTCTCAGCTGCATAGCGAAGACCGGAGAAAGAATGGCTCTCAACCGACTCAAGTGGAAAGTAGGCAGCCCACACCCTCACATCTTTGCTTACACCGAGAACACCGGCACAGGCAACAACATCGCCGAGATACTCAGCACAGTGGACAACAAACCAGCTCTGGCGGTCTTCCTCGACCTGGAGAAAGCCTTCGAACTAGCAAATCCTTTGGCCATTACAACTACGCTCGCTAAAAAAGGCGTCAAAGGAAGGTTGCTGGGGTGGATCCAGAACTACCTCACACAGAGAGAAGCACGAGTACGTTTTCAGGGAGCAACCTCAAGCTACAGGGTCCACGAAAACGGAACCCCACAAGGAGGCATCCTCAGTCCAATGCTGTTCAATGTCCTGATGGAAAATCTAGTCAAACTTCCCTTCAGACAAACAGCCAAGCTCCTATGCTATGCGGACGACTTACAGCTCATAGTAAGAGGATCGAACAGACTAGCCAACACGCAACACGCACTCCAACTTATAGAAGAGGAGTGCAACAGACTTGGACTCAAGATAAATCCAGCCAAGTCGAAAGCGATGGCCATCTGCACAAACACACCAGACAAGACGCTCTCCATACAAAACACGCCGGTAGTCTGGACCAACGCCCACCAGTGTCTTGGAATCTGGTTTGACCAGAAACTCACCTTCAAGCCGCAACTCGAGTATCTCAGGCACAGGACGAAGAGCAGACACAATATAATGAGGTCGCTCACCAGCAAATCCGCAGGAGCAAACCTTCATGTGCTCAAAGCCTACTACACAGCCGCCATCAGATCGCTGGTAGATTACAGTGCTCCAGCACTCATTGGACTGAGAGAAGACCAAATAGCTAAGCTAGAAGTCATTCAAAACAATACTCTCAGGACCATGCTCGGAGCACCCATGTGGACCAGAATTTGCAATCTGCAAATGGAAACCGAGCTACCACCCCTGGCAGTACGAGTCAAGCAGGTGACAGCCGGTCTCCTCGCCAAAATCTGCAGAGCAGACAAGCCCACAGCTGCCAAGATTCGAATCAGTGCCTCTCTCCACCTCGACCACAGAGTGCGAGGGGCCACCTGGTCGCACGGGGCAAGCGAGGTCATCCGACACCTGCAAGCAGAAACACTCGTCAAGAACAACCAAGACACACGAGACAATGGTTACACTGTTCCTCCACCATGGAGCCCTCCACCAGCCACACTCAATTTCACCGACCTCGGCGATAGTAAAGCCAACCTCCAGAAGGAGGACCTCCAAAAAATATCTCTCCAAGCCATAGCCACCGAGAAACCGGCTGATGCAGCATCATACTTCACAGACGGCTCGGTGGACCCAAAACATCACAGATCCGGAGCGGCCTTCTACACCCAAGGTCAGACCCTCAAATGGAGACTTTCCAACGACTGCTCCACCCTACAAACAGAACTGGTAGCAATCTCAAAGGCCCTACAACACGCTGCAACACAACACAACAAGTCCGTCATAATTCACACGGACTCGAAATCGGCCATGCAAGCGCTGCAACACAGTCAACCAAGAGACAACGTCCACATCATCACCTCGATCCTCGCGCAGCTACAGGAATTCCAAAGCCAAAGCCGACCAGTCGTCTTACACTGGATTCCCAGTCATGTAGGGATCGGAGGAAACGACGTGGCAGACGAAGCAGCCAAGGCGGCTACACGTTCCAGTAGCGTACACATCCAAGTTCCAGCAAGTGTGCAACAGATCAAAAATCACCTCAGAAAGACTACCAAGCTCCACATCAAAAAGAGCTTCCTTCATGCACTCAACGCTGGTTCCCAATCAGCCAAATGGTACCTGGCGGCCACAAAAGGGGAACCACCTTTCGCAGACAAGAAAACTCCAAGACAAACCCAAGTCAGCCTTCACCGACTACGACTAGGGTACAAGTGCTCCTGGCAGATGATCGGAAATGACGTCATGGAATGCACCTACTGTCAGGAGCCAGCAGCCAACCCACTCGAACACTATCTCCTCGATTGCGAGGTCACACAAAGCCTCCGAAACAGAACTCAAATCTCCCAAGAAACACACACAACACCAGCGGCCACTCTAACCCGAAAGGCCCATACAGACCACATTCACCACCTACTCCGGGTCATCACACGATACCCACCACCCAGATAGCTTAGAAAGCATCCTCTCCCAGCAAGTGCGGACCCCAGTTCGGGGGGCGCGCCACTCCGAGGCTGACCACGTCCAAGAGTGGGGGCCGGTGGTAAGCGTCCACTGATCGGGGGTCCGCTCACACCTGCAACCTGCAGTATCCCTCCAATCTGCAGGTGGGACCACCTCCAATCCCAATCCGGTCTGGCTGCTCCTGGAGCTCCAGCCGGAACCACCAAACGGGCCGCCTATAGGCAAAGGCCCGTGTCGGACTACGGTCCGACAATCTATACAACAACAACAACCGGGCCGCCCGTATTGACTATTTCGTCGTCGAGATGGCCCGTACTAAACAGACTGCCCGCAAGTCCACTGGAGGCAAGGCTCCACGGAAGCAGCTTGCCACCAAGGCAGCTCGCAAGTCCGCCCCAGCCACCGGTGGTGTCAAGAAGCCCCATCGTTACAGGCCCGGAACCGTCGCCCTTCGTGAGATCCGTCGTTACCAGAAGAGCACAGAGCTACTCATCAGGAAGCTGCCCTTCCAGCGCCTGGTGCGTCAGATCGCCCAGGATTTCAAGACTGACCTGCGCTTCCAGTCGTCTGCCGTCATGGCTCTGCAGGAAGCCTCTGAGGCTTACCTGGTGGGTCTTTTCGAGGACACCAACCTGTGTGCCATTCACGCCAAGCGCGTTACCATCATGCCCAAGGACATCCAGCTGGCCCGGCGCATCCGCGGAGAGCGTGCTTAAGTCCTCTTCCTTGGGGAAAAACAAAAAGCACAACAAAACCTACCAGACATCTATAACTCGGCCCTTCTCAGGGCCAAAGAACTGTTCTGAAGATAATTTTCATGACAATCGAAATGGTTGGTGGTCGGAGAGCGTTAATTTCGGTTACCCAACTCGCCTAACGGTAAGTTGGTAACATTCGTGGAGGTACGATTGTATAGTAGGTCATCAATTCGGGAGGTGGGTGGGTGCAACAAACAAGAGCTAGTAACAAATAAATATATAAAGAATAAGTAAGTAAATAAATAAATAAAATAAAAGAACATACAATAAAAAAAAATAAAAAAAATGGTTTACATGAAATAGGCGTGCTGCAAACAAGAAATGACGCCCAAACACACTCCATGTATGTCACTTTGCAGTGGGTGTACAACTACTCCACGCAGAATTTATTTATTTATTTATTATGTTTCGATTTAGTCCGGTTTCTACGCCAATAGAGAATGCAGATTATTAAAAATTTTTTTTTATTTATTTCCCTCTCAATATATCACTGTCGGTAACTGTCTCTTTAACATGTAACTGTGGCTCCGATGGAGCCGATTAAGTTGTAGTAGTGGGATGGCGTGTTTGTTGTGCACAAGTAACCTCTTACTTGGAAGAGGTGTACTTGGTGACAGCCTTGGTGCCCTCAGACACGGCATGCTTGGCCGGTTCACCGGGCAGCAAGAGTCGGACAGCTGTCTGGATTTCCCGACTTGTAATGGTGGAGCGTTTGTTGTAGTGCGCCAGGCGGGAAGCCTCGGCAGCGATGCGCTCGAAGATGTCGTTCACGAAAGAGTTCATGATGGACATAGCTTTGGAGGAGACTCCTGTGTCGGGGTGCACTTGCTTCAGTACCTTGTAGATGTAGATGCTGTAGCTTTCCTTCCTCCTGCGCTTCTTCTTCTTGTCACCCTTGGCAATGGCCTTCTGGGCCTTTCCAGCCTTCTTGGCAGCCTTTCCGGAAGTTTTGGGAGGCATGGCGGCACAGTTACTCGTGGCGCGGAGCGAGAGAATTGAAAACTGGCCCGACTAACTTTTCCTTATATACCGAGCGGGCAGCTCAGGATCAGACTGGCTGCAGCTACGGCTCTCTTACATTGGTTGGGTCCGCGAGACGGCCACCTGGCCTGATCCTGAGCTTGGTATAAAAGACCAAGGTGGCGGGCGGAAATTTAACTCCTATCACGAAAAGCAGCAGCAGCAACATGTCAGGACGCGGCAAGGGAGGCAAAGTGAAGGGCAAGTCAAAGTCCCGGTCTAGCAGGGCCGGACTCCAGTTCCCCGTGGGTAGAATCCACCGTCTCTTGCGTAAGGGCAACTATGCTGAGCGCGTTGGTGCAGGTGCCCCTGTGTACCTTGCAGCCGTCATGGAGTACCTGGCAGCAGAAGTGCTCGAGCTGGCCGGTAACGCCGCCCGCGACAACAAGAAGACCCGCATTATCCCACGTCATCTTCAGCTTGCCATTCGCAATGACGAGGAGCTGAACAAGCTCCTGTCTGGAGTCACCATTGCCCAAGGGGGTGTCCTTCCTAACATCCAAGCTGTGCTCCTCCCCAAGAAGACAGAAAAGAAATAAGAACCCAAGGTTCGTTCACACAAGACAACCTAACCAAACAGGCTCCTTTCGGAGCCACAGGATATCACTTAAAGAGAGAAATATACGACATCAACGTTTTGCAGGATAACACTCTGTGGAAATTGAGTGTAAATGTTTTAGAATGGTGTAGATGTGAAGGGCGGTTGTGGGGGCCTGGGGTGGGGGACTTAAACGGGACTTAGAAGGGCGCAAGAAGCAGCAGCAGCAGCAGCAGCAGCAGCCAGGGAGGCGACCTTATTTTCAGTCAGGTTCATACACAAATAAATACATCAGATTCATTGACAGTACAGTACACATTTACCAGTGTGGGCTAGCCAATTTGGGATAAAGAGCAAGAATGTAATGTCCTCAATGAAGTAATGACATAGTTCAAGATACAATAAGTGAGGTGGCCTGAAGTCTTTGACAGTGTCACATTCAATAATATAGTGCTTTAAAGGTGTATCACAAAGTTTACATGCTGAGTGTTCCGGTATGGGTACAGCGTTACTAACTTGCCAGATGTGTCTGTATCCTAACCTAATTCTGGCCACGACTACATCACACAGGCAGGCAGGAGCAAGTTGTTTGGACACTATTCCTAGCCCCCTTGGTCCCTGTTCACCTACCTACTGTAGCAGTAAGTAGGTACCTGTTGTAAATCGAAAGGTTGCGAATTCGTATTCAGGGAAAGTTGTTGGAGCTTCTAAACTTGAACTGACACAATCCGAGGAGTGGTGACCCGAGGATCACAGACACTATCTCTCCCTTCCTAACCTCCTGCTCCTTCCTCTGTCCTCCCAAAATTGAACCATGCTATCGCAAAGGTAATAATACAGGTAGAGACAACAACATATTTTCCTATTGTCTTATTATATAATAATAACAGAAACGCTGCTGCCGCCATCCCGGAGGCTATACATTGTCTCACTGTTCATTCCCTCCACAATTCTTCCTCTTACTTCTTCTTCTTCTTCTTCTTCCATCAATACTTTATTAACGGTGTATGTAAGTTTCACCCTGTTTTGCACTACAGCGGTAGAGCAAAGTATATTTTGTTAGCAATAAACCAAAAGCATATTTTATGGCCTAATCATCACTACATAGAACACCAACCATAAAGCATGATACTAGTAGACCACAAAAACTGCTATAAACACCCAAAGCATATTTTATTGCCTAATCATCACTACATAGAACACCACTCATAAAGCATGATACTATTAGACCACAAACTGCTATAAACCCCAATAATATACTATACTAGTGACTCTAATTGTGTTACCCAATATTATACGAAATAATACTATAAAACATAATAATAAACACACTAATAGTGTATATTAGTTGAATGCACAATCTGATGAGAAGTCAAAAAAAAAAAAAACAACATAACAATAACCTAGAAAGAGTGTAGAGTATTTTTGTGCAAACTATTATACTAGTAGATGGTCTAAGATAACTGTATGTGAAGGAAAAGGTGTGCTCTCCACTCAAACTTTCTTTTTATGAAATCTCCTACTCCCCAGCTGAGCGGTACGCCCAATGGGAAACAAAACGTGGCACATAACACGCCGCCCGCCAGCTCTGGCTCGGTGAATAGGAATCAGTAATCAGGCGGAGTATAAACAACACCGCCGCCAATGTGCTCCTCCCATCTCTGAGGAAATCTGGCGGGCAACTTAGTATTATATTAGCATGTAATAATAATAACAATAATAATAATAATACTACTACTACTACAAATAATAATAATAATAATATTAATAATCATAATATTAATAATAATAACATGCAATTTCATTTTATAACACATACTAACAAAATAGTGTATAGCCTACTATACTTAACTATAATAGGTTAGGTTGCGTAGGAGGATCTAAAAAGTACAGTAGTATACACACACACACACACACACACACACTTCGCTACTATATGCCAGACGCTCCCCCGGCTTGACACAACCACTCTCCCTGCTTACCTACCAGCCCCCCCTTCCCACTGACTTAGTAGAAGTATTTGAAATAGCAAAACGCCTGGACAAACTAAAATTAAAACGCTCTACCACCCCCATTGACTTACCAATGAAACGCTTCAAGGAGTTCTCCCCGGAGCTTGCTAAACCCCTATGCTCCATCATCAATGCTTCTTTCAGTCAAGCCAGATGCCCAGCTGACTGGAAGACCTCTTATGTATCACCAGTACCCAAGTCAACCAGCCCACAATCCTTAAATCAGCTACGACCTATTGCAATCACCCCAATACCCAGCCTAATCTGTGAAAGTTTTGTGTTCGACTGGCTGGGCTTTTGCTGATATTGCAGGAGTCGTAGTAGACCCTCAGCAATTTGGCAACATGAAAACTTCCTCCACCACTGACTGACTGTCTTGTCAGCTTTCTCGATTACATATACCGCCATCTCGAGAAACGAAAAACGTCTGTAGCTGTCGCCTTCATTGATTTCACTAAAGCGTTCGACCTAGTCGACCACAATATAATCATCAACTAAGCTATTGACCTCGGGCTTCGGAGAAGTCTTATTATACCAGGGCTTACAGACTTCCTCAGTGACCGACGCCAAGCTGTACGCTTCCGAGGGGCTGGCTGTCTCCACCTTTCAGTCACTCACCTGTGGCGTCCCCCAAGGCACCAAGATGGGACCACTCTGCTTCCTTATGCTCATCAATGATGCCCTAAGAGAAACCCCTGCTCGCTGGAAATATGTCGACGACTCCACCATTGGGATCAGCGTCAACAATTCTGCTCCAAACTATACCGCCCTTCAGGATTTATTGAACAGTCTCCAAAACTGGGCCACCAACAACCATGGTTATGCACATCAACCTCTCCTCCGACATTGTCCCACCTCCTTCCATTACTCTAGGTCCGAACACACTCCAGGTTTTAGATTCCACGAAGCTCCTCGGCGTCACCATAGACAACAAACTAAATTAGAAACCACACGTCAGTGAAGTTATCAAATCCTCCATTTTCCGTCTCCACCTCCTACGCCGACTCAAGTCCCTCGGTGTTCCTGCACACGAGCTCCTCAGTGTTTATACAACATTCATACTTCCCAAGCTCACCTGGTCTTCCTCCCTAAATGCCACACAACGTAAACACCTAGAAAAAGTGCAAAAGAGGCCATGCAAGATTATTCTCTACCCTTCCTACTCCACATATCAAGAAGCGCTCAACACACTGACCGACCCTTTAGACTCTCACTGACCATCACCACGACCTCATCTGCAAATTTGGTAAGAAGCTTCTACACCGGCTCCTACTACCACCTGAGATCCCTAGTCCGAGAATTGCTCTTCGACACCACAACCGCATCCAGCCCATACGTGCACGAACTGATCGCTATAAGAACAGCCCAGTCCCAACCATTGTAAAAATTATCGATAACTTGTAATAAATCAGTGTACTCACTCCCAGTAAACACTACTCCTTGCACTGTCACTATGTTGAAATGAACTGTAGTTTGAGCTTTTCCCCAGGTAGTTATTATATGTCTTATTTGTGTCACGCATGTTACTTGTATATTATTTGTAATTCGTAACCCATTCCCCAAATATGTAACTGTATATTTTCAGCCTTCTGGCTGCCAAGCTCTTTCAATAAACCGTTAATTATTATTATTATTATTATTATTATTATTTATATGTTGGTCCATACCAACTCACTCCCCTGAACCCTCCTCCCCACCGGACTATCAACAAGTTCTTGCCATAAGGTACTATCTCATTTGGCCAAGGAATGGAACCAGTGATGAATAGTGGTGAACAGTGCTTAACTCAGTGAAAAACAACTCGACAGTTGAGTCTTACCCAAGCTAGCTAACCACCTTCACACAGTGAGGTCCCAGGTACCCAGTTATACTTCCCCTGAGACTCCACGATAGAGAGGCCTGGGACCACACCTCACCCACTTGAATGAGTGAGTCATGTCGACCACGTGGTGTCCCCAAGATGCTACGACAACACGTAGTGAATGTTTTGCTACAGCATCATCATGTGAATTTCCTCATAACACCATCTGTGAGGTAACTGCTACATCATCAGGCCCTCATAACGCCATCTGTGAGGGAGTTACTACACTACGTGTCTGGTGTTCAACATCTCACCTTACATGATCTACGCGTGCAAACATTAATCTGTATGTGCACTGTGTGCTCCTTCACCTTTCTCTAATGAGGGCTTTTGTTAAACCACCAATTTATGATGTACTAAGTCATTTGTGTCCAATGTATACTTTCGAAAAGCCCTTGTTTGGGGAAGGTAGGAGAGAGTAGTCGTCATTATTGTCCAAGCCACATTATTTATTTCTATATATAAGTAATGCAGGCTGGTTTTTAAATACCTCAATCCCCTAACGGTGCCGTTTGTATATTAAGAAATACCGAAGCCATACAGTACAACACCAGCGAATATGAAGTATCACTGTAACCGGCAACTTTTACTCACTCATACCTACATACATATAGAGAGTCTTTACAGAATGATAGCAGACACGAGGAAGACGAACAACAAGAGGAGAAGAGTTAGAAGAAAATCAACTTCAAGCTAAGAAGAAGAATACCAAGACATTTCCTCCAAACAAGAAAACAACACACACAATCAAGCCGACCAAACACTGAGAAACCATGGCGGAACCCAACATGCACCGGACGCTTGACCTGACTCTATCCTGCGGCATCCAGGCGAGTTGCTGCTTAAAGTCCCTCACGCAAGCGCTGTTTAGCCACTGCACCTATTCTATCCTCCTAAAATTCACTTCAATCCCCCCCTGCCACTAGCATGTTATGTATGTATGTATGTATGTATGTATGTATGTATGTATGTATGTATGAATGAATGATAACTGCAACTTTGTGTATTAAAACTCATTACTCTTACCGAAGTAATATAGTGCGTGGTTATGTTATGTCATGTTAGGATAGATTATAAACTACATTGGTTTACATTTCGTGAGGTTCGGTGACGCTACAGGAAGTTAGGTGAGGTACCTGGAGGTTAGGTGAATGTTGACTGACTGACTGACTGACTGACTGACAATTATTAGGAAGTGGTTCCAACACGTTCACACACAACCTATACTCATACCACAAGTCCAGAATTAGAGAGGATCATGTTATTGGATATATTTTCAACGATTTACTCAGTGTCTAACCAACTCTTTAGCGATTTAAATGTGGACCTAAAATTAGGTCCGTATATTTGTTTGTCGTGGTGGTGGTGGTGGTGTGCGCCCGTCCATCAGGTTGATTAACCACCAAAACCATAAAGGGTGCGGCCCTGCCGTTTCAGGGCATACACCACATCCATGGCGGTGACGGTCTTCCTTTTTGCGTGCTCGGTGTGGGTGACGGCGTCACGGATGACGTTCTCCAGAAACACCTTGAGGACGCCGCGGGTCTCCTCGTAGATGAGGCCGGATATACGTTTAACACCTCCACGCCGAGCTAGACGACGAATGGCGGGCTTGGTGATACCCTGGATGTTGTCACGAAGCACCTTACGATGACGCTTGGCGCCACCCTTTCCAAGTCCCTTGCCTCCTTTGCCTCGTCCAGTCATGTTGTTGTGGTTGCTACTACAGGTGGTCCTGGTGTGGCTTCGCCCACGGTTTGGTGGGAGTAGGTGGCGTGCTGTGGGCGCAGCGGTAGTATCGTTCATCCAAGGCCGTCCCTCCCTCTTGGAGGTGGGGCGTAGCTTGCGGATGACGCATGCGGCACTCGTGGCCAATGAGGTGGCCACTGAGGTGGAGAATGTCTGTATATAAGCCCGCCCGCCTGCCAGGCCGCCCGTATTTACTATTTCGTCGTCGAGATGGCCCGTACTAAACAGACTGCCCGCAAGTCCACTGGAGGCAAGGCTCCACGGAAGCAGCTTGCCACCAAGGCAGCTCGCAAGTCCGCCCCAGCCACCGGTGGTGTCAAGAAGCCCCATCGTTACAGGCCGGAACCGTCGCCCGCCATTGAATCGTCGTTACACCAGAAAACAAGAGCTACTCATCAGAAAGCTGCCCTTCCAAGCGCCTGGTGCGTGAGATCGCCCAGGATTTCAAGACTGACCTGCGCTTCCAGTCGTCTGCCGTCATGGCTCTGCAGGAAGCCTCTGAGGCTTACCTGGTGGGTCTTTTCGAGGACACCAACCTGTGTGCCAATCACGCCAAGCGCGTTACCATCATGCCCAAGGACATCCAGCTGGCCCGGCGCATCCGCGGAGAGCGTGCTTAAGTCCTCTTCCTTGGGGAAAAACAAAAAGCACAACAAAACCTACCAGACATCTATAACTCGGCCCTTCTCAGGGCCAAAGAACTGTTCTGAAGATAATTTTCATGACAATCGAAATGGTTGGTGGTCGGAGAGCGTTAATTTCGGTTACCCAAATCGCCTAACGGTAAGTTAGTAACATTCGTGGAGGTACGATTGTATAGTAGGTCATCAATTCGGGAGGTGGGTGGGTGCAACAAACAAGAGCTAGTAACAAATAAATATATAAAGAATAAGTAAGTAAATAAATAAATAAAATAAAAGAACATACAATAAAATAAAAAAAAAAAAATTGTTTACATGAAATAGGCGTGCTGCAAACAAGAAATGAAGCCCAAACACACTCCATGTATGTCACTTTGCAGTGGGTGTACAACTACTCCACGCAGAATTTATTTATTTATTTATTATGTTTCGATTTAGTCCGGTTTCTACGCCAATAGAGAATGCAGATTATTATAATTGTTTTTTTATTTATTTCCCTCTCAATATATCACTGTCGTTAACTGTCTCTTTAACATGTAACTGTGGCTCCGATGGAGCCGATTAAGTTGTAGTAGTGGGATGGCGTGTTTGTTGTGCACAA
>NW_024746146.1:0-19276 GCF_018991925.1 Homarus americanus
CTCATTTATGCTTGGTTCAGTTACGTATTGCTGCTCTTTCTCCCAGTCATACCTGTCACTGTCTCTTTCTCACCTGTCACTGTCTTTCTCCCAGTCATACCTGTCACTGTCTCTTTCTCCACACTTGTCACTGTCTTTCTCCCAGTCATACCTGTCACTGTCTCTTTCTCACACTTGTCTGTCTTTCTCAGTCATACCCTGTCACTGTCTCTTTCTCCACACCTGTCCTGTCTTTCTCCCAGTCATACCTGTCACTGTCTCTTTCTCACACCTGTCACTGTCTTTCTCCCAGTCATACCTGTCACTGTCTCTTTCTCCACACCTGTCACTGTCTTTCTCCCAGTCATACCTGTCACTTTCTCTTTCTCACACTTGTCACTGTCTTTCTCTCCCAGTCATACCTGTCACTGTCTCTTTCTCACACTTGTCACTGTCTTTCTCCAGTCATACCTGTCACTCTCTTTCTCCACACACTTGTCACTGTCTTTCTCCCAGTCATACCTGTCACTGTCTCTTTCTCACACTTGTCACTGTCTTTCTCCCAGTCATACCTGTCACTGTCTCTTTCTCACACCTGTCACTGTCTTCTCCCAGTCTTCCTGTCACTGTCTCTTTCTCACACCTGTCACTGTCTCTCCCAGTCATACCTGTACTGTCTCTTTCTCACACCTGTCACTGTCTTTCTCCCAGTCATACCTGTCACTGTCTCTTTCTCACACCTGTCACTGTCTTTCTCCCAGTCATACCTGTCACTTTCTCTTTCTCACACTTGTCACTGTCTTTCTCCCAGTCATACCTGTCACTGTCTCTTTCTCCTGTCACTGTCTTTCTCCCAGTCATACCTGTCACTGTCTCTTTCTCCACACTTGTCACTGTCTTTCTCCAGTCATACCTGTCACTGTCTCTTTCTCACACTTGTCACTGTCTTTCTCCCAGTCATACCTGTCACTGTCTCTTTCTCACACCTGTCACTGTCTTTCTCCAGTCATACCTGTCACTGTCTCTTTCTCACACACTTGTCACTGTCTTTCTCCCAGTCATACCTGTCACTTTCTCTTTCTCACACTTGTCACTGTCTTTCTCCCAGTCATACCTGTCACTGTCTCTTTCTCACACTTGTCACTGTCTTTCTCCCAGTCATACCTGTCACTGTCTCTTTCTCACACCTGTCACTGTCTTTCTCCCAGTCATACCTGTCACTGTCTCTTTCTCACACTTGTCACTGTCTTTCTCCCAGTCATACCTGTCACTGTCTCTTTCTCACACTTGTCCTGTCTTTCTCCCAGTCATACCTGTCACTGTCTCTTTCTCCACACCTGTCACTGTCTTTCTCCCAGTCATACCTGTCACTGTCTCTCCACACTTGTCACTGTCTTTCTCCCAGTCATACCTGTCACTTTCTCTTTCTCACACTTGTCCTGTCTCTCTCCCAGTCATACCTGTCACTGTCTCTTTCTCACACTTGTCACTGTCTTTCTCCCAGTCATACCTGTCACTGTCTCTTTCTCACACCTGTCACTGTCTTTCTCCCAGTCATACCTGTCACTTTCTCTTTCTCACACTTGTCACTGTCTCTCTCCCAGTCATACCTGTCACTGTTTCTCTCACACATGTCACTGTCTCTCTCTCACACCTGTCACTGTCTCTCTCTCGCACACCTGTCACTGTCTCTTTCTCTAACCTGTCACTCACTTGACACTCATAACACACTTGACACTCTGGCATTCATGATACACTTGACACTCATGACACACTTGACACTCATAACACACTTGACACTCTGGCATTCATGATACACTTGACACTCATGACACACTTGACACTCATAACACACTTGACACTCTGGCATTCATGATACACTTGACACTCATGACACACTTGACACTCATAACACACTTGACACTCTGGCATTCATGATACACTTGACACTCATGACACACTTGACACTCATGACACACTTGGCACTCTGGCATTCAGGACACACTTGAAAATTATGACACACTTGACACTCATAACAAACTTGACACTTGAGAAATACTCTACACTCATGTCATGACACACTTGACACTCATGACACTCATGACACAATAGACACTCATGACACACTTGACACTCATGACACACTTGACACTCATGACACACTTGACACTCATGACACACTTGACACTCATGACACTCATGACACAATAGACACTCATGACACAATAGACACTCATGACACACTTGACACTCATGACACACTTGACACTCATGACACACTTGACACTCATGACACTCATGACACACCACTAAACACAAATGACACCTAACACGTTGGGATGTAGTGAGATGTAAGACCAAGATTAAGAGATGAGTACAGGTGTAGGTAGAACTTATACTGGTGGTAGTGGTGGTAGTGGTGTTGGTGGTACTGTTGGTGATAGTGGTGATAGTAGGGGTAATGGTGGTAACAGTAGTGGAGGTGGTATTAGTAATAACAGTGGTGGTGGTGGTGTTTGTAATGACAGTAGTGGTGGTAGTAAATGGTCGTATTACTAGTGGTGGTGGATGGGAGTGATGGTGGCAGAAGTGGTGGTGGTAGTAGTAGTAGTAGTGGTGGTGGTGGTGGTGATAATATTATAAATATTAGTAGCGGTGGTGGTAAAGGCAGTTGTAGTATTAGTAGCGGTGATAATGGTAGTGGGTGTGGTTGTTTTAGCGATGGTAGTATTATTGGTGGTGAGAATTTCCACCATAGGACTTCAAACACATTCAATGAAGCCCGTGTTGACGTCAGTGCTCGAGGATTCTGGACGCAGGGACAGCGAGCCTTCTTCGACATCGGGATTTTTGATCCCATGGCTGCATTTCACCGTAACCTAGCTCTCGATGCTGCACACATGAGGAACGAGAACGACAAGATAAGGGCATATGGGGAGAGAATTCAGAACGTTGATCAAGGCAGCTTCACTCCTCTTGTGTTCACAACATCTGGTGGGATGGGACCAAGTGCAAGATGCTTCCACGCCAGACTCGCGGAGGTGCTATCCGAACTGAAGCAGCAGCCCAGAAGTTATGTTACAGCCTGGATGAGATGTCGACTCCTTCTCTCACCTTTGGTCGGCTTTGCTCTGCCTTAGGGGAACGAGAGCATCGGCCCCAAAGCCGACAACAGTTACAGATATTGACTATGAGGCTACAGTCACTGAATGCCGCATAGATCTGCGGCTCAACTAACTCAACACAGCCAGGGTAGCTACTTATGTATTAGGATATTTAATATTAAGGTAATAAAATGGCGGCGAAGGTGTGACTATTTGGGGAGGCTGGAGGCCATTTAAAAAAAAAGTAGTAGTGATGGTGGTAGTAGTGTAAATAGTTGTGGTAGTGGTGGTAAAGATAGTAGTGGTGGTGGTAGTAGCATAAGTAGTTGTGGTGGTGGTAGTAGTATAAGTAGTGGTGGTGGTGGTGGTGGTAATTATAAAGTGGTTGTTGAAGGTGGTAGTAGCATAAGTAGTGGTGGTGGTAGTGGTGTAAGGTGTGGTTAGTGGTGGTGGTAGTAGTATAAGTAAGTGGTGGTAGCAGTATAAGGTACTTGTATTGTGGTAGTAGTATAAGTAGGTGGTGGTGGTGGTAGTGTAAAGTAGTTGTGGTGGTGGTGGTAAAGATAGTAGTGGTGGTGGTAGTAGCATAAGTGGTTGTGGTATGGTAGTAGTATAAGTAATGAATTGGTGGTGGTGGTGGTGGTGTAGCAGTATAAGTAGTTGTGGTGGTAAGTAGTATAAGTAGTGGTGGTGGTGGTGGTAGTAGTGTGTAAGTGGTTATTGGTGGTGGTAGTATGTTGTGGTGGTGATGGTGGTGGTAGCAGTATAAGTGGTTGTGGTTGTGGTAGTATATAAGTAGTGGTGGTGGTGGTGGTGGTGGTAGTAGTGTAAGTGGTTGGTGGTTATTGGTGGTGGTAGTAGCATGAGTGTTATTGGTGGTGGTAGTAGTATAAGTAGTAGGGTGGTGATGGTGGTGGTGGTGGTAGCAGTGGTGTGTGGTGGTAGTAGTATAAGTAAGGTGGTGGTGGTGTAGTAGTGTAAGAATTGTGGTGGTGGTAGTAGTATAAGAAGAAGTGGTGGTGGTGGTAAAGATAGTAGTGGTGGTGGTAGTAAATAGTAGTTGTGGTGGTCGTAGTAAGTATAGTGTGGTAGTGGTGGCAATTGGTGGTGGTGGTGGTGGTGGTGGTGGTGTTGTGGTGGTGGTAATGGCACTATAAGGAAGTGGTGGTGGTGGTAAGATGTAGTGGTGGTGGTAGCAATATAAGTGGTGGTGGTGGTGGTAGCAGTATAAGTGGTGGTGGTGGTAGGCAGTGGTGGTGGTGGTGGTGGTGGTGGTGGTATGGTAAGGTGGTGGTGGTGGTGGTGGTGGTAGGTATAAGTGTGGTGGTGGTGGTGGTAGCAGTATAAGTAGGGTGGTGGTGATGGTGTGTGGTGGTGGTGGTGGTAGTAGTATAAGTGGTGGTGGTGGTGGTGGTAGTAGTATAAGTGGTGGTGGTGGTGGTGAGGTGCAAGTAGAGGTGGTGGTGATGGTGTGGTAGTAGTATAAGTCATGGTGGTGGTGGTGGTGGTATTTGATATAAGTGGTTGTAATTGGTGGTAGCAGTATAAAGTGGTGGTGGTGGTGGTGGTGGTAACAGTATAAGTAGTGGTGGTGGTAGTGGTGGAAGCAGTATAAGTAATTAATGGTGGTGGTGGTGGTGGTAGTAATTATAGTAGTGGTGGTGGTGGTAGCAGTATAAGTAGTGGTGGTGGTGATGAGGTGGTAGTGTTATAAGTATTATTGGTGGTGGTGGTGTTGGTGGTATTATAAGTAGTGGTGGTGGTGGTGGTGGTGGGTGGTGAGTAGTAATTATAAGTGAGTGGGTGGTGGTGGATTAAGATGAAGTGGTGGTGGTTGGGTGGTGAGTAAAGTTAATGGTAATTGGTGGTGTGGTAGTAGTATAAGTAGTGGTGGTGGTAGTAGTATAAGTGAGTGGTGGGTGTGGTGGGTGGTGGTGGTGGTAGTGAGTGTAAGTGTGGTGGTGGTGGGGTGGTGGTGAGATGGTGAGTGGTGGTGGTGGTGGTGGTGAGTGGTGGTTAAAGTGGTGGTGGTGAGTGGGCATAAGTGGTGGTGGTGGGGTGGTGGGGTGGTGGGTGGTGGTGTGGTGGTGGTGGTGGGGATGGTGGTGGTGGTGGTGAGTAGTAGTAAAGTGGTGGTGGTGGTGGTGAGTGGATGGTGTGAGTGGTGGTGGTGAGTGGTATAAGTGTGGTGGTGGTGGTAAAGATAGTGGTGGTGGTGGTGGTGGTGGTATTGTAAGTGGTGGTGGTGGTGGTGGTGGAGTAAGTGGTGGTGGTGGTAGAATGTGTAGTGGTGGTGTGGTGTGGAGTGTGGTTGTGGTGGGTGTAAGTGGTGTGTGATTGGTGGTGGTGGAGTAAGTATGGTGTGGTGGTGGTGGGTGGTGGTGATGGTATGAATATAAGTGGTTGTGGTGGTGGTGGTAAAGATAAGTGTGGTGGTGGGAGTGTGGTGGGGTGGTGAATTATAAGTGGTTGTGGTGGTGGTGGTGGTGTTGAGTGTGTGTATAAGTGGTGGTGTGGTGGTGTGGTGTGTAGAAGTGGTTGTGGTGGTGGTGGTGAGTGTAAGTGTGGTGGTGGTGGTGGTGGTATGTAAGTGGTGGTGGTGGTGGTATAAGTGGTGGTGGTGGTGGGTGGTTATAAGTAGTTGTGGTGAGGTGGGGTAGTAAAGTGAGTGGTGGTGGTGGTGGTGAAAGAGTATAAGTGGTGTGGTGGTGGTGTAGTAAGTATAAAGTGAGTGTGGTGGTGGTGGTGGTAGAAGTGTGTGGTGGTGGTGGTGGTGGTGGTAGTGGTATAAGTAGTGGTGGTGGTGGTGGTAAAAGATAGTGAGGTGGTGAAGGTGGTGGTGGTGAAGTGGTATGAGAGAAGTGTGGTGAGTGGTGGTGGTGGTGAGTGGTGTAAGTGTGGGTGGTGGTGGGGTGGTCAAGATAGTGAGTGGTGGTGGGTAGTAGTATAAGTGGTAGTGGTGGTGGTGTGGGTAAGATAAGTAAGTAGTGGTGAGTGAGGTGGTGGTGAGGTGGTGGTGGTGAGTGAGTGTAAAAGTAGTGGTGGGTGTGGTGGTGGTGTGGATATAAGTGAGTGGTGTTGGTGGTGGTGAGAAGTGTGGTAGTGGTGGGGTGGTGGTGAGATGGTGGTGGTGGTGGTGATGAGTATATAAGTGGCAGTGGTGGTGGTGGTGGAGTAAAGATGGTAGTGTGGTGGTGGTGGTGGTGGTAGTAGTATAAGGTGGTGGTGGTGGTGGTGATAGTGAAGTATAAGTGGTGGTGGTGGTGGTGGTGGTGAGTGGTGGTGAACAATTGGTGGTGGTGGTGGTGTGGTTGTGAGGTGGTGGTGGTGGTGGTATAAGTGAGTGGTGGTGGTTGTGGTGGTGTGAGGTGGTGGTGGTGAGGTGGTGGGTGGTGAGTGTAAGAAGTGGTGGTGGTGGGGTGTGTGTGTAGTGGTGGGGTGGTGGTGAGGTGAGTGGGTGGTGGTGGTGGTGTGGTGGTGAGTGAGTGTAAGTGGTTGTGGTGTGGGGTGGGTGATGTGAGTATAGGTGGGGTGGTGGTGGTTAGTTGGTGGTGGTGGTGGTGAGAAGTGGTATAAGTGGTTATGGTAGTGGTGGTATAAGTGGTGTGGTGATTGAGGTGGTGGTGGTAGCAGTGTAAGTGGTGGTGGTGGTGGTAGTATAAGTAGTGGTGGTGGTGAGTGTGGTGGTGGTGGTGAGTGTGTGGTGTTGTGGTGGTTGTAATTATAAGTGAGTGGTGTGGTGGTGGTGGTAGCATTGTAAGTAGTGTGGTAGCAGTATAAGTAGTGGTGGTGTTGGTATTATAAGTAGTGAGGTGGTGGTAGTAGTATAAGTAGTTGTGGTGGTGGTGGTGGTGTTGGTGAGTAGAGTATAAGTGGTTGTGGTGGTGGTAGTAGGTATAGAAAGTGGTGGTGGGTGGTGGTGTTGGTGGTGGCAGTTAGTGATTAATGGTGTTGGTGGTGGTGTTGGGGTGGTGGTAGTATAAGTAGTGGTGGTGGTGGTGGGTGTGTAGTATAAGTGGTTGTGGTGGTGGTAGTATATAAATAGTGGTTGAGTGGTGGTGTTGGTGGTGGCAGTATAAGTGGTTAGTGGTGGTGGTAGTAGTATTAGGTGTTGGTGGTGGTGAGTATGGAGTGATAAAGTGGTTGTGGTGGTGGTAGTAGTATAAGTAGTAAGATGGTGGTGGGGGTGTTGGTGGTGCAGTATAAGTGGTTGTGGTGGTGGTGGTGAGTATAAGTAAGTGGTGGTGGTGGTGGTGGTGGCATTATAAGTGGTGAAGGTGGTGGTGGTGGTGGTAGTATAAGTGGCGGTGGTGGTGGTGGTGAGTAAGATGGTGGTGGTGGTGGGTAGTGGGGTGGCATTATAAGTGGTGGTGTTGGTGGTGGTAGTAGTATGAGAAGTGGCGGTGATGGTGGTGAGTAAAGATGGTGGTGGTGGTGGTGATGAGTATAAGTGGTGGTGGTGGTGGTGGTGGAGATGAGTGAGTGGTGTGGTGGAATAGTGGTGTGGTGGTGGGTGGTGAGTGGTATAAGTGGCGGTGGTGGTGGTGGTGGTGGCATTATAAGTGAGTGGTTGGTTGGTGGTGGTGATATGATAATTGGCAGGGTGTGGTGGTGGTGAGATAGTGAGTGGTGGTGGTGGTGGTATGAAGTGGTGGTGGTGGTGGTGGTAAGAGATGAGGTGAGTGGTGGTGGTGGTGGTGGTGATGGTGTAAGTGTGGTTGTGGTGGTGGGTGGTGAGTGGTATAAGTGGTGGTGGTGGTGGGGTGGTAAGGATGTGGTGAATTGGGGTGGTGTGGGTGGTGGTGTAGGTATAAAGTGGTTGTGGTGGTGGTGGTGGTAGTATAAATAGTGGTGGTGAGTGAGGTATGTGTAGTAATTGTGGTGGTGGGGTGGTAGTAGGTATAAGTGGTGTGGTGGTGGTGGTGGTAATTATAAGTGGTGGTGGTGGTGAGTGAATGGTAGTGGTGGTGGTGGTGGTGGTGGTAAGTATTGGTGTGGTTGGTGGTGGTAGTGTATGAAGTGGTGGTGGTGGTGGTGGTGGTGGTGGTGGTGGTGGTATAAGTGGATTGTGGTGGTGGTGGTAGTTATAAGTGGTGGTGGTGGTGGTGGTGGTGGTGGTATAAGTGGTGGGTGGTGGTGGTAGTGTGGTGGTGGTGGTGGTGGTGGCAGTGTAAGTGGTGTGGTGGTGGTGGTGGTGTGGTGTATGGTGGTGGTGGTGGGGTGGTGGGGATGGTGTGGTGGTGGTGTGGTGTGGTGGGTGGTGGTCGTGGGTGAGGTGGCAGTGTAAGTGGTGGTGGTGGTGGTGGTGGTGGTAAGAGATGGTGGTGGTGGTGGTGGTGAAGTGGTGTAAGTGGTGGTGGTGGGGTGGTGGTAGATGGTGGTGGTGGTGGTGGTATATGATGGTGGTGTGGTGTGGTTTGGTGGTGGTGGTGTAGAAGTGGTGGGTGGTGGTGGTAGTGATGGTGGTGGTTTAGGTGGTGGTGGTAAGTATAAGTAATAGGTGGTGGTGGTGGTAGCAGTATAAGTGGTGGTGGTGCAGTGTAAGTAGTGAGTGGTATTGGTGTGTGTTATAAGTAGTGGTGGTGGTGAGTGTATTATAAGTGAGTGGTGGTGGTGGTGGTGGCAGTACAAGTAGTGGTGGTGGTTGTAGAGGTAATATAAGAAGTTCTGGTGGTCGTAGTGGTATAAGTAGTAATTGTGGTGGTGGTGGTGGCAGGTACAAGTGGTGGTGGTGGTGGTGGAAGTGAGTAGTGAGTTCTGGTGGGTCGTAGTGGTATAAGTGGTGGTGGTGGTGGTGTGAGTGAGATGGTGGTGGTGGTGGTAGTGGTATAAGTAGTGGTGGTGGTGGTGGTAGTATAAGTGAGTATGGGGTTTTGGCGGAAGTGAGGTCAATAACTAGGACGGCCAAGACATCTAGGCATAGCAGTGCTTTCGGACTTCAGACCAGTGCATGGCAGGAAGGTGAATGAGTGGGGTTAGTGGTCAAGCTCTGTCTGGGATTGCTAACACAAAGGCCTTCAAGCCGCTGCATTCACCCATGGAGTCAAGCATCGTTGGAACACCCACGTGCGTACTATCCTGATATCGGACCCTCCTGCCCTCTGGAAGAAGCTGTGATGTCAAGTCATTCCCAAGTTAGTGAACACTCCCCCAGCAAAGAAGAGCACTTCTTGCACTTCCATCAAGACTGGGAGGGATGGATGCCAATCCCAGAGGTGCAGCCTGAACATGAAAATTCAGAAGCTCAGCAGCCCTCACGGACCATATGTAGCCCAGGACGCAACAAGAGTCAGAGACCAGTGAAGTAAACAAAGATTCATGGAGTCCCATTACAGCAGATCGGCACTGCCAAAATGATAAGGTAGCTGTTGCTGCAGGTTGAAAATTGAAAAAAAAGTAGCTAGCGCAGGAGATGGGCGCCTCGAACTGGTTAACTTACGTTACCGATAAGGGCAAATGGTTTCCAGTCTTAACAAACAAGTTACAGATGCCATTGCTCTAAGGTACGGTTGGCCAGTGGAAGTTCTTACTCAATGCGTGTGTGGCTCTTCTGACAGCGATCACATAATTGTGCAAGAAAGGGCTTCATATGCATGAGGCATGACAAAGTAAAGGGACCTTAGCAAATATGTTGAAGAAATCTGCCAGGATGTCATGGTAGAACCGACCCTCCTTCCATTGGATGGTGAGATCTTCCAACATAGGACTTCAAACACATCTAACAAGCCCGTGTTGATGTCGTGCTCAGTTCTGGACGCGAGGACAGCGAGCTCTTCGACATCAGGATTTTTTTATCCATGCATGTCACCGTAACACTAGCCTCGATGCTGCACTGGGAGGAGAAACAGCAAGATAAGGCATATGGAAAGAATCCAAAATGTTGGTCAAGGCGCTCCTCTAGTGTTCACAACCTCTGGTGGGATGGGACCAAGTGCAAGATGTTTCACCATGACTCATGGGAGGTGATCTCGAACAAAGCAGCAGCCCAGAAGGTTCGTTACAGCCTGGATGAGATGTCGACTGTCTCTCTCTCCTTCAGTCGGCTGCTCTGCCTCAGGGGTGAGGCTTCTGCTAGTTCAACAGATATCGACTATGAGGCTAGAGTCACTGAATGCCGCATAGATTGCTCAACTAATTAACACAGGGGATGGCTACATATGTATTAGGATGTTGTGTTAAGGGTAATTAAATGGTGGTGAAGGTGTGGCTATTGGGGGGCTGGGCCACATATTAAAAAAAAAGTAAGATAGTAGTGGTGGTGGTAGTAGGTATAAATTGGTGGTGGTGGTGGTGGTAAGATGGTAGTGGAGGTTGGTAGCAGTATAAGAAGTGGTGGTGGTGGTAGCAGTATTAAAGTAGTTGTGGTGGCGGTTGTAGTATAAGTATTTGTGGTGGTGGTGGTAGTATCATAAGTAGTTGTGGTGGTAAAGGTAGTAGTGGTGGTTGGTGGGTATTAGTATAAGTGGTTGTAATTGGTAGTAGTATAAAGTAGTTATGGTGGTGTGGTGGTAAAAGGTAGTTGTGGTTGTGGTAGTAGTATAAGTGTTGTGGTTGTGGTAGTAGTATAGTAGTTGTGGTGGTAGTAGTATAAGTAGTTATGGTAATTGGTGGTAAAGGGTGGGTAGTAGTTGTGGTATAGTAGTTGTAGTTTGTGGTAGTAGTATAAGTGGTTGTGGTGGAAGTAGTATAAGTAGTTATGGTGGTGGTGGTAAGGTAGTCGTGGTGGTGGTAGTGGTATAACTAGTTGTGAACCTGTGATTCTACCACTGAAGGCGTTAGTGTCGCCAGGGGTGTCCTATTGTATCATGCTGGGGTAATTTGGTGGTTACAGGACAAAATCCCAGTGGACCAAATCCAGTGGACAAAATCCAGCGGACAAAATCCCAACCGGACAAAATCAGCCTCTTATCCCAAAGTGGACATGGAATCAATTTGAGTTGGTACCTTCAGCCTGTGCTCGCTCGCCTCCCCGGCTCACCAGTCTGCCACCCTCCGTTCAGCCACTACATCCTTATCATTAACAGTCTTGTTCTCCTTCACTACCTCACTTTAGCTCGTGAAAATAATGGATACATCAACATAAGTGACACACTCTAATGCATTTAAACCCCCAGTCGGTTGTAGCTGCGGGTGTACACATCCCTCTCTACCCCAATTGCTGAATGTCAACTACTATACCAACCTCCCTCCACTACCCACTTTCTCCAATTTTTCTTTGCCCACATTCCCGATGCTCCCACACCCAATCCGGAGCAAGCAAGCAATATAGCGGAAAACTGTCGTTGCATCTGTTCTAAGCGAACCAAAACTGCATAAACTGTGAATGCGTGATAATAACTGCAATTGTGTGGGATGCAGGAAGCTGAACTGCAGGTAGTATCCCTGGGCAGGGATCCGTCACGGGAGGATACAGTGGATACTGCCTGACAACACCGACAGACGATATCCTGAACGATAGCAATGAGTCCACTCTGTCTGAAAATGAAGGGCTGCACTAAACAGGGGATATATGCATAATGAAAATGACAAGAAGTCATCAAATTGAATGGGCATATCTGGTGAAGAAATCAGAGTTTTGGTTAAAGAAGCCTACTCAAAAATTTGCCAAGCAGAACAAACCTATTTGAACTGCCAAACATGGGACCACAAAAAATGATCAAGGACATGACACCTCACACACAACTACAATCTCAACACTTTAAGCTCCACTGGCTCTCCAAATACTGGCAATAATACCCCATCTCTGCTACCAGGGGCACACTCAAAGGATTAAACTACAAAGATAATGGCTGCAGCGAAGAAAAGACTAACAATTTGGCAAAATAGCGATCTTGGTCTCTTAACTGAGGCAAAACCCTGCAGGAGGACTTACTTTCCAGGAGACAGAGGGCAAGGCTCCGATGATGCGGTAGGCAGTTTGGTAACAAGACGCGGGCTGGAAAAATGACCGGTTCAGACGGTGGTTGGAGCCTGGGATTTGGACACGGCTCAGGCGTGCAAATCGGGCATTCCTCTATCAGGATTTCATGCAGTGGATTACCCATATTCAGAACATCGCCTTGAAACCCGGATCGGGTAATCTGTTGCATTTTCTTCAATTCCGAGCAAGGATTCGAACACTGGAATTCCCGCTACTTGCATTTCATTAACACCAAACGACAGCCAATAACCATCGAGGTAATGTTTTCAAGATTTATTTTTATTTTACAAGATTATTCGGCAACTGACTCAATGAGTTTTAAGAATCTCTCCTTGCACATCATAAGTTACTTTTGTTATAATAATTACAATCAAATTATGATCAAATTATAATGATTTATGGTAGTGTATTGCGACATGGCTGTGTTGCTATATGATAACAAAAATTCATAGAGGAAGAACAATTATACAAATTGTCGATATAATCCGGGACAGGTGTCAATATTCATAGCCAAAAGCAAGATGAATCAATGCAGCGCGTAGTAACCTGGCTAGGTTCGGTTGGGTTAGGGTTCTTTCTGTTCTTTTAACATTTCCCTGATTAGTAAAGTTAGGAAAAACTTTCCTTTGTTACTACTGTAAGGGCTGTATCGAGCAGGATGGTTGTCCGCCGCTCGTTTGCTTGTTCGCGGCCACTAGGAGGGTAGACAGGTGAGAAGGTCGCTGCTGCCTCGTCGCACACCAGAAACGATCCAGCCTTCACCACAGCTGCTTTCTTCACCCAGCTGTTCGATTCACTCTGGTTGTGTATTCCTCTAAGGTTCCTGGGGCTGATGGGCTGATTCCCCAGTCTTTCACTATTCGGCTGTCAACTCCGGTCACCTACTGCAGCAGCTGACACGTGATCGCCACTTCCTCCACGCCCTATCCACCGTCTGTGCCTGGCGTCTCTCCTGTGTGGCAAGACATCGCCCACCAAGTGAGAAGCTGCCCTGGACCTTCCCTGAGAGCGGATCACCGCGTTACCAGAACATTCCACCGTGCTGGTTAGGAGGGAAGATTCATCTGCAGCCATAGGATACCTGTACTGTTGTATTGATTGTTTTTGTTTAAATTAATTGTTTGACACCAGTGCTGTTTATTCAATATTTGTTTAGTGGTGTCAGAGTTAAATTATTGTGATTATTTTCGTAGTAAAGAAGATGTCATTCTTTAACGTTGTTTGTTTGATACCTTGAAACCCATGGTTCTTGACTTTCCTTTTTATAAGATCCTGATTAGGCTGGCAATGGATTTATATCCAAAGGCCAGGCCAGTACATTAAAATCAAAATGTACTCAGCATTGATTCAATTATATTGAAAATACTGTATATCAAAATAGTTTTTCTAAAGAGAAAAACACTAAAAATAAAAAGCTTCAGCGTTCTTTACATTTACCAACAGTCTTTATGGGACCTAAACACGAGAGTGTTGTAACACACTACTTTAACTCATTCAGTAACCAGAATTTTCTTACCTGGAAACTATTCGTTGCGAAGAATCTCAAAGCAATCATCAGCTGATGAGTGGGAGGTGAAAGTGAACCATAGCCAACATGTCTGTCAAGTAGATGCTCCATATCACAAATATAAAGAAATCTCCCTTGCTGAACCTATATCGTTGTCTGAATTGCATGTCATCATAAAATTGATAGGATTCTGCAATCTACCACCAGTCTTCTCTCTACAAAATTTCCAATTTGACGATATCGCTGAAAAGCTCGCTCTCTGTCAAAATTCATATTGACTTGCTCTCTTCAATGATGGATCGACCGCCAAACCTGCATCAGGCTGGATTAACGCGAGATCGACAAATCCGATCTCAAACCAGGTTTGAATCTTTGTGTTTGCAAGCCAGAGCTCTGAATACCAACACTTTTCAATCTTCGCTCAAGCCTTGGTTTAAACCTTCACGCGGTTTCAAACCAGCGTTCTGAATTCAAAATCTCGCAGAGGAGTCTTCGGGGGGACTGGAGTGCTGGCAATAAACTAAGAGACCGTGCAGCTTCAGGGAAACGCTCTCCTGCAATCGAAGTTGAGCATCGGGTTCAGGGTGATTATGCCCTGTCAAAGGCAGTTATGCTCAGAAAAAATAACAGTAGAGATGGTGTGGAAATGGCACTGAAAAACCCAGGGAGGGCCGGTCTATCAGGCCTGAATGCCGAGTGGATGGTAAATTATCCTCAGCAGTAACAAGTTGGGGATACAGTGAGCAGCCATTGCCGCGTGTTGCAAGAAAGCTGGGAACCTCCTGCTGCCAACATCTAAAAGTTCTAACGGTCAGCGCCTCATCTCCTGGACAAAAATCCAGGATGTAGGCGCCTATTGGGGGTGGGGAAGTGCTAATTAGAATAATCAGGAAAATGTATAATGGAGGTGGTCAAAGATGATGTCAGGGCAGCAGCAAGTATGTGCTGGCCACCTCGCTGAGGGAAGGCTGCCATTCATCCAAAGAAAGATATTTAAGAGGGAATGATTGTGAGGCTGTGCTCCTGTTGGACGGCTCCAACAATTTCAATGTTTTTCAACCTAAAGCCAGACTGACTACATCAAGATCAGGTGTCAGCTACGAAAAATAAATGGAAAATAACTACAGGATGACGATAGACCTCGATATATAAGCCTCAAGCCTAGATAGAGAAACTGTGGCATAGAAGTCAGCCGAGGAAACGACACAGGGAGACAGTCGCCTGACAATGTAAACAGTAGGGCTATCCGTGCTGAAATATACATTAAGTTATGAAAACCAAGGTCAAGCATGTGCATATGCTAACAGGATCGGAAAGGGTTGAGGATATAAAAGAAGTGGTAGAGGGTATGGTAACATCATGGTTCACAAATTAATTACTACAAAATGCCATAAAATCCTTCGTCATTGTGAAGCTAGAATACTGCGATAGGGGCTACAGGGTGTTCATTAGTGAGGTCAAAATATCAAAGGACGGCAAAGACACCTGGGTGCAATAATCGGAACAAAAGGACTTTAAACCGAATACGGTAAATAAAAAGGTAAACGAGTGGGTCGAAATCCAGGCTCTGTCGAAAAGTGCGAACATAAGCCCATACTCTAAAACGCTACACCACTTGCGACCGATCAGGAGCACCATGGTGTTTGTTATTAGAAACGCCTATAGGCGAAAGCTTTCCCGATGGATCGGGGGTTTCCCATCGGAATCGTTAGAACATTTCTTGGAAGTTGGGTGTATGCATCTGTGGAGATGATGAATGAAAACTTTACCCTCAAATTTTTATATGAGCTGAATATATTCAAAACTTATATGGAAATGAGATTGTTGGTGATAGAAAATCTTGTTTCCGTATACATTCCAGATTCTGTCAGTTAGTTAAATGTTTATTAAATAATCTCGGCTGATCATGAGTGTGCAGCCATGCATCAACTAAACACGCGCCTACCATACTCAAGTCTCAAGTATTCTGCACGTGTGTTTTTTGAAAAACAACGCTTATCTACTTGTGAGAGTCTCCATAAATAGGTTTTGCCTGTGTAGTTAGAATAACGCCAGGTTATATATGTTAGTTTAGCATGTTTATGTACACGATAACTGATGTTGCTAGAGAGGAATGAGAGTTTACCTGTTTTGCATTGCTGCTGGAGACAATCTGTTTATATATAGAAAAGACTGGCTACTCAACCAGGGGTTCTTGGCTGGTGATACTGGAGGCTACGTGGCAGGAATGTTCATAACTTCCTTTGGGTTTACATGAGTATAGTCGTGCCGGCCAGTGTTGGCTATTCTCGTTTCTGATTACAGCGAACCAGCTAACCTATTGAAGATTTTAAAAAGCATGTTAATACTTTAGAGGGTGCGTGGGTTGGGCAACATTAGGGATTTTTCAATAAAAATAATGCTCTTTTACAAAAAACGTGCGCTGGAAGGTAGGTATTGTTGTTGTGAGATTTATGTTATAGTTAGGTTTGTTTTATTTAGAGTCCTAGCCACTGAAATGTAGTCAAGAATTTGACCTCTGGAGACGCATTCTAAATTACATTTCGTGAACAGTAACCTTCCATTAAACCAGTATTGGGTCTTCTCCCTACAGGTTAATAGTACCATGAATATTTAGTGCATTAGCCGGGATGTAATATGCTGGGAGAATACGGATTATGGTCAGTAAAATTCGTACAGCAAACATAAAACACCGCTGTGATGATGTACAAAGACCGGATGGTGATTACACCTATACCGCTTTCTACCACTACTGCCTCCCCCTGCACTCTACCACTACCTCGCCTCCCGTACTACTACTACTTTGCTGTCCTCGGAATGGAGTTGACGATCGTCCAGCTATGATACAATGATATTGGTTATTAGGATGACACTTCGTTTGGTGAGCTCTGACGTGATTAGGCGGCGATACGGAACCGACAGTGTCATCCATAGATGTTGCACGTGTGGGGGCTATGGCTGGTGTGGAAGGGATGGCAGCGTCTTTCCTGTGTTGGCGGTTGTCTGCCTCGGTATGCAGTCGAACTTGGGAAAGTGTTGATCCTTCTCGTATGGTGATCCTCCAAGCGTTACGTTGTGGAGTATTATCGTCTTCCAGGTGAGGAGGTCAATTTGCATTTTTCAGGTTGCCTTAAGATTATCCTTATACCGTTTAGGTTTCCGCCAGCATTTCATTTTACTATCGTTGGGTGACTGTAAAGTAGCTGCTTTGGCAGTCTACTGTCGTCAAGCAGATAACATGGCCGGTCAGCGTAGTTGTTCGTGAATAATGGGTAGCCTCGATGCTCTTGGTTGGTGTAGCGAATACTGGAGGATGGAACATAGACTACGTTGGTGTTGAAAGTTTTCAGGCGCTTCAGGTGCCTCATGTATGTGACCCATGTCTCTGCCCTTATGCAAGGTGAGGGGGAGGGACCACTGCGGTATCCGTGCGGTTTTGTAGATAATTTCAGCTCTACAGCTGAGGACACTTATGGAAGTCTACCAAAGGCAGAAATGCATCTGATCGATGTTGAATCTCTTCGTGATATCCTCGGTGGGTAATATTAAGAGGGTGTATTACCGTTAAGTAGGTATTGAAGCTATGAAACAGGGAGGTATTACCGCCTGGGAAGATATTGGAGCATGTAATGTGTTGTCTGAGTGGTAGACCCTGCTGCTATATGGCATCACGAATGTGTGTGACCAGAGTCCCAGGTTGTGATCTGTCTTTCTGTCCCATTTACACACAATTGCAGGTCTCAGTTGTTTCTCTTGTGATAACACAACATACTGCATTTCTCACTATTGATTTTTTTGTATTTATTTGTATTTTTTATTATTATTATTACAGTGTTATTACTATTATTATTATTATCGTTATTATTTTTTTTTTTTTATTAAATTTTTACTTACTATGATGCTGTATTATTATTATTAAATTTTCGCTTTAGGCTTGATATGGGTCGGTGCCTGTGTCAGGTGGGCTAATCTAAAAAAAAAATAAATAAATAAATAAATAAAAAGCTGGATGGCTGTGGTGGAGGTGTGGCTGAACCAGGAGCAGGCTGAAGAAAATTTGAGTCTTATGTTATTTACCTCAAAGCCGAAGTGTGTATACGCATCTGCATAGGAGTTCAAGATCTCCCTGTGGGTCGTGTTCGTGTGCTACAAGGGGTGGTCGCCTGCATCTTTGTGAAGTTCAGTAATGGAAGCTTCCGACACTTTTGTTCTGAGAGTCGCCGCATGTTGAAAAAGACCCTTCATCGTAATGGATGTCCTCCACCGGCTAAATTGGCTTGGCTTTTGAGTGAGGAAGGCAGCCAGAAAATGGAAAAGGAGAGTTGGAGCTAGTACCCATCCTGTTTGGATGGGGAAAAAGCTCAGACTGGGTTGCCATTATGCAGAACACTGCCGTTCATGCCATCGTGCAGTTGCCTCCTGTGGTGATGAATTTTTAGTGGGCAGTCAAAACGGCTGAAGTCCTACAAGTGCTTCCCTATTGACTGGGTTGAAGGCCTTGGTTAGGTTGATGAAAGTCATGTACAGGTCACGACGCTTTCTCTGCACTTTTCTTGTATCTGGCGGACAGCAAAGACCATGTCAGTTTTGCCACGCGATGGTCTAAAAGCTACATTGTGATTCTGGGAGAGTTTTCCTCCTCGGGAAAATCTATTCAGGAGAACTCGGGTAATAAACTTTTGCAGCTACGGAGAGCAGCGAGATCTCATTATTGATGCCAGAAGTACTTGGCGGTTTCCTTGTTCTTATAAATGTGTTGATGAAGGCGTGCTTTTGAACTTGGATTTCTCTTTTTCCATGTTCTCAGGAAATTAGGGACGGCTGCTAAGCAAGAGGTCCTCCTGCTTTATCCTCGGTTTGGGATTCCATCAGGCCCTGAGGCTGTGTTATTTTCATCTGTTTGATGGCAATGAATTACACTCATCAGGGATGAAGGATAGCTGAGGCAGGGTCAGCTCTGGATGCTGAAGGACCTGTTGAGTAGCCAAGGACATCCCACATCGATGTTTCAGTTGAGCAACGAATGGTAATTAACTCCTTCAACGCTGAAGGATGCCCTCTTCGCCTTAAATTGAGAATTACCATCAGGATGAGCGGAGGTGCTACTTTCCATGATTGATTGTATGAAATGTTTAGTCAAATTAAAAAATTTTCACATTTTAGTGTTGATCTGCTTTTTTTTTTTTTTTTTTTTTTGCATATCGCTGGGCCACCGCTTTCTTCTTGCGGAAGGTATCGGCTTTGATCTGAAGAATGGGGGTTGTCCTGCCAGTCAGTTAAAGCAGCACGTTTATCATTGAAGTTCATTGATTTCCGGGTCATTTTCATCAGACCAGTCTAGTGTATTCTTTCGACCTGGCCGAGGAGTTCTCTGCAGGTTTGTCAAGACAGTGTCGAGAATACCACATTCGGCACTGAGATTTGGGTTGTTTGTTGTCGGTTGTTTGTCGAGTCCATGTTCGAGCTGCTTGCTCTCTGGCGATGTGCTATCCCTGGATCCTCCAGACGCCCGACCCGAATTCAGAATGTTGGTTTGAAAAACCGCATGAAAGAGTATAAAATCAATCAAGTCTCGAGCGCAGATTGAAGATTGGTGGTATTCAGAATGCTGGCGGGGCCAACACAAAGATTCAATCCGGGTTTTGAGATCCGGATTTGTCCATCCTCGCGTTAATGCAGCCAGCAGGCAAGTTTGGGAGTCGATCCGTCATTCAAGAGCAGCAATCATAGACTTTACTCTCGATGAGCAATACGTAATAACTTCTA
>NW_024746147.1:0-2767 GCF_018991925.1 Homarus americanus
TGTTGTAGTAGGCAGGAGGAGGCGTGGTGTTGTGGTGAGGCGGAGGAGGCGTGGTGTTGTAGTGGTGGGAGGAGGGCGTGGTGTTGTGGTAGGCAGGAGGGAGGCGTGGTGTTGTAGTAGGCAGGAGGAGGCGTGTGGTGTTGTAGTAGAGCAGGAGGAGGCGTGGTGTTGTAGTAAGCAGGAAGGCGTGGGTAGTGGTAGGCAGGAGGCGTGGCGTTGTAGTGAGCAGGAGGAGGCGTGGCGTGGTAGTAGGCAGGAGGAGGCGTGGTGTTGTAGTAGGCAGGAGGAGGCGTGGTGTTGGTAGGCAGGAGGAGGCGTGGCGTGGTAGTGGAAGCAGGAGGAGGCGTGGTGTTGTGTGGGCAGGAGGAGGCGTGGCGTGTTGTTGGCAGGAAAGGCGTGGTGTTGTAGTGGGCAGGGAGGCGTGGCGTGGTAGTGGGCAGGAGGAGGCGTGGTGTGGTAGTAGGCAGGAGGGGCGTGGCGTTGTGGTGTGTAGACAGAGGGGAGGCGTGGCGTGGTGGTAGGCAGAAGGGGGCGTGGTGTCAGAAGACTGACCAGGAGGGCGTGGTGGGCAGGAGGTGGCGTGGGACAGCGATGGCAGTGCGCCTCACTCACGATCAATACCGCCACCCAGGGCTCCAGCTAAGAATGGAGAAACTGCTGCAGGGCTGTTGGCCATGCTGGAGCAGTCCACGTTTGCTCATATGAGCATCCAACCTATGTTTGAAGCAATTCAGCGTATTCGAGTTAATGATGATATTTGGTAACTTGTTCCATTCATCCACTACTCTGTTTCCAAACCAGTGTTTACCTATTTCACGCCTAAATCTAAATTTGTCTAATTTAAAACCATTGTTACGAGTTCGCTCCTGGTTGGATAGTTTGAGTACCTTTGTAATGTCCCCTTTGTTTATCCCTGCCTTCCACTTATACACCTCTATCAGGTCGCCCCTCGCTCTACGTCTCTCAAGGGAGTGCAAATTAAGATGCTTTAACCTGTCTCTATACTCAAGGTTCCTAATGTCCCTACCCAGGCCAGCCTCTGTGCCTGACCCTACCCTGGAAAGTCTCTGTACCTGACCCTGGCCAGCCTCTGTACCTAAGCCCACCTGACCCTGGCCAAACTCTGTACCTGACATGACCCAACCTAACCTAAACACAATTTAAACTAAACTGAACAAGACTAAACCACGCTTCTATCTATCTAAATTTTGTCAAGCTCAAATAATCCTTGTCACCACTGTCATACACCCACCAACCCACAGTCATACACCCACCAACCCACAGTCATACACCCACCAACCTAGTCATACACCCACCAACCCACAGTCATACACCCACCAACCCACAGTCATACACCCACCAACCCACAGTCATACACCCACCAACCCACAGTCATACACCACCAACCCACAGTCATACACCCACCAACCACAGTCATACACCCACCAACCCACAGTCATTCACCCATCAACCCACAGTCATACACCCAGCCTCTGTATCTGACTTTACCTGACCTGACTTAACCAGATCCAATCAAGAAACCCATTATTTTTCACCTCTATTACACCTTGAAGCAGGTATCGAGGCCACCTGACCTGACCTCAGTTACTCTGCAATATTCCCAAGGCATCTGACCACCTCTGCTAGCGTATTCGGTACACCTAACATGACCTGACCTGGCCTGGCCTGGCCTGACCTGGCCTGACCTCTAAGAACGAGAAAATATACCCAAGATCTATTTAAATCTATCCCAGAAATTTAAACCTTCAATATATTTGTTTTTAGTTCATTGGTTATGTCTTTGTTTTGCTCTTGTGTTTACGGTTCTTGTTTATGAATTAAAGAAACAATAAGAGAATCCAGCCCGTCAAACTTCTACTGATAATCACAACTCGAATTATGCAACTGAAGAACAACAACAACAATAAGAAGAACAAGAACAAAAAACAAAACAGCAGGATATAATTCCTATAGAACATCATGACTAGTTTATTAATGCCTTAAGAAACACTAACAACAATCCTCAGCCAACACGGACCTACAAAACATCAACAAGGTGACGACAACAACAGCTCAAACGCTCCAGCTTAACACCTACAAATTTCCGGGAGTTTAGTGTCGCTACATGAAACAAACACGGCGACGAGTCCTACAGCTGCACACTGTAATGGTCGGCGGAGCAAAGGACGAGACAGCGACGCGTACTCATTGGTGGAGCTTTAATAACAACAGCATGTGGTAACTAGGAGATGTGTGTGTGTTGTGAGGTAGTGAAGGACCACAACATCTCACGTTTTGTGTTACACGTCAAAGACTGAACAATGTGAAGCAGCGGCCCTCCCCCCACACCACGCTGCCTGTAGTAACACCACCGTTAATAAAGGACAAAACGGTACAATATGGAGGTGGGGGGTGGCGTGTGGACAAGGCACGAGAGAGCGGCCTTGTTAATATGATGGTCACTAGACACGGCCAACACCAGGTGGCGGGTGTAGCTCTTCCTGCTGAATAAAAACCAAGAGCGAGTTTGACGACGCTACACGAACACCGTCCTCAAGGGGGACATCTTGGACTCGAGTGTGAGAGATAGAGACTCCCAAACAATCAAACACGTCTGGTTAATTCCTTCACTTTTATATAAGAACACATTCGTCTTCAACTAAACACGATTTCTTTTCAACTTCTCCTAAAAAAATTCCTCTTCGACTCCAAGGCTGAAATTCGAGTCCCACTTGGTGAGCCAAAATAAAATATGTGAAAAAAAAAA
>NW_024746148.1:0-5608 GCF_018991925.1 Homarus americanus
AGAACTAAGTGGATCAGGAGTGTGAGACTTTGGTGAGTACAGTAGTGGGTAATAAGTGATCCTTTACTATGGCAGGAACTAAGTGGATTAGGAATGCAAGCCCCTTGATGGGTACAGTTGTGGGTATCAAGTGATCCTTTACTATGGTAGGAACTAAGTGGATCAGGAATGTGAGCCCTTGATGATTACAGTGACTGATCCGAGTAAATAAGAAGACTGTTTGAGGCATAAAACACTGTCCATGTGGCTAAAGATCCTGTCGTTAAGTCCTGTCGTTAAGTCCTGTCGTTAAGCAATTACAATCACTGACGTTGGTGCACCTTATACCTGCCAGGAAGGATATAAATAAAAGAAAACCCGAGGCTTAAAGGCACTCACCTGCTTGGGTTGTTGATTGAGGTAGACAATGGTAACAAATATGGACTGTACTTGTCGCTGGGGGATAGGAATGGACACACAGAGAAATGGGTCGAAGGTGTTCGATTCCTTCTGGCAGTGAGGGCACTTCAGCGACGACCGGAACTGTGCCTGGAACATAGGGGCAAATGAGGATCTTATAATGTACAGTAAATTTTTTACACTATACAAAATGGCTAAACAGTCTTTCTACATGATACAATATGGCTAAACAGTCTTTCTACATGATACAATATGGCTAAACAGTCTTTCTACATGATACAATATGGCTAAACAGTCTTTCTACATGATACAATATGGCTAAACAGTCTTTCTACATGATACAATATGGCTAAACAGTCTTTCTACATGATACAATATGACTAAACAGTCTTTCTACATGATACAATATGACTAAACAGTCTTTCTACATGATACAATATGACTAAACAGTCTTTCTACATGATACAATATGACTAAACAGTCTTTCTACGTGATACAATATGGTCCATTCCTGGTGTACTGCCAACTCAAAGACTTTTAACCTTAAAATGACTTTGATTTCACTGGATAAAAAACCAGATACATTCATATTCATTCAATGAGGATAAAACATAATGTATTAAAAAACCTAATATGATTTTATACACACAATCAATTAGCGGTGAATTACTAACTTAACTAATTAAGCTTAAAATGACTGTCCGGGATATATAAAAAAATGAGAGAGAGAGAGACTGACTTACCTGGAATATATCGTGTATAAAACTGCTGTTACATCTGAGGTGGTTAGCTAAAGTCTCTGCCGCCACCACCTCGTCAGGACGCCCATACGTATTCTGTAAGGACAAGAGACAAACACTCACAGGTTAATGACATCTACATTACAGGTGTTGTGAAGATATATACAGGTGTCCATACTAGGTACTATATAGGAAAAGATATACGTAATATTAATATAGTTTACTTGTTATCATAGTAATTCTCTCACACACAGACACATATTAGGGTCTCTCTCTCTCTCTCTCTCTCTCTCTCTCTCTCTCTCTCTCTCTCTCTCTCTCTCTCTCTCTCTCTCTCTCTCTCTCTCTCTCTCTCTCTCTCTCTCTCTCTCTCTCTCTCTCTCATTATGGTTGGTCAGGTAGCTCGCGTGACGTCATACCATCATTTTAAGTCACTGTCATGCACTAAGCTTGACAACAGCAGAATAAAACCACATAAACACGTGAGGCCGCATTAGTTACCAGCGTTAGAGCCACTCACCGGTGTAAGTATGTTTTGTATACATGTCGTGTGTATGTATGTATGTATGTATTCTACCGTCACAGCACTAAAACTCAACATAACGGTAAGAGCGCAACATGTGAACACCGCAACCGTCAACACGACACTTCCTGCATCCATTACTACAGTACTACGCAATATTCCGCCCCGTCACCACCACTAATCATCTGACTTTTGATGATGGAAAGAGTAGTATGATGCAAGCTATATTGGTTGTCCTTGGTAGTGTGGTGGGGTGGTGGTGGTGGGGTGGTGGTAGATAGTGTGTGATGTGGTAGAGGTGTGGTGGTAGTATGGTGGTAGAGATATGGTGTAG
Organism: Homarus americanus; assembly: GCF_018991925.1. Lineage (NCBI taxonomy): Eukaryota > Metazoa > Arthropoda > Malacostraca > Decapoda > Nephropidae > Homarus > Homarus americanus. Next base: position 1,997 of record NW_024746148.1, read on the forward strand.
TGGTGGTGTGGTAGGTGTAGTGGTGGTGTGGTAGGTGTAGTGGTGGTGTGGTTGGTGTAGTGGTCGTGTGGTAGGTGTAGTGGTCGTGTGGTAGGTGTAGTGGTGGTGTGGTAGGTGTAGTGGTGGTGTGGTTTGGTGTAGTGGTGTGGTGGTGGTGTGTGGTGGTGTGTGGTGGTGTGTAGGTGTGGTGGGTGTGTGTGGTGTGTGGTGGTGTGGTGGTGTAGTGGTGGTGGTGGTGTAGTGTGGTGTGGTGGTGTAGTGGTGGTGTGTGGTGTGTGGTGGTGTGGTGGTGTGTGGTGGTGTGGTAGGTGTAGTGGTGGTGGTGGTGGGTGTAGTGGTGGTGTGGTAGGTGTAGTGGTGGTGGTGGTGTAGTGGTGGTGTGGTGGGTGTAGTGGTGGTGGTGGTGGTGTGTGTGGTGGTGTGGTGGTGGTGTGTGGTGGTGTGGTAGGTGTAGTGGTGGTGTGGTGGTGTGGTGGTGGTGTGGTAGGTGTAGTGGTGGTGTGGTTGGTGTGGTGGTGTGGTAGGTGTAGTGGTGGTGTGGTGTGGTGGTGGTGGTGGTGGTGTGTGGTGGTGGTGTGGTGGTGTGGTGGTGGTGTGGTGGTGTGGTAGGTGTAGTGGTGGTGTGGTGGGTGTGGTGGTGGTGTGGTGGTGTGGTGGTGGTGTGGTTGGTGTGGTGGTGGTGTGGTGGTGTGGTGGTGGTGTGGTTGTGTAGTGGTGTGGTGGTGGTGTGGTGGTGTGGTGGGTGGTGTGGTGGTGTGGTGGTGTGTGGTGGTGGTAGGTGTGTGGTGTGTGGTGTGTGTGGTGTGGTGGTGGTGTGGTGTGGTGTGTAGTGGTGGTGTGGTTGGTGTAGTGGTGGTGTGGTGGTGTAGTGGTGGTGTGGTTGGTGTGTGGTGGTGTGGTGGTGGTGGTGTGGTGTGTGTGGTGTGGTGGTGTAGTGGTGGTGTGGTAGGTGTGTGGTGGTGTGGTGGTGTGGTGGTGTGGTGGTGTGGTGGTGGTGTGGTGTGTAGGTGGTGTGGTAGGTGTAGTGGTCGTGTGGTGGTGGTGTGGGTGGTGGTGTAGTGGTGGTGTGGTGGTGTGGTGGTGGTGTGGTGGTGTAGTGGTGGTGGTGGTGTGGTGGTGTGTGGTGGTGGGTGTGGTGGTGGTGGTGGTGTGGTAGGTGTGTGGTGGTGTGGTGGTGTGTGGTGGTGTGTGGTAGGTGTAGTGTGGTGGTGGTGTGGTGTAGTGGTGGTGTGGTAGGTGTGGTGGTGGTGTGGTGGTGGTGTGGGTGGTGGTGTAGTGGTGGTGTGGTGGTGTGTGTGGTGGTGTGGTTGGTGTAGTGGTGGTGTGGTGTGTGGTGAGAACAACAATAGCAACACAACGACACCTGACATACACTCAAATTCAATAGGTAAGACAAATTCGGTTCTTACTAGCCGGAGATAGGAACTAGGAGCCCAGGGGAGGGGAGGAGGTGGTGAGGGAAGGGGGGAGGGGGAAGAGGTGGGAAAGGGGGGGAGGGAAGAGCTATAAGCCACCTGGCAACTCCACCTGCCATCCTCTCCCTCCTTCTCGTCTCCTCCCCTCTAACCCCTCCTCCCCACTTCCTATCCCCTCCCATCCTGCAGCAGAAGGAAGAAGAGGAGGAGGAAGAAGAGGGTGGAGGAGGAAGAGGAGGAAAAGGAGAGGAGGAGAAGGAAGGAGGAGGAGGAGGAATGGGCTGTAGGTTGTAGGTTACAGGACCTGGGTTTAATGAGTTCCGCACGAGTCCTCCCACAAGAGTCCATAAGGTTCGGGGATTAATCCGGGTCATGGTCCTGCGGCGGCGACAAACAAGTAGGATCTAGAGAGTGACGTGAGCTGTGGCGACATGTGTTGAGTTGTGTGAGCTTCTGTGGGTGTTGTGTTGTGGGAGCTAGACGGAGCTTCTGTCAAGGTGTTGTGTTGTGTTACTGGGAGCTAGACGGAGATTCTGTCAAGGAGTTGTGTTGTGTTACTTAGACGGACTGTCAAGGTGTTGTGTTGTGTTACTGGGAGCTAGACGGAGATTCTGTCAAGGTGTTGTGTTGTGTTACTGGAGCTAGACGGAGATTCTGTCAAGGTGTTGTGTTGTGTTACTGGGAGCTAGACGGAGAGTCAAGGAGTTGTATTGTGTTACTGGGAGCTAGACGGAGCTTCTGTCAAGGTGTTGTGTTGTGTTACTGGGAGCTAGACGGAGCTTCTGTCAAGGTGTTGTGTTACTGGGAGCTAGACGGAGCTTCTGTCAAGGTGTTGTGTTGTGTTACTGGGAGCTAGACGGAGATTCTGTCAAGAGTTGTGTTGTGTTACTGGGAGCTAGACGGGCTTCTGTCAAGGTGTTGTGTTGTGTTACTGGGCTAGACGGAGCTTCTGTCAAGGTGTTGTGTTGTGTTACTGGGAGCTAGACGGAGCTTCTGTCAAGGTGTTGTGTTGTGTTACTGGGAGCTAGACGGAGCTTCTGTCAAGGTGTTGTGTTGTGTCTGGGAGTCTACTCTGCTGTTGTTGTGTTACTGGGAGCTAGACGGAGCTTCTGTCAAGGTGTTGTGTTGTGTTACTTAGACGGAGCTTCAGCTAGACGGAGTCAAGGTGTTGTGTTGTGTTACTGGGAGCTAGACGGAAAGGTGTTGTGTTGTGTTACTGGGAGCAGACGGAGCTTCTGTCAAGGTGTTGAGTTGTTACTGGAGCTAGACGGAGCTTCTGTCAAGGTGTTGTGTTGTGTTACTGGGAGCTAGAAGCTTCTGTCAAGGTGTTGTGTTGTGTTTAGGGAGCTACTGGGAGCTAGACGGAGCTTCTGTTAAGGTGTTGTGTTGTGTTACTGGGGAGCTAGACGGAGGAGGTGTTGAGTTGTGTTACTGGGAGCTAGACGGACTTCTGTCAAGGTGTTGTGTTGTGTTACTGGGGCTAGACGGAGCCTGTAAGGTGTTGTGTTGTGTTACTGGGGAGCAGACGGAGCTTCTGTTAAGGTGTTGAGTTGTGTTTGGGAGCTAGACGGAGCTCTGTCCGGTGTTGTGTTGTGTTACTGGGAGCTAGACGGAGCTTCTGTTAGGTGTTGTGTTGTGTTACTGGGAGCTAGCGGAGCTTCTGTCAAGGTGTTGTGTTGTGTTACTGGGAGCTGGAGCTTCTGTTAAGCGCTAGACGGAATTCTGCTTCAGGTGTTGTGTTGTGTTACTGGGAGCTAGACGGAGCTTCTGTTAAGGTGTTGTGTTGTGTTACTGGAGCTAGACGGAGCCTGTCAAGGTGTTGTGTTGTGTTACTGGGAGCTAGACGGAGCTTCTGTCAAGGTGTTGTGTTGTGTAGACGGAGCTTCTGTTAAGGTGTTGTGTTGTGTTACTGGGAACTAGACGGAGCTTCTGTCAGGTGTTGAGTTGTGTTACTGGGGACAAGACGGAGCTTCTGTCAAGGTGTTGTGTTGTGTTACTGGGAGCTAGACGGAGCTTCTGTCAAGGTGTTGTGTTGTGTTACTGGGAGCTAGACGGAGATTCTGTCAAGGAGTTGTGTTGTGTTACTGGGAGCTAGACGGAGATTCTGTCAAGGTGTTGTGTTGTGTTACTGGGAGCTAGACGGAGATTCTGTCAAGGTGTTGTGTTGTGTTACTGGGAGCTAGACGGAGATTCTGTC
>NW_024746149.1:0-17198 GCF_018991925.1 Homarus americanus
CTATGTCCCTTGATCATAAGGCTTAAGATATATATAGTACTCAGATAATTACATACAGTCACCTCTACACATTAATACACGATTTATACACCTCCGACTTTACACAAGGTTGAGATGAAGGTAAGTGTGCACTACGTATTCACAATATAGAGCGATGTAGGCTACTTTACTGTACATCCACGAAACATCATTAATTAAAAAAAATTCTGCCTCTTGTTCTTTAATTAAAAGTTACTTACTAATAAAGCAATTTGGATGCAAAACTAAATACTGATAGGGAATAATTCAGACAAATTAAAACGCAGAGTTTTAATTAGAACCACAAGTGTGCAGGAGAGGCGAACACAAGGGTAAGTATCTTGGGTCCTTTTATTCTACAAGAGTGGTCAACTACAAGCCAAAGGAGGGTAGTCAAAACTTTTATTTTTAAACGCAAAATTCTTATTAAAGTCACAAAGGTCGAAGCCAAGACACTCAGTGGTAAGAGAAGCTGATTGTTCTGAGGGACTTAACCAACTGACAAGGATATATCTAAGACAAAAGAAAAGAAAAGTGATAAACAATAATTATTTCCATTTTTTTTTTGTCAACGAAAAGAAGAGACAATAAAACAAAATTTGATACGATGAAAAATCTCTAGATCCCTACACCTGCGCTTAGAACCTGTACCTATGCTGTTTGTTTCATAGGCTAATTAAGTGAACTGAAATGAAAGGTAGTTGGAGTACACCTGAAGACGACAGAAGCTTCTCAACACCGCCTCAAGTAACCCCCATCCCGGGTTCATATAATTATAGAAAACAATTAAGGTGTAGTGGCCTGAGGGGAGTTTCGTACCCATTACCCCTCTGGCAGTGTGGGTTCTAGGGAAGGGTGAGGGAGGGAGGCAAGAAGGTAGAGGGAAGAAAGAAGACATGCAAGTAGAGGGGAGAGACAGAAATGAGAGAAAAATATATCAATGACGAAGACATGGATGCTAATGGTGGAAGCATGAGAGGCTGTGTTGTGCAGGAAAACAAATGAAGTAGAAGACAATGGTTGGAGGATAAACCACATTGGGAAGAGGAAGAGAGAGAGGAAGAGGAAGAGGAAGAGGAAGAGGAGGAGGAGAAGGAGGTTAGAGGCTGAAGGGTATAGAGGACAAGAGGCTATGCTCGGGGCAGAGGGGCTGATAAAGAAGATAAGCACAAATTTTATGGTTGTAAGATGAGCTTTTGGTGTCGGGGTTGAGTCAGAGAAGGAAGGGGGGTGAGGGAGCATAAAGGGGGGTAGAGATGTTATGGGGAGATAAAGACAAAGGGTAAGGGAGATATGGTGGGTTAACCGTTGAGTACGATGACTTAACCCTGAATACAATGACTTAACCTATTGAGTACGATGACAACCACTTGAGTACGAAAATTTAACCATGAGTACGATGACTTAACTACTTGAGTACAATGACTTGACCTATTGAGTACGATAACAACCACTTGAGTAGGATGACTTAACTACTTGAGTCCAATGACTTGACCACTTTGACTACGATTATTTAACCACATGAGTATAATGACTTAACCACATGAGGACAGTGACTTAACTACTTGAGTACGATGACAACCACTTGAATACGGTAATTTAACCCTGAGTACGATGACTTAACCCTGAATACGATGACTTAAGCACTTGGGTACGAGAACTTAACCCCTTTTGAATAAAATCATCTTACTCAAGGTAATTGTATTCCAGGGGTTAAGACATTGTTCACCAAAGGATTAAGTCATTGTACTCAAGGGGATAAATTAGCTTAAAGATGAATGCAATATATTTTTTTGTTTCAGTTTCTAATAATAAACTCTGAATTTCTGTGCCTTCATATTTTTGCATACTTATTACTCCTGATTTAGAATCTTTCGTCTTTCTCTGGAAAAGTTTCGAGAAGGCTTGATTTCACCAGATTTTTGGATAAACTTTTTTAATATCATCTGCTAGGTGGAGGTCACCACTAAATATTTATAGAATGCTTGTGTATACCTGTGTATCCTACAGGGGAAGAAGAAGCTATTGATACCAGTAAAATTAAGTATTCTGTTGTGCTTGAGAATTACTACATAAGGCAATAGGGATTATGCGGTAGTGATTTATTTTCATTTCGCATATAGTGTATTTAGGAATTTTTTTTTGGGGGGGGGGGGCATTTACAGTATTACGGGTGTTGAAAATTGAGAAATCAATACGATAAATACAACTATATAAATTTCCAAATACAGTCGTTACAGTGCAAGAGAAAAGCAAACTATTAATATCTTTACTTAATAATTATGCACTATTATAGCATGATAAATACTTACAACACACATAAATATTTATTAGAAATGCAGTTAATACAACACTTGCCGTAAAATATGATGATGGTTCCTTAACTCTGAAGCCATTTGGGAACACTAGTTAAGGAACTTGATCATGTTTTCTACCTGCCGCCCTCACAGTGCTCTTGTCAGATGTAATGAATGAATCACTTTACATGGTGAAAACTGGGGTGGAGAGAACTACACGCATAAACAGCACCAACAAACGACAAGCCGCAGCATGAGACACATCCTAAGACAAACGGAAGCCAATTTTCTACATTGAATATTATTTCAAAATCTCCGTAACTCTGAGTTGCATGTACGGTTGAGTGAAGCAGTTGACAATATACCATATGGACAAAAAAGACTAAAAATTCCATGACATTACTCCATTGTGAACGAAGTGACAGACATTATAATTAACACAGAACAGTTATATCAACTTATCACATCATGTTGTGACGTAAAAGAAATTAGCGATAGTCTGAGATGACAGTGGCCACAAAGTGTGAATGAGTGAGTAAGCAAATCTCGAAATACACATACGAATATATATTATTAATTAGCGGAGATCAGAGCAGGAGCCTCACTTGTCCGGGTTCCAGGCCAATATTACCTCCCACACCGAGGGTAATTTACTTGGGTCTTGGCTGCACCCCTGACCGTGTAACACAGCACCAAGTTTCATATGAGGTGCAGATCTTGCAGCTCCAACCTGCCACTTTCTTGCCCGTGAATTATGTTTTGTCTGGCGAAGTGCGCTCCGTCTAGCAGATTTATCTCGTGCATAATATTTAGCAATATATCAAGAGGGTAAAACATTGTGTGTGTGTAAATATGGCAGGATAATGTATGATAAATTTACGTAATAAATAGCTGACAATATTTCAAGGGAATGAAAATCACTGTCCATATATCTTTTCATGATATATGTTTATTTATTCATTCACTCATTCATTCATTCATTTATTGTTGACTATGTATAGATTTGTTACTTATTCATTCATTGCTAATTAATATTTTTTATTATATTTGTTTACCTATGACATAGCAATAGCTATCTTCAAGGGCACTTAGTATTCCTCAAGAAGCTTCAGTATTATAACAAAGGAGTGTTACGAGTTGGGGATTTAGAATATAGTTAAAAGTCTACCCAGATCCCAACAGGTAACAACAATAAAAAAACAAAGACAATCGGACTATAAAAGGGTAGACAAAGGATGCGAGTTTTCGTTGTGTATAATAAAGTACCATGAATTCCTTAACAAAATAATCAGCTTCCTATAAATTACCCTTAACCAAACTTAATCTAAACATTAACAGTATATACATATTAATACAACATAAAACAATCGTGAAGCAAGGTGGAGGTGGGAGAGGCAATACAAGATTACAAATACTTAAGTGAGGAGCTGAGATGGCTGACGAGTAAGGCTGAGTATTGTAGAAGACGGTAGGTAGTCACTGTGCCGTAGGTTTAGAGGATAGGTGATCCTGTGGTCACTTCCCAGAGTGTAGTGCTCTCTCCTCGAATTGGAGCTGACAAAGAAGACTTTGAGGTGACGCAACAACCAGGATATGGAGAAGGGAAACCCCGGAGTGGTAACTAAGACGAGTCATACTCGTGTTTCGTCCCTAGATGGCGTTGCTCGTGGTGCTGGGTAGGTAGATCAAGACAATAGATGGCGTGGTTCGTAGAGCTGGGTAGGTAGATCATGACAATTGGTGGCGGGGTTCGTAACAGGAGAAAAACCCGAGGTATATAAAGTAGAGAGTGATTCATTTGACAAATTATAGTACTTGGCCCAAAGCAGGTCGAAGATAACTGCAACGTGTGATTGATGTGGGACCATTATTCACAGCAATGATGAGACCCGGATTTCGGCTCAGCCTAATTGACAGTGAAATTTAGTGGTTTGACGGGAGAGTGGAGGTGGTGATAGTGGTAGTGGTGGTGATGGTGGTAGTGATGGTGATTGTGGTGAGGATGGTGGCTAGTGATAGTGGTAGTTGGTGGTGATAGTGGTAGTTGGTGGTGATGGTGGTAGTGGTGGTGATGGTGGTGGCGGTGGTATTTGTGTATTGATCGATAGAGGTTCCGATGATTGATGTAGGGGAAGGAATGGGGAAAGGGGATTCTGGTGGATGGTGTGGGAGACAGTAGTGATAATTAGTGGTGATGGTGATGGTATGGATGATGGTGGTTGTAAGGATGATAGTGAACTGTGATGGTGGTGGATATAATATAAGTCGAAGGTGATGATTGTTTTGGTTGATGGTTTGGTTGACACTGGCGATATTTTGTGGTATGAGAAAATACTTGTCAGAGAGATAATCTGATAATGGTTGGTAGTTGGAGAGGGCAGCAGTGGTGTTTTATGACAGGAGAAAAGAGGTTGGAGATGGTAGCGTGGAAATGGCAATGGCAGTGTAGGGGAGTGACGAGGACGATGGCTATGATGAAAACTGTAGTAACTGTAGTGAGGATTAGCTTGAGCACAGAAAGGACCCTAGCCGGAATTTCTATCAGAGCCAACATGGTGTAAAATCAAAGGTAACGTGAGAGACGGGCAAACTGTGATCTTCTGAGGGTGTGAGACGGGCAGGAGAAACACCCAAAACATGTTTCACGTTCTCGACTCACGATGAAGAGTTGGAAAGACTATTGATGTACGCTAAGGCCTGGCTCAAAGTTGTACCTCATTCTAGATATATTGTACAGACGTAAAGGTTTATAATCAAAATATCATTATTGTTATTATTATGGTTATTATTATTCTTTGTATCATTAATACTACAAATATTAATGGCTTCAGCCTTACTACTTTCAATGTTACTGTCTTTGTTATCATTCTCTTAAATACATGAAGAAATTAAATATTGAAACAGAGAGAGAGAGAGAGAGGGAGAGAGAGAGAGAGAGAGAGAAACTACCTGGTATCATGGGTCACTTAAATATTCATCCTCTTGTTATTGTAGCTGCAGACCACTCTGAGGTCTTTAATGTTGTATTGGACTCTCTCTCTCTCTCTCTCTCTCTCTCTCTCTCTCTCTAGCTCTCACTCTCTTTCTCTCGTTCTGTCTATTTTTCTTTGAATTGTTTCTAAAGCTGAAAAAAGTTATGAATAATTTTCCAACTTTTCAAAGGAAGCTTAAATTAGCTTGGAATTTCGCTGTGTATAGGTTGACGTAAGCGATATCTTTTGTTTAACTGAGATTTATAACTTCACGTGTCCCATTGTACGAAGACCGCCCTGGGTGAGCCAGTATCTCAACAACAACCAAAATTTTCTTAGTGAATGGAAAAGATGACACACACACACACACACACACACACACACACACACACACACACACACACACACACACACACACACACACACACACACACACACACACACACACACACACAGTCCAATTCTAACAAAAGAGAAGTGAGACGAACTTTACTTTAAACAATTCGCAAAACAAATAGAGGTGTTATAGAAGCTGATCACTACATTACCCAAAAGATTTGTATTCCTGAGATTGCCCCAAAAAATTATCAAAAAGAAAGAGATAAAAATATGTAGCTTCAGTGGTATAATGTAACACGTATTGTATAGAGTCGCAAAAGAAATTCCTATGTAAAAGAAGAAATTTGTTGTTTCAGTTTCGTACGTGAATTAAATTACACACAAATTGAAAGTACTGATGAACATATTTATAACACAACACAGGTATGGAGACACATAACACTGATATCCATTTGTAGGAGAAGATAAAACACCCCCCCTAAAAAAAAAACCGAGAGAATTGTATATTACGACCGTCTGTAACCCACCATTGAAAAATACAGTGATCCTCTTATTGTGTATTTTATCTTCTCCTACAGTGGAATTTCAGTGTGCGTGTGAACAAGGGTCGCTACCACGGCATAGAGGTCCAGGGTTCGATTCCCGACTAGTGAGGTATTGTTTGTATTTGGAAGTCCGTGTGTATATGGACTGTTGAGATATACACTGTATACTGTATGTAGCCTCGTGTTTCCTAGTTCGGTAAAATGCTATTACGACCACACAGTTAGCACGGACAATCTCCGATAGAGGTTCACGTTGCTTAAAAGTAAGACGAACGATCGGACTTTGTGTGAAATAAAACAAAACCTAGGATTGCTTTTGTTGCTCTTCTGGCGCCGTGGTAGGGACCCCTGTTCATACGCAGAAGTTCAGTAAGATTAAGGGAAAATATAAAAGAATTTTTGCACCTTCACTTGAGCCCTACTATCACACTTATCGCCTCCCCCGCTGACCATCACAGGCTGAATGAAAGAGGTGCTCACTCTGCTGACACCTGACAACATCATGTTAGCAGCGACCCACATAATCTGTAAATAATTGAGAGACTCAGGCTGGCAGACACAGGCATGGGCTGTCTACTTGTACATGCAGGTGTATATCTTGGCTCTCTATCTCACTGTCAATATTTGAGGGGAGTCTCTTGTTCCCGGGGTAACTGAAAGGTCAGAATGGATTTCTCACATATTCTCTGGAGTTTTGTGTGCATGTCTGTCCCATCCATGACTGAGACTAGACTAGTCGTGGTGTGTCGTCGTGCATGTCTGTCCCATCCATGACTGAGACTAGACTAGTCGTGGTGTGTCGTCGTGCATGTCTGTCCCATCCATGACTGAGACTAGACTAGTCGTGGTGTGTCGTCGTGCATGACTTGTGCCATTCACAGTAGCTGCATTTTTGCCATATTCGATTTTTCCCTAATTCTATCTATTCTTCTTTTAGACACAATCGCCTGAAGAAATAATCATTTCCGAGCGGCGTATCCTGCCAGATATATATCCAAACCTCATAATTCTCCCAGAAAGATTGTTTTATATAATATATTACTGCGCTTCAACAACTAGTCAGCAATGACATATTAAGAGATATATCACATACATAACACAAGGTGAAAATTGTTCGCGTTTCTGCTTTTTTTAATTACCCTATTTATCTAACTAAGCTATATGTATTTGGTGCGTTCATCTCATACTGGAGAATTACAACAAGGCTCGGGAGCTCCTCTTGACGGCTTTCAAATCTGTGCACATATTCATAAAGCGGCGAACAAAACCCGCTTGAAGCATCGTTTACTTCACTGTCAAGAGTCAAGACCAACTGAAGGTCATTACTTGTGTGTAGAGAGTTATAAAGCAACCTGCCCTGGGAGTTGTGGATACCTTTTAAGAAGTTTAAGTCAGGTGGCCCATCACTGTATAACAAGAATACAGGTGAATTTGGATTGGCTGTCAGACGTCTCAAATACTGCACTGTACCTCGTCTTTCTGGAATTATATTCATTATCTATTGATGATTATGATGATGATATTATTATTATTATTATTATTATTATTATTATTATTATTATTATTATTATTATTATTATTATTATTATTATTATTATTATTATTAGTTCTCCCACACTAGATGACAACACATAGTACGGTAAACCTTTCGTTGCGTTACTGTCTAGGACGCAGGGAAAGGAACACGCATCTCCACACAACACAACAATTGGTGAAACACAAGAAAGCACTTTCCCCGCTCCCACCAAGCAGTCACAATGCAAAATGTAAGTACTTCCCCGGAACTTTCTGTAATTATCCTGGATGAAAGTGGCATTACTTTGCGCCTCTGGCTTTAAAACCTTAAAAATGTAAATGAAAACATTCATGCAAATCTTTTACAGACATGTTGTCCAAATTGTTTGTAAGACGATGTAAAGAGTCTTTGAAGTTGTTCTCCGCCCGGCTGGAATACAACTTGCCTGACATTTTGAAACAAAAGAGGAGAGAGAGAGAGAGAGATTAACACAAAATGATAAATATTTCATACACACGTCTTCGTTTGCTTTACGTATTGCAAAATGCTCTTTTCGTTTCAGTGTCTATAGTTCTAATTAGGAAACATAAAACTTCCATGTAAGCTTAAATGATTCCTGAACACTGTTAAAGTTCTAACTATAGTTTGAAATATGTGAAATTATATAGTCTACGCATTCTCCAGACACATACAACATATTTGGCATTTAGAATTAAGAAACTGCAGTTACACACACACACACGCACACACACACACATTGGTAAGGAAATTATATAATACACAGTACTCAGACAGATGGTTGCTCCTATATTCATTTAATCTTTGTTTTAAAAAAGTAAGATAAATTTTCATAAGAAATACAACCACATGTTTACAACACCTAAAAACATGAAACGTTGTGAAATTAACACCTATGCACAAAATTTTTTTTTTCAAATTGTACTTTTCATGCCAGATACTGTTCGTTTACATTTCCCTAGTGCTGTACTCTGCTTTACACATTTTATAACATATTGGTCGGATGTTAATTTTTCAGTTCGACAGTGTCAAGATTACTATTATTAAACATATTTTGTCATTCAACTCTTATTAAAGTTTACATTTTTCCACGAAGAACGAAGAACTTATTTCCAATTACCACTCTTAGGACAAATTATGGCGTACCTTCAACAAACCACAGTGTACATATTAATGTACAGTCACTTGGTGGTTAAGGAAACATCATCATTAACCTTTAGTCAAAATTTATATATAACTTAACCTAATTTGATCTGATCTAATGTGAAAACATTTATTCCCTTAGTATAATGCCACATCTTATTTCCTGTCTATTATTTCTACAGACTATCTTAATATTTGTGAGGGGTATTTCTTAAAGTTTATGTTTATCATATAATTAACTGTTTGCCTCTATACAGTAAACATATTTGAAAGCTGAAACTAGTTAACATTTCTAAAGCCTTGCCTGACCTGCCTACAAGGTGAGTATCCGTCAAGACAAAGTATCCTCCAAAATATAAACAGACAGAAAAAAGAGAGAGAAAAGGAGAATAAGAAAGAGGTTTACAAAATTAAGAAATTATACAGCATATGGTCAATGGCGTCTCACCAGTGTACACAAAAGGAACAAAAAACCTCTTGCATTGTCATAAGGACGCAGCGTGTGTGTGTGTGTGTGTGTTTACAAACAGTCTCATGTTTACCCTGCCTTTGTATTATACACTCGTTCACGACCTTTGGGTAACCCATGATAGCTTACGTGCCTACCCTACACACAGTCATTAAGGAGCATAGAAGACCCGGTATTAAGATTTCAAAGGCCCATGCCATAAAAACAGCGCCAGCAATGGAGCTATACAGCGCCTGGCGTTATTTCATATTCACACACGCCTTTTAGTCTGTCTTCATACAAATACTGGGGTAGATTCATGTTCCTTCTTTAACTATATCTCTATCTGGGGACGTGAGGAAGTACCTACCTGCCTCACGTAAGCTGCAACACAATAAAGCTATCAATATGAAGTAAAAATTGCTCTGAGACTGTACCATAACTTTATACGTTCTCCCATCCTCAGTTGGAGCGAAAGAGAAGGCAAGATTACTTGAGATTTCGAGAGCTGCTCAGAATGTTTATTGGAGATCAAGTGACTGAAAGGCCAAAGACCTAAGTAGAGGTTCATTGAAAAACCAATCTCTCTCTCTCTCTCTCTCTCTCTCTCTCTCTCTCTCTCTCTCTCTCTCTCTCTCTCTCTCTCTCTTTCGATTCATATATAATGGTGAAAGGAATGGAAGCCGTTAAAGAAGACGGTAAGATGCTGGAGCACCAACGAGGGTGACACAAGATGTAATGAGCAGAGATGAGAGGCTGACCGCGAGAGCAGCTGAAAATAAAAATGATTCGGGTCGTATGTCTATCACAACTGTTCCGTCAATATCATAAATTATGTACATATTAATGAAGCTTTTATGGCTTTGGTTAGTATGGAAATAACTGGATATTTATGATGTTGCAACAAATCATGACGCCATAAATTAATGTTACTATATAAAATTATATATTCTGATTTTACTTTGTTAAATCTATAGTAAGGTTATATGTACGTATCTACAACTTTCTATATTCTTCTGGAGGCAACGGAATCGAGAGCGATACGAACAAACGATATGTGAAGGTGAACACACATAAATATATCTTATCTATCGTGTATATACGTGTATATGTCTACTCTCTCTCTCTCTCTCTCTCTCTTTGGCGTTCGTAAGTGTGGACGGTATCGCGTGTAATCTTCCCTCTCCTTTCAGCCGTCGCCTCCCTGTCACTGGTCACGTGGAGGCGGTGCCCGTCCGGCGTGGATGACATTCTTGCGTGAGGCTTGGCAAGTACAGCCCCGGCCGTTGTTGGCAGCTCAGCAGGCCCGGGGAGGAAGGAACTATGTAATCTGCCATTCTGCTATGCTGGAAGAAGAGAGGAGTGATTTAATCTTACGTTCTTGCGTCTTGATGGTGTTGGTAGAGAGAAAGGAGTTATTAAATTTGTCCTTTTTCTATTCTGCCAGAGAGAAGGACTTATGAAATTTGTTGATTAGGTAATCCGAAAGAAAGAGAAGACAGGTAACTAACTATATAATTGGCTGGGAAATAAAGAGAAAGGCCGATGGAATAAATTATCTTCATCTTTGTATGCTGATCATATGTAGCAAAAGAGATAAGACTGATGCTGTAGTAATAAAACCACTTTGCTATGTTAAAAGAGAGAGACGAGATATATCCACTGGGTCGCCGCACCCCCAAAACATTAGTAAAATAATAGCAACAGTCATAACAATAACGATGGTGATAAAAGTAGTGGGAGTTGTAAAACAAAACCTCTAAAATATTTAGTGGTAAGAGAAATAACAACAGTTGTGGTAGCGGTAGGGGAGTTTGGAATAGAAACAACAGTAGTTATATGACAACGTATTTTCCCTTCCTACACACACACACACACACACACACACACACACACACACACAACACACTAACAAACATCACCAAGTGTGCTTAACAATCAACTCGTTTTTCCTATGCGTCCAACGAAAATTAGAAAAGTTACATGAACCTACCAGAGTTTACAGAACTTATAACAGCTGTAAAAGTGAAAAACGTACAAACTTTCACTGGCTGGTAAAAGTTGGGAGTGTAGGAATGTTCCGAGAGCTTTTAAAAGACACGCGATAAGGATGCCAGAATATTAGATAGTGTGAAGATAAAGAGGCTTAGTACCAGCCAACTCCAGTGGGTGACTCTCTCTTGCTATCGCCGAAGACCACTAAAGCATATAACTGGTCTCCGGCAAGATTCCAGGGTCGATTTATCGTATTAGAGGTGTGTGTGTGTGTGTGAGTTCGGCCTGGTGAAGGTTGGTTATACAGTATGTTAGGCCGGGGTAAGCTATGTTAGAGGGTAGGTTAGGTTATGTTAGAGGTAGATTAAGTCATGTTAGACGGTAGTGTACGTTAGGTTAGGTTATGTTAGAGGTAGAGTAGTTTATGTTAGACGGTAGTGTTCCTTATGTTAGGGGTATGTTAACGAGTATGTTAGGGTAATGTAAGGGAATAAGAATCTTGCCTTTTTCAGGTCGCTTGGAAGTCCTACTTGTAACGTCCAGTTCCAACTCTATAAAAGGTGATTGGCGATAAGCAGAACATTCGGTTTCAAATTTGCTTGATGACTACCGGGACACCATGCCCAAAGGCAATCACAGCTAGCCCAATCAAGCTTATAAAATCGTAATGCGGTGACGATGATGTTGGCAAAGTTAAGTTGGGCAGTAAAGGCTATGTTAGAGGACAGGTTAGGTGAGCAAATAAACAGGAGCAGGAACCCATTCTCAGCTAACCTAACCTAACCCACCTACCCCTAACGTAACCTAACCTAAACCTAATCTAACCTAACCTAATCTAACCTAAGCTAATCTAAAAAAAAGAAAAAAAAAGAGCTTAAATATAATACCTCAGATCCGGCTCTCGGTTTGTCTTGTCCCCTCAAATGGTATGTGTTTATGAGACCATTTTGCTACAACTGTCGAGTGAGATATACATCTTTTAGTCCTCTCGTGTATAATAAAAATAAAGTTATCTCTCCTTCCTGTCACACACACACACACACACACACACACACACACACACACACACACACACACACACACACACACACACACACACACACTGATACTTGTGGTGTGATGAAATCCTAGACAAGGTTCTTCAAACTCCAATAGCACGAGCAGTAGATATATTCAATAAGTGGTACAAGACTTGACAGGATAACCAACCGGTACAGGAACAGGAGCCAGCACAAGGAACTCCTCGTCGTAGGCAGGCCGAAGCCGATCTGAGGGATGTTCGCCAGCTAGGCAAGGAGAGTTGCTAGACATTACTAGGACAATAAATGAGGTCTTCTAATTACTCGACTAGCGCGGTACAGACATAGTATATCGGGACATAGTAAGTAAACATAGGCATTAGACATAAGCATAGATATCAAACATGCTATAATAATATGTAGTAATACAGACATGTGAATAAATGGTACAATGAATGGTAACAGAGTCTTGGCGTCAGGCGTGTTCACATATCTTGGTATTTACATATCTATACAATACTATGTGAGTATATTTTGTTTGTATCGTCATATTGTCTCCATAGATTATTACAAAAATAAGAAAATTAGTGAAAACAGAAAAGTAAAGATAGTGTAGATAAATCAAGGATAAACCAGAATGAACGCAATATATAAGGTGTGTGTGTGTGTGTGTGTGTGTGTGTGTGTGTTTCTCAGATATATAGTAACATATGTGGGAATTGAAGACGTCATGATATTGTCTCCATTCAGACTCAGATGATTCGTCGGTGACCTTTGACCCTTGTAAAATGGAAAAAAATAGTAAAGGTGGTCTATCATAACAACTTACAACATGATTGGTCTAAATATGGATAAACAGAGAAACTTAAATACATATGTAATTTAGTGAATCTAACGTTTTGCTGTATAACATTAAAAAAAAGAGAAATTAAGATTAATTAAATTTCAAACTTCAAATTAATTAGCTCAAGATTGATGAAATGGCGATGGTTTGTGAATTATCTCCAAGAAGAATGAAAGAAAAAATGAAAGAATGAAGAGGAAAACAGGAAGAAAATCCACAATAATGACATGTCTGTTACCTTCAAGAGGAGATAAATATTGATGACGTTACACCATATCGCAGGGGCTCATGGTTACCCACACAGTGTAACAGTAACCCGGAAACTACAAATAATCACATGTTTTACTAAGTCTAGCATGAGGACGAACACCCTGCCCCCCCAGGAGAGCCCACACCTCGTATAACAGACCCAGGTCAGGCTCTCCGTAAAGCCTACAATGTGCAGCTGGTGTGCTCTCGCTGTCATTACTTATTACTAAAACTCATGCATTATGCAAATCAGATGCTTAAAACTCTCCTATGTTCCCGCAGCCCAGGTAAAAACTAAAAACATTCGATGGTTTCTAAATGCTTATACTCTCCTTGCGTCATTTTCCTTTTGTTTTTATTTTTTTGCCTGAAACTTTTGTGTTGGAGTTAAATTTGTGCTGCACTAGAGACGAGTGTTGCTTCTAGTGAACGTTTTTCATGGAACAACAACGCGAAACATTCACTTAGCCAAGAGCTTTTGTGAAATACTCGACTGGGCTGTGACACCTCACCCAGTTGTCGGTCATCTGGTTATAAAAAAATACAAGTTTTTTAAATACAAATCTGGTGTGATACACATGGCCTTCCTTCAAACATTCGTCAGACTTAGGATCACGATTACGAATTACAACAAAGTTTTAACAGCGGCTCACATACTGTAGTTCATTCTAGGAGCTTTTTAACATCATTATATGTATTATTGACTATATATAACCATACATAAACACCACTAAGTTACGGGTAATGAACTCAATATCCTTTCCCACACAGTAATAATTCTGTTCCTTGTTAAAAAAAAATATATATATAAAAATCAATAAAGTCTCAATTAAATTATAGTGAAGTGTTGATAAGTTAATGATAATATCCAGAAACAAATGATAATTCTGGATTTATGTTACGAGCTATGACCATAAAATATTACCTGTGGAATTAGCTGAAATAATTATATTGTCCTTTCCTACTATTTCACCTTAGCTTTTGTACTAGATCAAAAGACTCTTTTAGGTGCAAAATGAAGTTAATCTTGATTTATGGTGTCTCAGTCATGCTAAACAGATCAGATGATGTTTTATAGCAGGAGATGTCTTCCTCTGAAAGCATCAAACTCACTCTAACAGATTACCTTTGGCGTCTGGGGAAATTTCTTCCTGGTTAGTATTTCAGTCCCAAGAGAGAAAGGAGGCATTGTAGTTGCCTCCTTAATGTGTATGTGTGTGTCTGAAACAAATATCTATAAAACCACTGAACCGATTTTACGAAACTCAGCAAAGGCGAGGCTGTGATTTAACAACAGGAAACAACACCTATTTGCTGTGTTAATAATAATAATAATAATAATAATAATAATAATAAAAATAATGATAATGATAATGATAATAATAATAATAATAATAATAATAATAATAATAGTAATAATAATAATAGTAATAATAATAATAATGATAATGATAATAATAATGATAATGATAATGATAATAATAATAATAATAATAATAATAATAATAATGATAATGATAATAATGATAATGATAATGATAATAATAATGATAATAATGATAATAATGATAATGATAATAATAATAATAATAATAATAATAATAATAATAATAATAGGTAGAAAAGAGATGTGGAAGGTATTGAAAATATCTGGAAACTTGATGCAATCAGTTCATATGTGTACAGGGAAAGTGAAGTACTATATCTTTTGGAGTTTATCTGTGATTTGTAACGTCGCCATAGTTGCTCAATACTTTCATGGACGGGATAGTAGGAGAGGGGCAAGTTAGAGTAATGGACAGAGGGTGCAAGTTGGGTAAATAATGAAATGGGAAGGCAATGCGAGGTGAGTCATCTTCTGTTTACAGATGACACTGTGCTAGTGGGAGATTCGGAGCAAGCAACACAAATATCAGTGATGAGTTTGGGAGAATGTATGGTCAGAGAAAAGCAAAAATTAATGCTGAAAAGAAGAATCGATGTTAGTCTGAATGCATACGGAATGGAGGAAGTGGTGTATTTCAGAAAGGTAAGATTTAATGTGTTAGCAGTTGGGGAAAAAATACAATTTGAACAATAGAGTAAAAAATAAGAAAAAATAAAGAAAAAATAGCAGGTGTATAGAGAATGGCATCCACAAGGTAGAATATTATCGCCCCCCCCCCCAAAAAAAAAAATATACGCCATAAGCCACAAGATATCATCCATAGTGTAGGAACAGACGCACAAACAGACAGACAGGCAGAGAAGACGACTCCTTCATCGTTGAGGAGAACGAAAAAAGAACACATCGCTACACAAATTCACACATTACACCTCTTCTTACTATAACAAGGGGTTTTTCTTACAGATAATAAAACTGTAGTGAAGTACATCATAGCGCCGCCTGAGTTAATCACATTTTCTTTTATTTCGGAATAGAATAAAGAATGTGTTGTGAGGTAGTGAATGTCTTCGGTGGGATTCTCTTGTAGAAAATTTTAGGTATAAATTAAATATAATCCATTTATGCGTACTTGAGGAGCGTCTTTCCTACAGCCACTCACTGATGCTATTGGATTAGAAATGACTGTCAAAGAATGGAAACCGAATGAGGAGGTGGGGATGTAGTGACAGAAGAGGTGTGTGTGTGTGCTGAGAGAGAGATAGAGAAGAAAATAGTCTAACAAACGTAGAGACAAACAGAAAAAAACAACCATAGAAGGAGAGAGATACTCAGAGTAATAAAGAGAGAAAGACACACGCAAAAACTTCACTAAGGAAAGGCACCAGCAGCTCGACCACCAGAGACACCAAATAACCACAATAACACTCGCTTTAATAATGTACAGTACACGCTAATGTCTCCTTCAACTTACCAGACATACCTCTCTCTCTCTCTCTCTCTCTCTCTCTCTCTCTCTGTTCTCCCACCTCTCACTCTCTCTTTCCACTTCTCCTTTCATTTTCCTTTCCCATTTCTCCACTCTCACTTCTTTCTTTCTTCCCCTTCTATCTCTCCTTTATCCCTGTGTGTCGAGGATTTCTCTGCATGGAAATCTATTCACCTGTTTATTGACTTATTTACTTTGCTTCCTCGCCTGAGTGTGTTGATGCAAAGCTGTTCCTACAAACTCTTTGTTGTCGTGACGTTGAAGATTTTGTTCAGCTTTTGTTCATAAGTAAAAAAAGAACATTCCGTAATTTCTGATGTAGGATGATTTAACCTCTCGACGACGATGATTTATTCCTCGGGGATTATGTTAAACCCCTCACGGACGATGATCTTATCCCATAATGATAATGATTTAACCCGTTGAGGACGATGAATTAACCCCTTGATGACGATAAGTTAATTCCTTTCACAATGACATCCCTGATAACTCCACTTGTTCATAAAATTCGAAATCCAACAGAGGCAGGGGTGAGATTCAGGAGATGCCATCTACTGGAGAGATGATAAAGAGTCAGAAGTGGCCATCACACAGACGAGAAAACACGCCTTGACCCCGGCATAGTGAGCCGAAACTTACACAAGTCACAGACCTCGAGCCAATCCCACTGAGACCCCAAAACTGCTCTAAGCGGGCTGGATATACGGCCTTGTAAAAGAACCTCAACAATACTTTGTAATGCCTCTCCCTAGAGCCTGAAACCCAATAACAGCCGTAATTTTTTGTCCTTTGTAGTTGTATGAAGTTTTAACAAGTCCAATAACTTTTAATAGCTATGAAAGATAAAAGAGTAATGAAAATCAATACAGTTATTTGAATTAGCATTAATATATATATGTAATAAAAAAAGAACGTATTTTGT
>NW_024746150.1:0-39577 GCF_018991925.1 Homarus americanus
ACACAAGGTAACAGCAGTGTCAGAGTGTGCAGTGTCGGAGGTGTCTGGGGTGTCAGAGGCATCAGAGGTGCCTGTGTCAGAGGTATGCCTGGGAGTGTCAGGTGCCATGAGTGTCAGGGGTGTGCTGGGAGTTCAGGGTGTACAGGGTGTCAGAGTGTGCTTGGGGGTGGCTGAGTTGTGTCGGGGAGGGTGTGCCTGGAGTGTCGGTTGTGCCTGGGTGTCAGATGTGTACCTGGAGTGTCAGGTGTGCCTGGGGTGTCAGAGGATTACCTTGGGCATCAGAGGTACCTGGGAGTGTCAGAGGTGTGCCTGGGGAGTGTCAGGGATGTACCTGGGGTGTTAGGGGTGTCCTGGGTCACAGAGGTGTGCTTGGGGAGTGTCTGGGGTGTGCCTGGGGTGTATGGGGTGCCTGGGGTCAGGTGTGTGGGGGTGTCAGAGGTGTGCCTGGGGAGTGTCAGGGTGTAACTGGGGTGTCAGAGGTGTGCCTGGGGTGTCATGCGGGTGTACTGGGGATGTCAGTGTGGGATTGTCAGAGGTTTACACTGGGTGTAAAGTGTAACTGGGGAGTGTCAGAAGTGGGGAGTGTCAGGGGTGTACCTGGGGTGAAATTCATGTGCCTGGGAGTGTCTGAGGTGTGCCTGGGTGTCAGAGGTGTGCCAGGTGTCAGAGGTGTACCTAGTGTCAGAGGTTCACCTGGGAGTGTCATGGGGAGTGCTGGGAGTGTCAGAGGGAGTACCTGGGAGTATCACAGGTGTGCCTGGGATTGTCAAGTGTACCTGGGGAGTGTCAGAGTGTACCTGGGAGTGTCAGGGGTGTGACTGGGGTGTCGGAGGTGTAACTGTGGTGTTAGAAGTGTACCTGGGGTGTCAGGGGTGGCACTTATGGCAGACCTGCGGAGTGTCAGGGGTGTGCCGGAGTGTCAGGGGTGTACTGGGTGTCAGGGGGTACACAAGGAGTGTCAGGTGTGGCTGGGGTGTCGGAGGTGGCTGGGAGTGTCTGGGCTATGCCTGGGGTGTCAGGGATGTACCTGGGAGTGTCAGAGTGCTGGCAGGTGTCAGAGATATACCTGGGAGTGTTTGAGGTGTGCCTGGGAGTGTCGGAGGTGTGCCTGTATATGTCATAGGTGTACCTGGGGTGTCAGGGGTGTGCCTGGAGATGTCAGTGGTGTACCTGGCAGTGTCATTCATGTGCCTGGGGTGTCAGAGGTGTGCCTGGGAGTGACGGCGGTGTACCTGGGTGTGAGGTGTACCTGGGGTGACAGCGGTGTACCTGGTGTGGGGTGTACCTGGGGTGTCAGAGGGTACTAGGAGCATCAGAGGGGCCTGGGAGTGTGAGAGGTGCACCTGGATGTCAGGAGATGTCCCTGGGAGTATCAGAGTGTACCTGGGTGTCAGAGTTTACCTGGGAGTGTCATGGGTGTGCCTGGGGAATGTCAGAGTGCCTGGGTGTATCAGAGGTGTACCTGGGATTGTCAGAGGTGTGCCTGGGAGTGTCAGAGGTGTGCCTGGTGTCAGAGGTATTCCTGAGTGTCAGAGGTGTGCTGGGGAGTGTCAGGGTATGCCTGGGGTGTCAGAGGAGTACCTGGGGTTTCGGAGGTGTCACTGGGAGTGTCGGAGGTGTAACTGGGGAGTGTCTGAGGGTATGCCTGGGGTGTCAGAGTGTGTCTGGAGTGACAGAGGTGTACCTGGCAGTGTCAGAGAAATACCTGGGAATGTTTGAGAGTGCCTGGGGTGTCAGTGTACTGTATATGTCATAGGTTTGCAGAGGTGTCAGAGGTGTGCCTGGGAGATGTCAGTGGTGTGCCTGGTGTGTTCCATGTACCTGGAGTGTCAGTGGTGTACTAGGGGAGTGTCAGAGTGCTGAATTTAATAAAGTGTCACTGGCGTGTCAGAGGTTTACCTGGAATTGTCGTTCATGTACATGGGGTGTCAGAAGTGTACCTGGGAATGTTGGGGTGTACCTGGGTATCAGGGTGTACCTGGAGATGTCAGTGGTGTACCTGGAGTGTGTTCATGTACCTGGGAATGTCTGAAGTGTACCTGGGAGTGTCAGGGGGGTGCCTGGGAGTGTCAGAGGTGTCCTTGGGGTGTCAGAGGTGTACCTGGGGTGTCTGAGGGTGTACCTGGGGTGTATGGGGTTTTACCTGGGGAGTGTCAGTTGTGTACCAGGGGTGTCAGAGGTGTGCCTGGGGCAGAGGTGTGCCTGGAAGTGTCAGAGGTGGCACTGGAAGGTCAGAAGTGTGCCTGGGAGTGTTTGAGGTTGTACCTGGGTTTGTCAGAGGTGTCTGGGGTTTCAGAGGTGTACCTGGTGTCAGAGGGTGTATGGGAGTGTCAGAGGTGTTCCTGAGAGTGTCAGAGGTGTGCATGGTGTCAGTGTGCCTGGGAGTGTCAGAGGTACCGGGCATCAGAGGTACCTGGATTGTCAGAGTTTACCTGGGAGTGTCATGGGTGTACCTGGGATAGGTGCCTGGGTGTATCAGAGGTGTACCTGGGATTGTGGGGTGTGCCTGGGAGTGTCAGAGGTGTAACTGGGGAGTGTCAGGGTGTAACTGGGAGTGTGGAGGTGTAACTGGGAGTGTCAGAAGTGTGCCTATGAGTGTCAGGGGTGTGCATGGGGTGTCAGGGGTGTGCCTGGGAGTGTCAGGGGTGTACCTGGGGTGTGAGTTTGTAGCTGGGAGTGTCGGAGGTGTGAATTATCGTTGCTGGGAGTGTATAGGGGTGTGCCTGGGGTGTCAGAGGTGTGCCTGGGAGTGTCAGTGGGTATGCCTGGGAGTGTCAGAGTGCCTGTGAGTGTCAGAGGTACCTGGGAGTGTGTTGTTGTACCTGGGAGCGTCATTGGTGTGCCTGGTGTCAGAGGTGTGCCTGGAAGTGTCAGAGGGTGTGCCTGGAAGTGTCAGAGGTGTGCCTGGGGTGTCTTGGAGGTGACCTGGGAGTTGTCAGAGTGTACCTGGGGTGACAGGGGTGTGCACTGGGTGTAGTGGTGTACTGGGGTGTCTGGGGTGTGCCTGTGGAGTGTCTCAGGTGTGCCTGGGGTGTCGACGAGGAACCAGGGTGTAAGAGGTGGCACAGGTGTCAGTGGTGTACTAGGGAGTCAGAGGTGTACTTGGGTGTCAGGGGTGTGTGGTGTCAAGGTATGCAGTGTTTGGGGTGCAGAGGTGTGGGGGAATGTCAGGGAGGTGTCTGGAGGTCATTGCCTGGGGATGTCAGTGGTGTACCTGGAGTGCATTCATGTACCTGGGAGTGTTTGAGGTGTGCCTGGGGTGTCAGAGGGTGTATCTGGGGGTGTCAGGGTGTACCTGGTGTGGAGGGTTGCCTGGGTGTCAGAGGTGTTCCTGAGGGTGTCAGAGGTGTGCCTGGGGAGTGTCAGGGGTGTACCTGGGGAGTGTCAGAGGGTATGGGTGATCAGTGCCTGGAAGTGTGGGGTGCCTGGGGTGTCAGAGGTGTGCTGGGGGTTCAGGGGTGGGGTGTCAGAGGTTTACCTGGGGTGTCATGGGTGTGCCTGGGAATGTCAGAGGTGTACCTGGGTGTAGCAGAGGTGTACCTGGGATTGTCAGAGGTGTACCTGGAGTGTCAGAGTGTAACTGGGGTGTCAGGAGTGTAACTGGGAGTGTCGGAGGTGTAACTGGGGTGTCAGAGGTGTACCTGGGGTGTCAGAGGTGTGCCTGGGGAGTGTCAGCGGTGTACCTATGAGTGTCAGGTGGTACCTGGGAGTGTCAGGGTGTGCCTGGGAGTGTCAGGTTTGTGGCTGGGAGTGTCGGAGGTGTGGCTGGGAGTGTTGGAGTTGTAACTGGGGTCTGGAGGTGTAACTGGGGAGTGTCTGAGGGTGTGCCTGGGGAGTGTCAGAGGTGTGCCTGGGTGTCAGGGTGTGCAGGGGGTGTCAAGTGTACTGTGGTGTGAGAGGTGTGGGGTGTCGGTGGTGTGCCTGGAGTGTCATTGGTGTGCCTGGGGTGTCAGAGGTGCACCTGGAAGTCAGTGTACCTAGAAGTGTCAGAGTGTACCTGGGGTGTGTAGGTGACCTGGGATTGTCAGAGGTGTGCCTGGGGTGACAGGGGTGTGCCTGGAAGTGTCAGGTGTCCTGGGGTGTCTGGGGTGTGCCTGTGAGTCTCAGGTGTGCCTGGGGTGTCAGACGAGAACCAGGGAGTGTAGAGGTGTACCTGGGGTGTCAGTGGTGTACTAGGGGTGTCAGAGGTGTACCTTGGGTGTCAGAGGTGTGCCTGGCAGTGTCAGAGGTATGCCGGTGTTTGAGGTGTGCCTGGGGTGTGGGAGTGTGCCTGGGATGTCAGAGGTGTGCACTGGGGTGTCAGAGGTGTGCCTGGGATGTCTCAGTGGTGTGCCTGGGTGTCAGGTGTGCCCCAGAGTGTCAGGGCTGGAAGTGTCAGAGGTGTGACTGGGGTGTCAGGGGTGTGCCTGGGAGTGTCAGAGGTGTGTTGGGAATGAAATTCATGTGCCTGGGAGTGTCTGGGGTGTACTTGGGAGTGTCAGAGGTGTGCCTGAGGTGTCAGAGGTATGCCTGGGGAGTGTCAGAGGTTCACCTGGGGAGTGTCATGGGGTGACCTGGGGTGTCAGGGGTACCTGGGAGTATCAGAGGTTTACCTGGGATTGTCAGAGGTGTACCATAGAATTGTCAGGGGTGTGCATGGGTGTCCAGGGGTGTAACTGGGTGTCGAGGTGCTGGGAGTGTCGGATGTAACTGGTGTCTGAGGTATACCTGGGGTGTCAGAGGTGTACCTGGGGTGACAGAGGTGTACCTGGCAGTGTCAGAGAAATACCTGGGAGTGTTTGAGGTGTACCTGGGAGTGTCGGAGGTGTACCTGTATGTAGGTGTGCCTGGGGTGTCAGAGGGTGTGCCTGGGAGATGTCAGTGGTGTACCTGGTAGTGTCGTTCATGTACCTGGGTGTCAGTGGTGTGCTAGGGAGTGTCAGAGGTGTGCATCTGGGTGTCAGAGGTGTACCTGGCAGTGTCAGAGGTATGCCTGGGAGTGTCATTCATGTGCATGGGGAGTGTCAGAAGTGTGCCTGGAATGTTGGGGTGGCTGGGAATTATCAGGGTGTACCTGGGAGATGTCAGTGGTGTACCTGGGAGTGTGTTCATGTACCTGGGTGTGTCAGGTTGTGCCTGGGGTGTATGAGGTTTACCTGGGAGTGTCAGATGTGTACCAGGGTGTCGGTGTGCCTGGTGTCAGAGGTGTGCCTGGAAGTGTCAGGTGTGCCTGGACAGGTCAGAGGTGTACCTGGGAGTGTTTGAGGTGTACCTGGGGAGTGTCAGAGGTGTCTGGGGTATCAGAGGTGCCTGGGTGTCAGAGTGTACCTGGGAGTGTCAGAGGTATTCCTGAGAGTGTCAGAGGGTGTGCCTGGGAGTGTCTGAGGTGTGCCTGTGGGTTTCCAGGTGTGCCTGGGGTGTCAGACGAGAACCAGGGTGTAAGAGGTGTGCATAGGTGTCAGTGGTGTACTAGGGAGTGTCATGGGTGTACCTTGGTGTCAGAGGTGTGCCTGGTGTCAGAGGTATGCAAGTGTTTGAGGTGTGCCTGGGGTGTGGGAGTGTGCCTGGGAATGTGGGGTGTGCCTGAGTGTCAGAGGTGTGCCTGGGAGATGTCAGTGGACCTGGATTGTCATTCATGTACCTGGGAGTGTCAGAGGTGTACAGTGTCAGGGCTGGAAGTGTCAGAGGTGAGCTGGGAGTGTGCAGATGTGTACCTGGGAGTGTCAGAGTGTGTTGGGAGTGAAATTCATGTACCTGGGGTGTCTGGGGGTGCACAAGTGTCAGAGGTGTGCCTGAGAGTGTCAGAGGTGCCTGGGAGTGTCAGAGCATGGAGTGTATGTGGTGCCTGGGGTGTCAGAGGAGTACCTGGGAGTGTATCAGAGGTGTGCCTGGGATTGTCAGAGGTGTGTACCTGGAGTGTCAGAGGTGTACCTGGGAGTGTCAGGGTGTAACTGGGAGTGTCAGGTGTAACTGGGAGTGTTAGGAGTGTGCCTAGTGTCAAGTGTGTGTCAGCGGTGTGCCTGGGAGTGTCAGGGGTGTGCCTGGGAGTGTCAGGGGTGTGCCTGGGAGCGTCAGGGGTGTAAGTGGGGTGGGAGGTGTGACTGGGGAGTGTCGGAGGAGTAACTGGGAGTGTCTGAGGGTATACTGGGAGTGTCAGTGGTGTACCTGGGAGTGTCAGAGGTGTACCTGGCAGTGTCAGAGATATACCTGGGAGTGTTTGGTGTACCTGGGGTGTCGGAGGTGTACCATATCATAGGTGTGCCTGGGGTGTCAGAGGTGTGCCTGGGGATGTCAGTGGTGTGCCTGGCAGTGTCATTCATGTACCTGGGAGTGTCAGAGGTGTGCCTGGAGGTGTCAGGGCTGGAAGTGTCAGAGGTGTACCTGGGGTGACAGCGGTGTACCTGGGGAGTGTCAGAGGTGTACCTGGGAGTGTTGGTGTGGGAGATGTCAGTGGGTGCCTGGGAGTGTCATTCATGTACATGGGGTGTCAGAGTGTGCCTGGAATGTTGGGGTTTACCGGAGTATCAGAGGTGTGCCTGGGAGATGTCAGTGGTGTACCGGAGTGTCATTCATGTGCCTGGGTGTGTCAGAGGTGTACCTGGGAGTGTCAGGGTGTACCTGCAGGTGTCAGGGGTTGTGCCTGGGTGTCAGAGGTGTACCTGGAGTGTCAGAGGTGTGCCTGGGTGTCGTTCATGCTGGGGTGTCTGAGGTGGACCAGGTGTCAGGGGTGTACCTGGGGGTGTCAGAGGTGTCCTTGGTGTCAGGTGGCCCTGGTGTCTGGTGTACCAGGTGTGGGGTTTACCTGGGGAGTGTCAGATGTGTGCCAGGGAGTGTCAGAGATGTACCTGGAAGTGTCAGAGTGTACCTGGAAGTGTCAGAGGTGTACCTGGAAGAGTCAGGTGTGCCTGGGAGTGTTTGAGTGTACCTGGGAGTGTCAGAGGGTGTATCTGGGGTGTCAGAGGTGTACCTGGGGAGTGTCAGGGTGTACCTGGGGAGTGTCAGAGTGTTCCTGAGTGTCAGAGGTGTACCTGGGGTGTCAGTGTGCTGGGAGTGTCAGAGAGGTACCTGGGTGCATCAGAGGAGGTGTGTGAGAGGTGCACCTGGGAGTGTCAGGGTGCTGGGAGTATCAGAGGTGTGCCTGGGAGTGTCAGAGGTTTACCTGGGGAGTGTCATGGGTGTGCCTGAATGTCAGGGTACCTGGGTGTAGCAGAGGTGTACCTGGGATTGTCCAGAGGTACCTGGGAGTGGAGGTGTAACTGGGAGTGTCACGGGTGTAACTGGGAGTGTCGGAGGTAACTGGGGAGTGTCAGAGTGTACCTGGGGTGTCAGAGGTGTACCTGGGAGTGTCAGCGGTGTGCCTTATTATTAGGGGTGTACCTGGGAGTGTCAGGGGGTGTGCCTGGGAGTGTCAGGTTTGTGGCTGGGAGTTTCGGAGGTGTAACTGGGAGTGTCCGAGAGGTGTAACTGGGAGTGTGGAGGGTGTAACTGGGGAGTGTCTGAGGTGTGCCTGGGAGTGTCAGAGGTGTACCTGGGGGTGTCAGGGTGTACCTGGGAGTGTCAGAGGTGTACCTGTGAGTGTCGGAGGTGTGCGTGGGAGTGTCAGTGGTGTGCCTGGGGTGTCATTGGTGTGTGCCTGGGGTGTCAGGGGTGCACCTGGAAGTGTCAGAGGTGTGCCTGGAAGTGTCAGAGGTGTGCCTGGGGTGTCTTGGGTGACCTGGGGAGTTGTCAGAGGTGTGCCTGGGGTGACAGGGTGTACCTGGAAGTGTCAGCGGTGTGCCTGGGGTGTCTGGTGTGCCTGTGGGTGTCTCAGGTGTGCCTGGGGTGTCAGACGAGAACCAGGGAGTGTAGGAGGTGTGCCTGGGGTGTCCGTGGTGTGCTAGGGTGTCAGAGGTGTGCCTTGGGTGTCAGGGTGTGCTGGCAGTGTCAGAGGTATGCCTGGGAGTGTTTGAGGTGTGCCGAGTGTAGGTGTGCCTGGGAATGTCAGAGGTGTACTGGGGTGTCAGAGGTGTGCCTGGGAGATGTCAGTGGTGTACCTGGTGTCATTCATGCCTGGGATGTCAGAGGTGTACCTGGAGTGTCAGGGCTGGAAGTGTCAGAGGTGTAACTGGGAGTGTCAGAAGTGTACCTAGTGTCAGGGGTGTATTTGAGATGAAATTCATGTACCTGGGAGTGTCTGTGTCAGAGGTGTGCAGGTGTCAGGAATTGGCTCAGGGTGTTGGGGTTTCACCAGGGGTGTCATGGGTGACCTGGGAGTGTGGAGGTGTGACTGGGGTGTCGGAGGTGTGGCTGGGAGTGTCTGGTATGCCTGGGAGTGTCAGAGTGTCTGGGGTGAGAGGTGTACCTGGCAGTGTCGAGAATACCTGGGGTGTTTGGTGTGCCTGGGAGTGTCAGGTGTGCCTGTATATGTCATGGGTGTGGGTGTCAGAGGTGTGCCTGGGGATGTCAGTTGTATCTGTGGTATGGATTTCTGTGCTGGGGTGTCAGGGGTGTACCTGGAAGTGTCAGGGCTGGAGTGTCAGAGGTGTGCCTGGGGAGTGACAGCGGTGTGCCTGGGGAGTGTCAGGGTGTGCCTGGGGTGTGGAAGGTGTAACTGGGAGATGTCAGTGGTGTACCTGGGAGTGTCATTCCATGTAGCCTGGGAGTGTCGGAGGTGTACTGGGGAATGTCGGCCGGTGTGTGGGAGTATCAGTGTACCTGGGAGATGTCAGTGGTGTACCTGGGAGTGTCATTCTGTACCTGAGTGTCAGGTGTGCCTGGGTGTCAGGGTGTGCCTGGGTGTCAGGTGTGCCTGGGAGTGTCAGAGGTGTGCTTAGGAGTGTCTGGAAGTGAACATGGGGTGTCAGTTTTGTACCTGGGGTGTCAGAGGTGTACCTGGGAGTATCAGTTGCGTACCTGGGAGTGTCATTGGTGTACCTGGGAGTGTCAGGGTGTGCCTGGAAGTGTCAGAGGTGTGCCTGGAAGTGTCAGAGGTGTGCCTGGAGAGTGTCTGGGGTGACCTGGGGAGTGTCCCAGGGGTGTGCCTGGGGTGTCAGGTGTACCTGGAAGTGTCAGTGGTGTGCAGGTGTCGGGTGTAACTGGGGTGTTGGGGGTGTGCCTGGGGTGTCAGAGTGTACTGGGTGTGTCAGCGGTGTGCCTGGGGTGTCAGGGTGTGCCTGGGAGTGTCAGGGGTGTACTGGGGACGTCAGGGGTGTTACTGGGAGGTCGGAGGTGTAACTGGGAGTGTCAGGTTAAGTGGGGTGTCGGAGGTGTAACTGGGAGTGTCTGAGGTATGCCTGGGAGTGTCAGAGGTGTACCTGGGAGTGTCAGAGGTGTGCCTGGTGTCAGAGATATGCCTAGTGTTTGGGGTGTACCTGGGAGTGTCGGAGGTGTGCCTGTATATGTCATAGGTGTGCCTGGGGTGTCAGAGGTGTGCCTGGGAGATGTCAGTGGTGTGCCTGGCAGTGTCATTCATGTGCCTGGGGTGTCAGAGGTGTGCCTGGGTGTCAGGGGCTGGGTGTCAGAGGTGTGTCTGGGGTGAGAGGTGTGCCTGGGGTGTCGGGGTGTGCCTGAGGTGTTAGAGGTGTAACTGGGAGATGTCAGTGGTGTGCCGGTGTCATTCATTTACATGGGAGTGTCAAAGTGTACCTGGGAATGTTAGAGTGTACCTGGGAGTATCAGAGGTGTACCTGGGAGATGTCAGTGGTGTGCCTGGGGTGTGTTCATGTACCTGGGTGTGTCAGGAGGTGTGCCTGGGAGTGTCAGGGAGAAAACCTGCAGTGTCAGGGGTGTGCCTGGGAGTGTCAGAGGTGTGCCTGGAAGTGTCAGAGGTGTGCCTGGGGTGTCATTCATGTGCCTGGGGTGTCTGAGGGTGTGTGCCTGGGGTGTCAGGGGTGTACCTGGAGTGTCAGAGGTGTCCTTGGGAGTGTCAGAGGTGTGCCTGGGGGTGTCTGAGGGGGTGTGCCGGAGTGTCAGAGGTGTGCCTGTCGGTGACAGGGGTGTGCCTGGAAGTGTCAGAGGTGTGCCTGTTAGTGTCAGTGGTGTGCCTATGGTGTCTCAGGTGTGCCTGGGAGTGTCAGACGGAACCGGGGAGTGTAAGGTGTGCCTGGGAGTGTCAGTGGTGTCTAGGTGTCAGAGGTGTGCAGGGTGTCAGAGGTATGCCTGGCAGTGTCAGAGGTATGCCCAGGGTGTTTTGGTGTACCTGGGGAGTGTGGGGAGGTGAACCTGGGGAATGTCAGACGTGTGCCTGGGAGTGTCAGAGGGTGTGCTTGGGGAGATGTCAGTGGTGTACCTGGGGTGTCATTCATGTGCCTGGGAGTGTCAGAGGTGTACCTGAAGTGTCAGGGCTGGAAGTGTCAGGGTGTACCTGGGGTGACAGCGGTGTATCTGGGAGTGTCAGAGGTGTACCTGGCAGTGTCAGAGGTGTAACTGGGAGATGTCAGTGGTGTGCCTGGGAGTGTCATTCATGTGCCTGGGAGTGTTGGGGTGTACCTGGTGTCGGGCTGGTAGTGTCAGACGTGTGCCTGGGGTGACAGCGGTGTGCACTGGGAGTGTCAGAGGTGTGCCTGGGAGTGTCGGCGGTGTAACTGGGGAGTGTCAGAGGTGTGCCAGGGGGTGTCAGAGAATTGCCTTAGAGCATCAGAGGAGTACCTGCGTGTCAGAGGTGTGCCTGGGAGTGTCGGAGGTGTGCCATGGAGTGTGGGGTGTACCTGGGAGTGTCAGGGGTGTGCCTGGGAGTGTCAGAGGTGTGCTTGGGGAGTGACTGGGGTGTGCCTGGGGAGTGTCTGAGGGTGTACCTGGGGTGTCAGTTTTGTACCTAGGTGTCAGATGTGTGCCTGGGGTGTCAGAGGTGTGCCTGGGAGTGTCAGAGGAGTACCTTGGGCATCAGAGGAGTGCCTGGGAGTGTCAGAGGTGTGCCTGGGGTGTCAGGGATGTACTTGGGAGTGTCAGAGGGGTGTCCTGAGTCTCAGGAGGTGTGCTAGGGGAGTGTCTGAGGTGTGCCTGGGGTGTGAGGTGTGCCTGGGGTGTCAGGTGTGTGCAGGGGTGTCAGAGGTGTGCCTGGGGAGTGTCAGAGGTGTGCCTGGGGAGTGTCAGGGGTGTGCCTGGGGTGTCATGGGTGTGCCTGGGGAGTGTCAGAGGTGTACATGGGATTGTCAGGGTTTACCTGGGAGTGTAAGAGGTGTAACTAGTGTCAGAAGGTGTACCTGGGGGTGTCAGAGGTGTACCTGGGAGTGGGGAATTCATGTACCTGGGGTGTCTGGGGTGTGCCTGGGGAGTGTCAGAGGTGTGCAGGAGTGTCAGGTGTGCCTGGGGTGTCAGAGGTTCACCTGGGAGTGTCATGGGAGTACCTGGGGAGTGTCAGAGGAGTACCTGGGAGTGTCAGAGGTGTGCCTGTTGTCAGAGGTGTGCCAGTGTCAGAGGTGTGCCTGGGAGTGTCAGGGGTGTAACTGGGGAGTGTCAGGTGTAACTGGAGTGTTAAGTGTGCCTGGGGTGTCAGAGGTGTACCTGGGGTGTCAGCGGTGTGCCTGGGGGTGTCAGGGGTGTGCCTGGGAGTGTCAGGGGTGTGCCTGGGGAGTGTCAGGGGTGGAACTGGAGTGTCGGAGGTGTAACTGGGAGTGTCGGAGGTGTGACTGGGGTATGCCTGGGAGTGTCAGAGGTGTGCCTGGGGTGTCAGAGGTGTGCCTGGCAGTGTCAGAGATATGCCTGGAGTGTTTGAGGTGGCCTGGGGTGTCGGAGGTGTGCCTGTATATGTCATAGGTGTGCCTGGGGGTGTCAGGGTGTGCCTGGGGAGATGTCAGTGGTATGCCTGGCAGTGTCATTCATGTACCTGGGGAGTGTCAGAGGTGTTCCTGGGAGTGACAGCGGTGTGCCTGGGAGTGTCAGAGTGCCTGGGAGTGTTAGAGTTGTAACTGGGAGATGTCAGTGGGTGCCTGGGGGTGTCATTCATGTACATGGGGTGTCAGAAGTGTGCCTGGGAATGTTGGGGTGTGCCTGGGAGTATCAGAGGTGTGCCTGGGAGATGTCAGTGGTGTGCCTGGAGTGTCATTCATGTACCTGGGTGTGTCGAGGTGTACCTGGGGAGTGTCAGGGGTGTACCTGCAGTGTCAGGGTGTGCCTGGGGTGTCAGGGTGTGCCTGGAAGTGTCAGGGTGTGCCTGGGAGTGTCATTCATGTGCCTGGGAGTGTCAGGGGTGTGCCTAGTGTCAGGGTGTGCCTGGGGTGTCAGAGGTGTTCTTGGGGTGTCAGGGGTGTACCTGGGGTGTCTGGGGTGCAAGGGTGTATGAGGGTTTACCTGGGAGTGTCAGATGTGTGCCAGGGAGTGTCAGAGGTGTGCCTGGGAGTGTCAGAGGTGTGCCTGGAGTGTCAGAGGTGTGCCTGGAAAGTCAGAGAGGTGCCGTGTTTGAGGTGTGCCTGGGGATTGTCAGAGGTGTATCTGGGGTGTGCCTGGGGTGTCAGGGTGTGCCTGGGAGTGTCAGGGTTTCCTGAGAGTGTCAGAGGTGTGCCTGGGGTGTCAGAGGTGTGCCTGGGAGTGTCAGAGGTGCCTGGGGCATCAGAGGAGTGCTGGGGAGTGTGAGAGGTGACCTGGGAGTGTCAGGGGTGTGCCTGGGAGTGTCAGGGGTGTACCTAGTGTCAGAGGGTTTACCTGGGGGTGTCATGGGTGTACCTGGGAATGTCAGGGTGTGCCTGGGTGTGTCAGAGGTGTGCCTGGGATTGTCAGAGGTGTGCCTGGGGAGTGTCAGAGGTGTAACTGGGAGTGTCAGGGGTGTGGCTGGGGTGTCGGAGGTGTAACTGGGGTGTCAGAGTGTGCCTATGAGTGTCAGGGGTGTGCACTGGAGTGTCAGGGTGTGCCTGGGAGTGTCAGGTTTGTGGCTAGTGTCAGGAGGTGTAACTGGGGTGTCGGAGGTGGGCCTGGGAGTGTCGGTGTACTGGAAGTGTCAGAGGTGTGCCTGGAGTGTTGAGTGTACCTGGGGTGTCGGAGGTGTGCCTGTATATGTCATAGGTGTGCCTGGGAGTGTCAGGTGTACCTGGGAGATGTCAGTGGTGTGCCTGGCAGTGTCATTCATGTACCTGGGGTGTCAGAGTGTACCTGGAAGTGTCAGGGCTGGAAGTGTCAGAGGTGTACCTGGAGTGACAGCGGTGTGCCTGGGAGTGTCAGAGGTGTACCTGGAGTGTTAGAGGTGTAACTGGGAGATGTCAGTGGTGTACCTGGGGTGTCATTCATGTACCTGGGAGTGTCAGGAAGTGTGCCTGGGAATGTTAGAGGTGTACCTGGGGAGTATCAGGGGTGTACCTGGGAGATGTCAGTGGTGTACCTGGGAGTGTCATTCATGTGCCGGTTGTCGGAGGTGTACCTGGAGTGTCAGGGTGTACCTGCAGTGTCAAGGTGTACCTGGGAGTGTCAGAGGTGTGCCTGGAAGTGTCAGAGGTGTGCCTGGGAATTGTCATTCATGTGCAAGTGTCTGAGGAGGTGTGCCTGGGAGTGTCAGAGGTGTACCTGGGAGTGTCAGAGGTGTCTGGGAGTGTCAGAGGTGTACCTGGGGTCAGGGTGTACCTGGGAGTGTCAAGGTGTTCACGGGAGTGTCAGAGGTGTACCTGGGAGTGTCAGAGTGTACCTGGGGTGTCAGTGGGTACCTGGGAGCATCAGAGGTGTACCTGGGAGTGTCGAGGTGCCTGGGAGTGTCAGAGGGGTGTACCTGGGAGTGTCAAGAGTTTACCTGGGAGTGTCATGGGTGTACCTGGGAATGTCAGAGGTGTACCTGGGGAGTGTCAGAGGTGTACCTGGGATTGTCAGAGGTGTGCCGGGAGTGTCAGAGGTGTACACTGGGTGTCAGGGGTGTAACTGGGAGTGTCGGAGGTGTAACTGGGGTGTCAGAGTGTGCCTGGGAGTGTCAGAGGTGTGCCTGGGGTGTCAGCGGTGTGCCTATGAGTGTCAGGGGTGTGCCTGGGGGTGTCATGGGTGTGCAGCAGGTGTCAGGTTTGGCACTGGGAGTGTCGGGAGGTGTAACTGGGGAGTGTCGGAGGTGTAACTGGGGTGTCTGAGGGTGTGCCTGGGAGTGTCAGAGGTGTACCTGGGAGTGTCAGGGGTGTGCCTGGGGTGTCAGAGGTGTACCTGTGAGGTCAGAGGTGTACCTGGGAGTGTCAGTGGTGTGCCTGGGAGTGTCATTGGTGTGCAGAGGTGTGCAAGTGTCGGAGGTGTGCCTGGAAGTGGGGTGTGCCTGGGGTGTCTTAGGTGACCTGGGGTGTCAGGTGTGCCTGGGAGTGTCAGGGGTGTGCCTGGAGTGTCAGCGGTGTGCCTGGGATTGTCAGAGGTGTGCCTGTGGTGTCTCAGGTGTGCCTGGGAGTGTCAGACGAGAACCAGGAGTGTAAGAGGGTGTGCCTGGGGAGTGTCAGTGGTGTAGGGTGTCAGAGGTGTACCTGGGGTGTCAGAGGTGTGCCTGGCAGTGTCAGAGGTATGCCTGGGAGTGTTTGAGGTGGCACTGGAGTGTGGGAGGTGTACCTGGGAATGTCAGAGGTGTACCAGTGTCAGAGTGTGCCTGGGAGATGTCAGTGGTGTACTGGAGTGTCATTCATGTACCTGGGAGTGTCAGAGGTGTACCTGGAAGTGTCAGGGCTGGAAGTGTCAGAGGTGTAACTGGGAGTGTCAGAAGTGTACCTGGGAGTGTCAGAGGTGTACCTGGGAGTGAAATTCATGTACCTGGGAGTGTCTGAGGTGTACCTGGGTGTCAGAGGTGTGCCTGAGGTGTCAGAGGTGTGCCTGGGGAGTGTCAGAGGTTCACCAGGGGTGTCTCATGGGTGTACTGGGGTGTCAGAGGTACCTGGGAGTGTCAGAGGTGTACTGGGATTGTCAGTGCTGGGAGTGTCAGGGTGTACTTGGGAGTGTCAGGGTGTACGCAGGTGTCAGGGGTGTACCTGGGGTGTCTGGGTGTACCTGGGAGTGTCAGACGAGAACCAGGGTGTCAGAGGTGTGCCTGGGAGTGTCAGTGGTGTACTTGGGGGTGTCAGAGGTGTGCACTGGGTGTCAGAGGTGCCTGGCAGTGTCAGAGGTATGCCTGGGAGTGTTGAGGTGTGCCTGGGAGTGTGGGAGGTGTGCCTGGGAATGTCAGAGGTGTACCTGGGGTGTCAGGAGGTGTGCCTGGGAGATGTCAGTGGTGTACCTGGGAGTGTCATTCATGTACCTGGGAGTGTCAGAGGTGTACCTGGAAGTGTGCAGGGCTGGAAGTGTCATAGGTGTAACTGGGAGTGTCAGAAGTGCAGGAGTGTCAGGGGTGTGCCTGGGAGTGAAATTCATGTACCTGGGAGTGAATGAGGTGTCTGGGAGTGTCAGAGGTGTACCGGAGTGTCAGAGGGTGCCTGGGAGTGTCAGAGGTTCACCTGGGAGTGTCATGGGTGTGCCTGGGTGTCAGAGGGTACCTGGGAGTCAGGGGTGCCTGGGATTGTCAGAGGGTGTGCCTGGGGTGTCAGGGGTGTACCTGGGAGTGTCAGGGGTGTACCTGGGGTGTCGGGTGTGGCAGGGTGTGAGGAGTGTGCCTGGGGTGTCAGGAGGTGTGCCTGGGGTGTCGGTGTGCCTGCAGTGTCAGAGGTGTGCCTGGGGAGTGTGGGGTGTGCCTGGGAGTGTCAGGTGTGTAACTGGAGTGTCGGAGGTGTGCCTGGGAGTGTCGTTGGTGTACCTGGGAGTGTCAGAGGTGTACCGGGTGTCAGAGGTGTGCCTGGGAGTGTCAGAGGTGTACCATGGAGTGTCAGGGGTGTACCTGGGAGTGTCAGGAGTGTACCTGGGAGTGTCAGGAGGTGTGCCTGGGGTGTCTGAGGTGTACCTGGGAGTGTCAGGGGTGTACCTGGGGTGTCAGAGGGTGCCTTGGGCATCAGAGTACACATTTCAGAGGTGCACCTGGAGTGTCAGGGATGTGCCTGAGGAGTGTCAGGGGGTCCTGGGGTCTCAGAGGTGTGCTTGGGGGTGTCTGGGGTGCCTGGGGTGTATGAGGTGTGCACCAGAGTGTCAGGTGTGTACCAGGGAGTGTCAAAGGTGTGCCTGGGAGTGTCAGAGGTGTACCTGGAGTGTCAGAGGTGTGCCTGGGAGTGTCATGGGTACCTGGGATTGTCAGAGGTGTACCTGGGATTGTCAGAGGTTTGCCTGGAGTGTCAGAGGTGGCTGGGAGTGTCAGAGTGTACATGGGAGTGTCAGAGGTGTACCTGGGAGTGGGAATTCATGTGCATGGGGTGTCTGAGGTGTGCCTGGGAGTGTCAGAGGTGTGCCTGAGGAGTGTCAGAGGTGTGCCTGGGGTGTCAGGGGTTCACCTGGGAGTGTCATGGGTGTGCCTGGGGTGTCAGAGGGTACCTGGGTATCAGAGGTGTACCTGGGATTGTCAGAGGTGTCCTGGGAGTGTCAGAGGGTACCTGGGAGTGTCAGGGTGTGGCCTGGGGTGTCGGAGGTGTAACTGGAGTGTTAGAAGTGTACCTGGGAGTGTCAGAGATGTACCTGGTGTCAGGGGTGTTCCTGGGAGGCAGGGGTGTACCTGAGGTGTCGGTGTACCTGGGTGTAGGGGTGTAACTGGGGTGTCAGGTGTAACTGGGAGCGTGGAGGTGTGACTGGGAGTGTCTGAGGGTACCTGGGAGTGTCAGAGGTGTGCCTGGGAGTGTCAGAGGTGTACCTGGCAGTGTCAGAGGTATACCTGGGAGTGTTTGAGGTGTACCTGGGTGTGTCGGAGGTGTACCTGTATATGTCATAGGTGTACCTGGGGTGTCGGAGGTGTACCTGGGAGATGTCAGTGGTGTACCTGGCAGTGTCATTCATGTACCGGGGGTGTCAGAGGTGTGCCTGGAAGTGTCAGGGCTGGAAGTGTCAGAGGTGTACCTGGGAGTGACAGCGGTACCTGGAGGTGTCAGAGGTGTACCTGGGAGTGTTAGAGGTGTAACTGGGAGATGTCAGTGGTGTACCTGGGAGTGTCATTCATGTACCTGGGAGTAAAGGTGTACCTGGGAATGTTAGAGGTGTACCTGGGAGTATCAGAGGTGTACCTGGGAGATGTCAGTGGTGTGCCTGGGAGTGTCATTCATGTACCTGGGAGTGTCGGAGGTGTACCTGGGGTGTCGGGGTGTGCCTGCGGAGTGTCAGGGGTATTGCCTGGGGTGTCAGAGGTGTACCTGGAAGTGTCAGAGGTGGCACCTGGGGTGTCATTCATGTACCTGGGAGTGTCTGAGAGATCAGGGTGTACCTGGGAGTGTCAGAGGTGTCCTTGGGAGTGTCAGAGAGGTGTACCTGGGAGTGTCTGAGGTGTACCTGGGGAGTGTGTAGAGGTTTACCTGGGAGTGTCAGATGTGTACCAGGGAGTGTCAGAGGTGTGCCTGGGAGTGTCAGGAGGTGTACCTGGAAGTGTCAGAGGTGTACCTGGAAGTGTCAGAGGTGTACCTGGGAGTGTTTAAGGTGTACCTGGGAGTGTCAGAGGTGTATCTGGGGTGTCAGAGGTGTACTGGGAGTGTCAGAGGTGTGCCTGGGAGTGTCAAGGGTGTTCTGAGGTGTCAGAGGTGTACCTGGGGTGTCAGAGGTGCATGGGAGTGTCAGTGGAACACAGGGCATCAGAGGGTACCTGGGAGTGTGAGGTGCAGGGTGTCAGAGGTGTGCCTGGGGTGTCAGAGGTTTACCTGGGAGTGTCATGGGTGTGCCTGGGAATGTCAGGGGTGTACCTGGGGTATCAGACGTGCCTGGGATTGTCAGAGGTGTGCAGGTGTCAGAGGTGTAACTGGGAGTGTCAGGGGTGTAACTGGGAGTGTCGGAGGTGTAACTGGGAGTGTCAGAAGTGTACCTGTGAGTGTCAGAGGTGTACCTGGGAGTGTCAGCGGAGTGTGCCTATGAGTGTCAGGGGTGTACCTGGGAGTGTCATGGGTGTGCCTGGGAGTTGTCAGGTTTGTAACTGGGAGTGTCGGAGGTGTAACTGGGGTGTCGGAGGTGTAACTGGGGTGTCTGAGGTGTGCCTGGGGTGTCAGGTGTGCCTGGGTGTCAGAGGTGTACCTGGGGTGTCAGGGTGTACCTGTAGAGTCAGAGGTGTACCTAGGAGTGTCAGTGGTGTGCCTGGGGTGTCATTGGGGTGCCTGCTGGGAGTGTCAGAGGTGTACCTGCAAGTGTCAGAGGTGTGCCTGGAAGTGTCAGAGATTGTGCCTGGGGTATGCTTGGGTGAGCTGGGAGTGTCAGAGGTGTGCCTGGGAGTGACAGGGGTGGCCTGGAGTGTCTCAGCGGTGTGCCTGGGATTGTCAGGGTGTGCCTTGAGTGTCTCAGGTGTGCCTGGGGTGTCAGACGGGGCAAAGGCAGTGTAAGAGGTGTGCCTGGGGTGTCAGTGGTGTGGGGTGTCAGAGGTGTGCCTGGGAGTGTCAGAGGTGTACCTGGCGGTGTCAGAGGTATGCACACGGGAGTGTTGAGGTGGACTGTGGGAGTGGGAGGTGTACGCCTGGGAATGTCAGAGGTGTAGCCTGGGAGTGTCAAGGTGTGCCTGGGAGATGTCAGTGGTACCTGGGGTGTCATTCATGTACCTGGGAGTGTCAGAGGTGTCCCTGAAATTTGTCAGAGGTGTACCTGGGAGTGTCAGAGGTTGTACCTGGGAGTGTCATTCATGTACCTGGGAGTGTCTGAGGTGTACCTTGGAGTGTCAGAGGTGTACCTGAGAGTGTCAGAGGTGTACCTGGGAGTGTCAGAGGTTTACCTGGGAGTGTCATGGGTGTACCTGGGAGTGTCAAAGGAATACCTGGGAGTATCAGAGGTGTACCTGGGATTGTCAGAGGTGTACCTGGGAGTGTCAGAGGTGTACCTGGGAGTGTCAGGGGTGTAACTGGGAGTATCGGAGGTGTAACTGGGAGTGTCAGAAGTGTACCTGGGAGAGTCAGAGGTGTACCTGGGAGTGTCAGAGGTGTACCTGGGAGGTCAGGGGTGCACCTGGAGTGTCAGAGGTGCACTGAGAGTCAGGGGTGTAACTAGAGGCCGAGGTAACTGGGAGTGTCGGAGGTGAAACTGGGCGTGTCTGAGGTGTACCTGGGAGTGTCAGAGGTGTACCTGGGAGTGTCAGAGGTGTACCTGGCAGTGTCAGAGGTGATACCCAGAGTGTTTGAGGTGTACCTGGGAGTGTCGGAGGTGTACCTGGGAATGTCATAGGTGTACCTGGGAGTGTCAGAGGTGTACCTGGGAGATGTCAGTGGTGTACCTGGCAGTGTCATTCATGTACCTGGGAGTGTCAGAGGTGTACCTGGAAGTGTCAGGGCTGGAAGTGTCAGAGGTGTACCTGGGAGTGACAGCAGTGTAACTGGGAGTGTCAGAGGTGTACCTGGGAGTGTCAGAGGTGTAACTGGGAGATGTCAGTGGTGTACCTGGGAGTGTCATTCATGTACCCCTGAGTGTCGGAGGTGTACCTGGGAATGTCAGAGGTGTACCTGGGAGTGTCAGAGGTGTACCTGGGAGATGTCAGTGGTGTACTTGGGAGTGTCATTCATGTACCTGGGAGTGTCATGGGTGTACCTGGGAGTCTCAGAGGTGTACCTGGGAGTATGAGAGGTGTACCTGACATTGTCAGAGGTGTACCTGGGAGTGTCAGAGGTGGAACTGGCAGTCTCAGGGGTGTAACTGGGAGTATCGGAGGTGTAACTGGGAGTGTCAGAAGTGTACCTGGGAGAGTCAGAGGGTTCCTGGGAGTGTCAGAGGTGTTCCTGGGATTGTCAGAGGTGTACCTGGAGTGTCAGAGGTGTGCCTGGGGTGTCAGAGGTGTATTTGGGAGAGAAATTCATGTACCTGGGAGTGTCTGAGGTGTGCCTGGGGTGTCAGAGGTGTACCTAAGAGTGTCAGAGGTGTGCCTGGGAGTTTCAGAGGTTCACCTGGGAGTGTCATGGGTGTACCTGGGAGTGTCAGAGGAGTACCTGGGAGTATCAGAGGTGTACCTGGGATTGTCAGAGGTGTACTGGGAGTGTCAGAGGTGTGGGAGTGTCAGGGGTGTAACTGGGAGTGTCGGAGGTGAAATGGGAGTGTCAGAAGTGTACCTTGGGTGTCAGATGTGTGCCTGGGAGTGTCAGCGGTGTACCTGGGAGTGTCAGGGGTGTACCTGAGGTGTCAGGGGTGTGCCTGGGGTGTCAGGGGGTGTAACTGGGAGAGTCGGAGGTGTAACTGGGTGTCGGAGGTGTAACTGGGGTGTCTGGTGTGGGAGTGTCAGAGGTGTACCTGGGAGTGTCAGAGGTGTACCTGGCAGTGTCAGAGATATACCTGGGAGTGTTTGAGGTGTACCTGGGTGTGTCGGAGGTGTACCTGTATATGTCATAGGTGTACCTGGGAGTGTCGGAGGTGTACCTGGGAGATGTCAGTGGTGTACCTGGCAGTGTCATTCATGTACCTGGGAGTGTCAGAGGTGTACCTGGAAGTGTCAGGGCTGGAAGTGTCAGAGGTGTACCTGGAGTGATAGCGGTGTGCCTGGGAGTGTCAGAGGGTGTACCTGGGGAGTGTTAGAGGTGTAACTGGGAGATGTCAGTGGTGTACCTGGGAGTGTCATTCATGTGCCTGGGAGTGTCGGAAGTGTACCTGGGAATGTTATGGGGTGTACCTGGGGTATCAGAGGTGTACCTGGGAGATGGAGGCGGTGTACCTGGAGTGTCGGAGGTGTACCTGGGAGTGTCGGAGGTGTACCTAGTGTCAGGGGTGGCCTGCAGTGTCAGGGGTGTACCTGGGAGTGACAGAGTGTACCTGGAAGTGTCAGAGGTGTGCCTGGGGTGTCATTCAAGTGGGAGTGTCTGAGGTGTGCCTGGGAGTGTCGGGGTGTGCCTGAGTGTCAGAGGTGTCCTTGGGAGTGTCAGAGGTGTACCTGGAGTGTTTAAGGTGTACCTGGGGTGTCAGAGGTGTATCTGGGAGTGTCAGAGTGCCTGGGAGTGTCACTGGTGTACTTGGGAGTGTCGGAGGTGTTCCTGAGAGTGTCAGAGGGTGTGCCTGGGAGTGTCAGGGGCCTGGGAGTGTCAGTGGAGTACCTGGGAGCATCAGATGAGTACCTGGGAGTGTGAGAGGTGCACCTGGGAGTGTCAGAGGTGTACCTGGGAGTGTCAGAGGTGTACCTAGTGTCAGAGGTTTACCTAGAGGTGTCATGGGTGTACCTGGGATTGTCAGAGGTGTACCTGGGGTGTCAGAGGTGTAACTGGGAGTGTCAGGGGTATCACTGGGAGTGTCAGGTTTGTAACTGGGAGTGTCGGAGGTGTAACTGGGAGTGTCAGGAGGTGTAACTGAGTGTCTGAGGTGTACCTGGGAGTGTGGGAGGTGTACCTGGGAGTGTCAGAGGTGTACCTGGGGTGTCAGAGGTGTACCTGGAGGTGTATGAGGGTGTGCCTTGGAGTGTCAGTGGTGTACCTGGGTGTGTCATTGGTGTGCCTGGGGTGTCAGAGGTGTACCTGCAAGTGTCAGTGGTACCTGCAGAGTGTCAGAGGTGTACCTGGGAGTGACAGGGGTGTACCGGAAGTGTCAGCGGTGTACCTGGGGAGTGTTGGGGTGTGCCTGTGAGTGTCTCAGGTGTGCCTGGGAGTGTCAGACGAGAACCAGGGGTGGGGTGTGCCTGGGAGTGTCAGTGGTGGCACTGAGGGGAGTGTCGGGGTGTACCTGGGAGTGTCAGAGGTGTAACTGGGAGTGTCAGAGGTGTACCTGGGGAGTGTCAGAGGTGGTGTGCCTGAAATTTATGTACTGGGAGTGTCTGGGGTGTGCCTGGGAGTGTCAGAGGTTTACCTGTGAGTGTCAGAGGTGTGCCTGGAAGTGTCAGAGGTGTACTGGGAGTGTCAGAGGTGTGCCTGGGAGTGTCAGAGGTGTAACTGGGAGTGTCAGGGTGTAACTGGGAGTGTCGGAGGTGTAACTGGGAGTGTCAGAAGTGTACCTGTGAGTGTCAGAGGTGTGCCTGGGAGTGTCAGCGGTGTCCTATGAGTGTCAGGGGTGTACCTGGGAGTGTCAGGGGTGTACCTGGGAGTGTCAGGTTTGTAACTGGGAGTGTCGGAGGTGTGACTGGGAGTGTCGGAGGTGTAACTGGGGAGTGTCTGAGGTGTACCTGGAGTGTCAGGAGGTGTACCTGGGGTGTCAGAGGTGTGCCTCAGGTGTCAGGGATGTGCCTGTGAGTCAGAGGTGTGCCTAGGAGTGTCAGTGGTGTGCCTGGGAGTGTCATTGGTGTGCCTGGGGAGTGTCGAGGTGTACCTGCAAGTGTCAGAGGTGTGCCGAGTGTCAGAGGTGTGGGGAGTGTCTTGGGTGAGCTGGGGGTGTCAGAGGTGTACCTGGGGTGACAGGGGGTGTGCCTGGAAGTCTCAGCGGTGTGCCTGGGATTGTCAGAGGTGTGCCTGTGAGTGTCTCAGGTGCCTGGGAGTGTCAGACGGGGAACCAGGCAGTGTAAGAGGTGG
Source organism: Homarus americanus (assembly GCF_018991925.1). NCBI lineage: Eukaryota > Metazoa > Arthropoda > Malacostraca > Decapoda > Nephropidae > Homarus > Homarus americanus. The sequence continues at coordinate 22,335 of NW_024746150.1, forward strand.
CTGGGGTGTCAGTGGTGTGCTAGGGAGTGTCAGAGGTGTACCTGGGAGTGTCAGGGTGTGCCTGGCAGTGTCAGAGGTATACCTGGGAGTGTTTGAGGGTGTGCCTGGGAGTGTGGGGAGGTGTGCACTGGAATGTCAGAGGTGTGCCTGGGGAGTGTCCAGAGGTGTGCCTGGGAGATGTCAGTGGTGTGCCTGGGGTGTCGTTCATGTGCCTGGGGTGTCAGAGGTGTGCCTGGGTGTCAGGGCTGGAAGTGTCAGAGGTGTAACTGGGGTGTCAGAGTGTGCCTGGGGTGTCAGGGTGTACCTGGGAGTGAAATTCATGTGCCTGGGGAGTGTCTGGGGTGTGCTGGGGAGTGTCAGGGTGTGCCTGAGAGTGTCAGAGGTGTGCCTGGGGTGTCAGAGTTCACCTGGGGAGTGTCATGGGTGTGCCTGGGGTGTCAAGGTGCCTGGGGTGTCAGAGGTGTACCTGGGATTGTGAGGTGTACCTGGGAGTGTCAGGGTGTACCTGGGAGTGTCAGGGTGTAACTGGGAGTGTCAGGAGGTGTAACTGGAGTGTCAGAAGTGTGCAAGTGTCAGAGGTGTACCTGGGGTGTCGGCGGTGTACCTGGGAGTGTCAGGGGGTGTACCTGGGAGTGTCAGAGGTGTGCCTGGGAGTGTCAGAGTGTGCACCTGGGTGTCAGGGGGTGTAACTGGGAGTGTCGGAGGTGAAACTGGGAGTGTCAGAGGTGTACCTGGGGAGTGTCAGGGGTAGACACCAGTGTCAGCGGTGTACCTGGAGTGTCAGGGGTGTGCCTGGGAGTGTCAGGGTGTGCCTAGTGCCAGGGGTGTAACTGGGAGAGTCGGAGGTGTGACTGGGAGTGTCAGAGGTGTAACTGGGAGTGTCTGAGGTATGCCTGGGAGTGTCAGAGGTGTGCCTGGTCAGAGGTGTGCCGCAGTGTCAAATACCTGGGAGTGTTTGAGGTGTGCCTGGAGTGTCAGAGGTGTACCTGTATGTGTCGTGGGTGTGCCTGGGGTATCAGAGGTGTACCTGGGGTGTTATAGGTGTAACTGGGGAGATGTCAGTGGTGTACCTGGGGTGTCATTCATGTACCTGGGAGTGTCGGAGGTGTACCTGGGAATGTCAGAGGTGTACCTGGGGAGTATCAGAGGTGTGCCTGGGAGATGTCAGTGGTGTGCCTGGGAGTGTCATTCATGTGCCTGGGGTGTCGGAGGTGTGCCTGGGGTGTCAGGGGTGTACCTGCAGTGTCAGGGGTTGCCTGGGGAGTGTCAGAGGTGTGCTTGGGAGTGTCTGAAGTGAACATGGGGAGTGTCAGTTTGTGCCTGGGGAGTATCAGAGGTCTACCTGGGGAGTGTCAGAGGTGTACCTGGGAGTGTCAGAGGGGTACCTGGGAACATCAGAGGTACCTGGGAGTGTCTGAGGTGTACCTGGGGAGTGTCAGGGGTTTACCTGTGAGGTGTCAGAGGTGCCTGGAAGTGTCAGAGGTGTGCCTGGAAGTGTCAGAGTGTGCCTGAAAGTGTCTGAGGTGACCTGGGAGTGTCAGACGGGAACCAGCGGGTGTAAGGGGTGTACCTGGGGTGTCGTGGTGTACCAGGGAGTGTCAGAGGTGTGCCTGTGGTGTAGGTGTGCCTGGGAGTGTCAGGCGAGAACCAGCAGGTGTGGAGGTGTGCACCAGAGTGTCAGAGGTGTACAGGGGAGTGTCAGGAGGTGTACCTGGGGTGTCAGGTGTGTCCTGGGGTGTCAGAGGTGTTTCTGGGAGTGTCAGAGGTGGCACCTGGGAGTGTCAGAGGTGTTCTGGGAGTGTCAGAGGTGTGCCTGGGAGTGTCAGAGGTGTGCCTGGGGAGTGTCAGTGGAGTGCCTGGGGCATCAGAGGGTGGGGGTGTCAGAGGTGCCTGGGGAGTCAGAGGTGTACCTGGGGAGTGTCAGAGGTGTGCCTGGGGTGTCAGAGGTTTACCTGGAAGTGTCATGGGTGTGCCTGGGAATGTCAGAGGTGTACCGAGTATCAGAGGTGTACCTGGGATTGTCAGAGGTGTGCCTGGGAGTGTCAGAGGTGTGACTGGGAGTGTCAGGGGGTGTAACTGGGAGTGTCGGGTGTAACTGGTACTGTCAGAGTGTGCCTGGGGTCAGAGGTGTGCCTGGGAGTGTCAGCGGTGTGCCTATAGAGTGTCAGGGGTGTGCCTGGGAGTGTCAGGGGTGTACCTGGGGTGTCAGGTTGTAACTGTGGTGTGTGTCTGAGGTGCCTGGGGAGTGTATGAGGTGTGCCTGGGGAGTGTCAGGTGTGTGCCAGGGAGTGTCAAGTGTACCTGGGGAGTGTCAGAGGTGTGCCTGGGAGTGTCAGAGGTGTGGGGAGTGTCAGGTGTGTACCAGGGAGTGTCAAGGTGTGCCTGGGAGTGTGAGAGGTGTGCCTGGGAGTGTCAGAGGTGTGCCTGGGGTGTCATGGGTTGACCTGGGGTGTCAGAGGTGTACCTGGGATTGTCAGGGGTTTACCTGGGAGTGTCAGAGGTGTAACTGGGAGTGTCAGAAGTGTACCTGGGAGTGTCAGGGTGTACCTGGGAGTGAAATTCATGTACATGGGAGTGTCTGAGGTGTGCCTGGGGGTGTCAGGGGTGTGCCTGAGGTGTCAGAGGGTGTGCCTGGGGAGTGTCAGAGGTTTACCTGGGAGTGTCATGGTTGTGCCTGGGAGTGTCAGAGGTGTACCTGGGATTGTCAGAGGTGTGCCTGAGTGTCAGAGGTGTGCCTGGGAGTGTCAGAGGTGTACATGGGAGTGTCAGGGTGTAACTGGGGAGTGTCGGAGGTGTAACTGGGGGTGTTAGAGGTGTACCTGGGATTGTCAGAGGTGTACCTGGGAGTGTCAGCGGTGTACCTGGAGTGTCAGGGGTGTACCTGGGAGTGTCAGGGGTGTGCCTGGGGTGTCAGAGGTGTACCTGGAAGTGTCAGAGGGTGTGCCTGGGAGTGTCATTCATGTACCTGGGAGTGTCGAAGTGTACCTGGGAATGTTGAGGGTGTGCCTGGGGTATCACAGGTGCCTGGGGAGAGATGTCAGTGGTGTGCCTGGGGAGTGTCAGGGGTGTGCCTGGGAGTGTCGGAGGTGTGCCTGGGAGTGTCAGGGGTGTGCCTGTGAGTGTCAGGGGTGTGCCCGAGTGTCAGAGGTGTGCCTGGAAGTGTCAGAGGTGTGCCTGGGAGTGTCATTCATGTACCTGGGAGTGTCTGGGGTGTACCTGGGGAGTGTCAGGGTGTGCCTGGGAGTGTGGGGTGTCCTTGGGAGTGTCAGGGGTGCCTGGGGTGTCTGGTGTACCTGGGGTGTGTGAGGTTTACCTGGGGAGTGTCAGGGATGTGCCTGGGAGTGTCAGAGGTGTCCTGGGAGTCTCAGGGTGTACCTGGGAGTGTCTGAGGTGTGCCTGGGGTGTATGAGGTGTGCCTGGTGTCAGGTGTGTACCAGGGACTGTCAAGGTGTGCCTGGCAGTGTCAGAGGTGTGCCTGGGGTGACAGAGGTGTGCCTGGGAGTGTCATGGGTGTGCCAGGGAGTGTCAGAGGTGTGCCTGTTGTGGGGTTACCTGGGGAGTGTCAGAGGTGTGCACTGGGGTGTCAGAAGTGTGCCTGGGGAGTGTCAGAGGTGTGCCTGGGGATTGAAATTCATGTACATGGGGTGTCTGGAGGTGTGCCTGGGGTGTCAGGGTGTGCCAGAGTGTCAGGGTGTGCCTGCAGGTGTCAGGGGTTCACCTGGGGTGTCATGGGTGTACCTGGGGTGTCTGGGGAGTGCACCTGGAGTATCAGAGGTGTGCCTGGGATTGTCAGGGTGTACCTGGGAGTGTCAGAGGTGTGCCTGGGAGTGTCAGAGGTGTACCTGGGGTGTCAGGGTGGAGACTAGTGTCGGAGGTGTAACTGGGAGTGTTAGAAGTGTGCCTGGGGAGTGTCAGAGGGTGTGCCTGGGAGTGTCAGCGGTGTACCTGGGAGTGTCAGGGGTGTGCCTGGGAGTGTCAGGGGTGTGCCTGGGAATGTCAGGGGTGTGAACTAGTGTCGGAGGTGTAACTGGGCGCGTCGGAGGTGTAACTGGGAGTGTCTGAGGTATGCCTAGGAGTGTCAGAGGTGTGCCTGAGGTGTCAGAGGTGTGCCTGGCAGTGTCAGTGATATACCTGAGTGTTTGAGGTGTGCCTGGGTGTGTCGGAGGTGTGCCTGTATATGTCATAGGTGTACCTGGGGTGTCGGAGGTGTGCCTGGGAGATGTCAGTGGTGTACCTGGCAGTGTCATTCATGTACCTGGGGTGTCAGAGGGTGCCTGGAAGTGTAAGGGTTGGAAGTATCAGAGGTGTGCCTGGGAGTGACAGCGGTGCCTGGGAGTGTCAGAGGTGTGCACTGAGTGTTAGAGGTGACAGGGAGATGTCAGTGGTGTGCCTGGGGTGTCATTCATGTGCCTGGGGTGTCAGGTGTACCTGGGAATGTTAGGGTGTACCTGGGAGTAACAGAGGTGTGCCTGGGAGATGTCTAGTGGTGTGGCTGGGTGTCATTCATGTACCTGGGGAGTGTCAGAGGGTATGCCAGGTGTCAGAGGTGTGCCTGGGAGTGTCAGGAGTGCAGAACATCAGAGGAGTACCTGGGAGTGTCAGGGGTGTGCCGAGTGTCAGAGGTGTGCCTGTGGAGTGTCAGAGGTGTGCCTGGGGAGTGTCAGTGGTGTGCCTGGGGTGTCACTGGTGTGCCTGGAGTGTCAGGGTGTGCCTGGAAGTGTCAGAGGTGTACCTGGAAGTGTCAGAGGTGTGCCTGGGGTGTCAGCGGGTGTACCTGGGACTGTCTGGGGTGTGCTTGGGAGTGTCAGGGGTGTAACTGGGAGTGTCAGGTGTGGCACAGGACGTCGGAGGTGTAACTGGGAGTGTCTGAGGTATACCTGGAGTGTCAGAGGTGTGCCTGGGAGTGTCAAAGTTGTACCTGGCAGTGTCAGAATATGCTGGGAGTGTTTGGAGGTGTACCTGGGTGTGTCAGGAGATGTACCTGTATATGTCATAGGTGTGCCTGGGGAGTGTCGGAGGTGTACCTGGGAGATGTCAGTGGTGTGCCTGGCAGTGTCATTCAGTCAGCCTGGGAGTGTTAGAGGTGTACCTGGAGTGTCAGTGCTGGAAGTGTCAGAGGTGTGCCAGGGGTGACAGCGGTGTGCCTGGGAGTGTCAGGGTGTGCCTGGGTGGGAGGTGAACTGGAGATGTCAGTGGTGTGCCTGGGAGTGTCTCATTCATGGCAGGAGTGTCAGAGGTACATGGGGTCAGAGGTGTGCCTGGGAGTGTCAGAGGTACCTGGGAACATCGGAGGATGCCTGGGAGTGTCTGGGGTGTACCTGGGGAGTGTCAGAGGTGTGCCTGTGGTGTCAGAGTGTGCCTGGGGTGTCAGTGGTGTGCCTGGAGTGTCATGGTGTACCTAGGAGTGTCAGAGGTGTACCTGGAGAGTGTCAGAGGTGTGCCTGGAAGTGTCAGAGGTGTGCCGAGTGTCTGGTGACCTGGGGTGTCAGAGTGTACCTGGGGTGTCTGGTGCCTGGAGAGTGTCAGCGGTGTGTGGAGTGTCAGGGTGTGCCTGTGAGTGTCTGAGGTGTGCCTGGGTGTGTCAGACGGAGACTGAGGTGTAGAGTGTGCCTGGGGTGTCAGTGGTGTACCTGAGAGTGTCAGAGGTGTGCCTGGGTGTCAGTGGAGTGCCTGGGGCATCAGAGGAGTGCCTGGGAGTGTCAGAGGTGCGTGGGAGTGTCAGAGGTGTGCCTGGGAGTGTCAGAGGTGTACCTGGAGTGTCAGGGTTTACCTGGAAGTGTCATGGGTGTGCCTGGGAATGTCAGAGGTGTGCCTGGGAGTATCAGAGATGTAACTGGTTGTCAGAGGTGTACCTGGGAGTGTCAGAGGTGTGGCTTGGAATGTCAGGGTGTAACTGGGAGTGTCAGGTGTGACTGGTACTGTCAGAAGTGTGCCTGGGAGTGTCAGAGGTGTGCCTGGGGGTGTCAGCGGTGTACCTATGAGTGTCAGGGGTGTGCCTGGGAGTGTCAGGGTGTACCTGAGTGTCAGGTTTGTAACTGGGAGTGTCGGAGGTGTAACTGGGAGTGTCGGAGGTGTAACTGGGAGTGTCTGGGGTGTACCTGGGAGTGTGCGGTGTGACACAGAGTGTCAGAGGTGTACCTGGGGAGTTCAGAGGTACCTGGGAGCATCAGAGGTACCTGCGTGTGTCAGAGGTTGTACCTGGTGTCGGAGGTGTACCATGGAGTGTCAGGGTGTGCCTGGGGAGTGTCAGGGGTGTGCCTGGAAGTGTCAGGTGTGCCTGGAAGTGTCAGAGGGTGTGCCTGGGGTGTGGGTGACCTGGGGTGTCAGAGGTGTGCCTGGGGTGACAGGGGTGTGCCTGGAAGTGTCAGCGGTGCCTGGGAGTGTCTGAGGTGTGCCTGTGAGTGTCAGGTGTGCCTCGGAGTGTCAGGCAAGAACCAGAGTGTAGAGAGCCTGGGAGTGTCAGTGGTGTACTAGGGAGTGTCAGAGGTGTGCAGGTGTCAGAGGTGTGCCTGGGTGTCAGAGTTATGCCTGGGAGGGTTTGAGGCACTTGGGGTGTGGGAGGTGTGCCTGGGAATGTCAGAGGTTGCCTGGGGGTGTCAGAGGTGCCTGGGAGATGTCAGTGGTGTCACTGGGATGTCATTCATGTGCCTAGTGTCAGAGGTGGCACCTGGAAGTGTCAGGGCTGGAAGTGTCAGAGGTGTAACTGGGGAGTGTCAGAAGGGTACCTGGGAGTGTCAGAGGTGTATTTGGGAGTGAAATTCATGTACTGGGGTGTCTAAGGTGTGCCTCAGGTGTCAGAGGTGTACCTGAGAGTGTCAGAGGTGTGCCTGGGGTGTCAGAGGTTCACCTGGGGTGTCATGGGTGTGCCTGGGAGTGTCAGAGGAGTACCTGGGAGTATCAGAGGTGTGCCTGGGATTGTCAGAGACCTGGGGTGTCAGAGGTGCACGGGAGTGTCAGGGTGTAACTGGGAGTGTCGGAGGTGAGCTGGGAGTGTCAGAGTGTGCCTGGGGGTGTCAGAGGTGTACCTGGGGTGTCAGCGGTGTGCCTGGGAGTGTGCAGGGGTGTGCCTGGGGTGTCGGGGTGTGCCTGGGAGTGTCAGGGTGTGCTGGGAGAGTCGGAGGTGTAACTGGGAGTGTCGGAGGTGTGACTGGGGAGTGTCTGAGGTATGCCTGGGAGTGTCAGAGGTGTGCCTGGGAGTGTCAGAGGTGTGCCTGGCAGTGTCAGAGAAATACCTGGGGAGTGTTTGAGGTGTACCTGGAAGTGTCGGAGGTGTACCTGTATATGTCGTAGGTGTGCCTGGGGTGTCATAGGTGTACCTGGGAGATGTCAGTGGTGTACCTGGCAGTGTCATTGTACCAGGTGTCAGAGTGTGCCTGGAAGTGTCAGGGCTGGTGTCAGAGGTGTACCTGGGGGTGACAGCGGTGTGCCTGGGAGTGTCAGGTGTGCCACCTGGGGTGTTATAGGTGTAACTGGGAGATGTCAGTGGTGTGCCTGGGGTGTGTTATGTACCTGGGAGTGTCGGAGGTGTGCCTGGGAATGTCAGAGGTGTACCTGGGAGTATCAGAGGTGTACCGGAGATGTCAGTGGTGTACCTGGGAGTGTCATTCATGTGCCTGGGGAGTGTCGGAGGTGTACCTGGGGAGTGTCAGGGGTGTGCCTGCAGTGTCAGGGGTGTGCCTGGGAGTGTCAGGGTGTGCTTGGGGTGTCTGGAAGTGAATATGGGGGTGTCAGTTTTGTGCCTGGGGAGTGTCAGAGGTATGCCTGGGAGTGTCAGGATGTGCACAAGTGTCAGGGGTGTACCTGCGAGTGTCAGGGGTGTGCCTGGGGGTGTCAGAGGTGTACCTGGAAGTGTCAGAGGTGTGCCTGGGTCATTCATGTACCTGGGGAGTGTCTGGGGTGTGCCTGGGAGGTGTCAGGGGTGTGCCTGGGGTGTCAGAGGTGTCCTTGGGAGTGGAGGTGTGCCTGGGGTGTCTGAGGTGTGCCTGGGGTGTATGGGGTTTACCTGGGGGTGTCAGATGTGTACCAGGTGTCAGAGGTGTGCTTGGGGGTGACTGGGGTGTACCTGGGGGAGTGTCTGGGGTGTGCCTGGGGTGTCAGTTTGTACCTGGAAGTGTCAGAGGTGTGCCTCCAGGTGTCAGAGAGGTGTACCTGGGAGTGTCAGAGGTACCTTGGGCATCAGGAGTACCTGGAATGTCAGAGGTGTGCCTGGGAGTGTCAGGGATGTGCTTGGGAGTGTCAGAGGTGTCCTGGGAGTCTCAGAGGTGTGCTTGGGAGTGTCTGAGGTGTACCTGGGGTGTATGAGGTGTGCCTGGGGTGTCAGGTGTGTACCAGGGGAGTGTCAAGGTGTGCCTGGCAGTGTCAGGGTGTGCCTGGGGAGTGACAGGGTGTGCCTGGGTATGCATGGGTGTGCCTGGGGAATGTCAGAGGTGTGCCTGGGATTGTCAGGGTTTACCTGGAGTGTCAGAGGTGTGGCACAAGTGTCAGAAGTGTGCCTGGGGAGTGTCAGAGGTGTGCCTGGAGTGAAATTCATGTACATGGGAGTGTCTGGGGTGTGCCTGGGAGTGTGTCAGAGGTGTGCCGAGTGTCAGAGGTGTGCCTGGGGAGTGTCAGAGGTTCACCTGGGTGTCATGGGTGTACCGAGTGTCAGAGGATACCTGGGAGTATCAAGGTGTGCCTGGGATTGTCAGAGGTGTGCCTGGGAGTGTCAGAGGTGTGCCTGGGGTGTCAGGGGTGTAACTGGAGTGTCGGAGGTGTAACTGGGGTGTTAAAGTGTGCCTGGGAGTGTCAGAGGTGTACCTGGGAGTGTCAGCGGTGTACCTGGGAGTGTCAGGGGTGTGCCTGGGAGTGTCAGGGGTACCTGGGAATGTCAGGGTGGCTGGGAGTGTCGGAGGTGTAACTGGGAGCGTCGGAGGTGTAACTGGGAGTGTCTGAGGTATGCCTGGGGAGTGTCAGAGGTGTGCCTGGGGTGTCAGAGGTGTGTCCTGGCAGTGTCAGTGATATACCTGGGAGTGTTTGAGGTGTACCTGGGTGTGTCAGGTGTACCTGTATATGTCATGGGTGTACTTGGGGTGTCAGGTGTGCACCTGGAGATGTCAGTGGTGTGCCTGGCAGTGTCATTCATGTACCTGGGGTGTCAGAGGTGTGCCTGGAAGTGTCAGGGCTGGAAGTGTCAGAGGTGTACCTGGGGCAGCGTTTTGCCTGGGAGTGTCAGAGGTGTGCCTGGGGAGTGTTAGAGGTGTAACTGGGAGATGTCAGTGGTGTACCTGGGAGTGTCATTCATGTACCTGGGAGTGTCGGAGTGTACCTGGGAATGTTAGAGTGTACCTGGGAGTAACAGAGGTGTTGCCTGGGAGATGTCAGTGGTGTGGCTGGGAGTGTCATTCATGTGCCGGGAGTGTCAGAGGTATGCCTGGGAGTGTCAGGGGGTGCCTGGGTGTCAGAGGAGTGCCTGGGAACATCAGAGGTACCTGGGAGTGTCTGAGGTGTGCCTGGGGTGTCAGAGTGTACCTGTGAGTGTCAGAGGTGTGCCTGGGAGTGTCAGTGGTGTGCCTGGGAGTGTCATTGGTGTGCCTGGGGAGTGTCAGAGGTGTGCCTGGAGTGTCAGAGGTGTGCCTGGAAGTGTCAGAGGGTGTGCCTGGGAGTGTCAGCGGTGTGCACCTGGAGTGTCGGGGTGTGCCTGGGAGTGTCAGGGTGTGGCTGGGAGTGTCGGAGGTGTAACTGGGAGCGTCGGAGGTGTAACTGGGTGTCTGAGGGTATGCCTGGGGTGTCAGAGGTGTGCCTGGGAGTGTCAGAGGTGTACCTGGCAGTGTCCAGAGATATGCGTGGGGTGTTTGAGGTGTACCTGGGTGTGTCGGAGATGTGCCTGTATATGTCATGGGTGTGCCTGGGGTGTGGGTGTGCCTGGGAGATGTCGTGGTGTACCTGGCAGTGTCATTCATGTACCTGGGAGTGTTAGAGGTGTGCCTGGAAGTGTCAGGGCTGGAAGTGTCAGAGGTGTACCTGGGGTGACAGCGGTGTGCCTGAGTGTCAGAGGTGTGCCTGGGAGTGTTAGAGGTGTAACTGGGAGATGTCAGTGGTGTGCAGTGTCATCCATGTACCTGGGGTGTCGAAAGTGTACCTGGGAGATGTTAGAGGTGTGCCTGGGGTATCAGGAGGTGTACATGGGAGATGTCAGTGGTGTACCTGGGGTGTCATTCATGTGCCGGTGTCAGGGTATCACATGGGAGTGTCAGAGGTGTACCTGGGAGTGTCAGAGGAGTACCTGGGAACATCAGAGGTACCTGGGGTGTCTGGGGTGTGCCTGGGGTGTCAGAGGTGTGCCTGTGGTGTCAGAGATGTGCCTGGGGTGTCAGTGGTGCCTGGGGTGTCATTGGTGTGCCTAGGGTGGGGTGTGCCTGGAGTGTCCAGTGTGCCTGGAAGTGTCAGAGGTGTGCCTGGAGTGTCTGAGGTGACCTGGGAGTCAGAAGTGTACCTGGGGTGTCAGGGTGTACCTGGAAGTGTCAGCGGTGTGCCTGGAGGTCTGAGGTGTGCCTGTGTGTCTGGGGTGTACCTGGGGTGTCAGACGAGAACTAGGGGTGTAAGAGGTGTGCCTGGGGTGTCAGTGGTGTACCAGGGGGTGTCAGAGGTGTGCCTGGGTGTGTGTGGGAGTGTCAGAGGTGTTCTGAGAGTGTCAGAGGTGTGCCTGGGAGTGTCAGAGGTGTTCCTGAGAGTGTCAGAGGTGTGCCTGGGGTGTCAGAGGTGTGCCAGTGTCAGTGGGTGCCTGGGAGCATCAGAGGATTGCAAGTGTCAGAGGTGCATGAGTGTCAGAGCCAGTGTCAGAGGTGTGCCTGGGGTGTCAGGGTTTACCTGGAGTGTCATGGGTGTGCCTGGGGAATGTCAGGGTGTACCTGGGAGTATCAGAGATGTAACTGGGATTGTCAGAGGTGTACCTGGGAGTGTCAGGAGTGTAACTGGGAGTGTCAGGGGTGTAACTGGGAGTGTCGGAGGTGTAACTGGTATTGTCAGAAGTGTACCTGGGAGTGTCAGAGGTGTACCTGGGAGTGTCAGCGGTGTACTATGAGTGTCAGGGGTGTGCCTGGGGAGTGTCAGGGGTGAACCTGGGAGTGTCAGGTTTGTGACTGGGAGTGTCGGAGGTGTGACTGGGAGTGTCGGAGGTGTCTGGGAGTGTCTGGGGTGGCGGAGTGTCAGCGGTGTAACTGGGAGTGTCAGGGTGTACCTGGAGTGTCAGAGGGTGCCTGGGGCATCAGAGGGTATGCGTGTGTCAGAGGTGTGCCTGGGAGTGTGGTGTGCCATGGGTGTCAGGGGGTGCCTGGAAGTGTCAGGGGTGTGCCTGGAGTGTCGAGGTGTACCTGGAAGTGTCAGGGGTGTGCCTGGGAGTGTCTTAGGTGACCTGGGGAGTGTCAGGGGTGTGCCTGGGGTGACAGGGGTGCCTGGAAGTGTCAGCGGTGTGCCTGGGAGTGTCTGGGGTGTGCCTGTGAGTGTCTCAGGTGTGCCTCAGGTGTCAGGCAAGAACAGGGAGTGTAAGAGGTGTACCTGGGGTGTCAGTGGTGTGCTAGAGTGTCAGAGGTGTATGGGTGTGTCAGAGGTGTGCCTGGCAGTGTCAGAGGATGCCTGGGAGGGTTTGAGATGTGCCTCAGGAGTGTGGGAGGTGTGCCTGGGGAATGTCAGAGGTGTACCTGGGAGTGTCAGAGGTGTGCCTGGGAGATGTCAGTGGTGTGCCTGGGAGTGTCATTCATGTGCCTGGGAGTGTCAGAGGTGTACCTGGAAGTGTCAGGGCTGGAAGTGTCAGAGGTGTGAACTGGGGTGTCAGAGGTACCTGGGGTGTCAGAGGTGTATTTGGGAGTGAAATTCATGTGCCTGGGGTGTCTGAGGTGTGCCTCAGGTGTCAGAGGTGTGCCTGAGGTGTCAGAGGTGTGCCTGGGGTGTCAGGGGTTCACCTGGGAGTGTCATGGGTGTACCTGGGGTGTCAGAGGAGTACCTGGGGTATCAGAGGTGTGCCTGGGATTGTCAGAGGTGTACCTGGGAGTGTCAGAGGTGTGCCTGGGAGTGTCAGGGGTGTAACTGGGAGTGTGCGGAGGTGAAACTGGGAGTGTCAGAAGTGTGCCTGGGAGTGTCAGAGGTGTGCCTGGGGTGTCAGCGGTGTACCTGGGAGTGTCAGGGTGTACCTGGGTGTGGGGGTGTGCCTGGGAGTGTCAGGGGTGTAACTGAAGTCGGAGGTGTAACTGGGAGTGTCGGAGGTGTAACTGGGAGTGTCTGAGGTATACCTGGGAGTGTCAGAGGTTTACCTGAGTGTCAGAGGTGTACCTGGCAGTGTCAGAGAAATGCCTGGGAGTGTTTGAGGTGTGCCTGGGGTGTCGGAGGTGTGCTTGTATATGTCGTGGGTGTGCCTGGGGTGTCATGGGTGTGCCTGGGAGGATGTCAGTGGTGTGCCTGGCAGTGTCATTCATGTGCCTGGGGTGTCAGAGTGTGCCTGGAGTGTCAGGGCTGGAAGTGTCAGAGGTGTGCCTGGGGAGTGACAGCGGTGTGCCTGGGGAGTGTCACAGGTGTGCCTGGGAGTGTTATAGGTGTAACTGGGAGATGTCAGTGGTGTGCCTGGGAGTGTCATTCATGTACATGGGAGTGTCGGAGGTGTGCCTGGGAATGTCAGAGGTGTACCTGGGAGTATCAGAGGTGCCTGGGAGTGTCATTGGTGTACCTAGTGTCAGAGTGTACCTGGAAGTGTCAGAGGTGTGCCTGGAAGTGTCAGAGGTGTGCCTGAAGTGTCTGAGGTGACCTGGGGTGTCATTCATGTACCTGCAGTGTCGGAGGTGTGCCTGGGAGTGTCAAGGGTGTACCTGCGAGGTGTCAGGGGTGTGCCTGGGAGTGTCAGAGGTGTGCTTGGGGAGTGTCTGGGTGGACATGGGGTGTCAGTTTGTGCCTGGGGTGTCAGAGGTATACCTGGGAGTGTCAGAGGTGTGCCTGGGTGTCAGAGGTGCACCTGGGACATCAGAGGTACCTGGTGTCTGAGGTGTGCTAGGAGTGTCAGAGTGTGCCTGTGGATGTCAGAGGTGTGCCTGGGGTGTCAGTGTTGTGCAGGGTGTCTGTTGTGGGGAAGTGTCAGAGGTGTACCTGGAAGTGTCTGAGGTGACCTGGGGAGTGTCAGGGGTGTGCCTGGGGTGTCGGGGTGTGCCTGGAAGTGTCGGTGTGCCTTGGGTGTCAGAGGTGTGCCTTTGGTGTCTGGGGTGTGCCTGGGGTGTTGGCGGAACCAGGGGGTGTGGGGTGTGCCTGGGAGTGTCAGTGGTGTGCAGGGGTGTCAGAGGTGTGCCTGGGGTGTCAGTGGTGCCTGGGGCATCAGAGGAGTGCCTGGGGTGTTAGAGGTGCACCTGGGGTGTCAGAGGTGTGCCTGGGAGTGTCAGAGGGTGTGCCTGGGAGTCTCAGAGGTTTACCTGGAAGTGTCATGGGTGTGCCTGGGGATGTCAGAGGTACCTGGGGTATCAGAGGTGTACCTGGGATTGTCAGAGGTGTACCTGGGGGTGTCAGAGGTGTAACTGGGGGTGTCAGGGGGTGTAACTGGGGTGTCGGAGGTGTAGCTGGTACTGTCAGAAGTGTACCTGGGGTGTCAGAGGTGTGCCTAGGAGTGTCAGCGGTGTGCCTATGAGTGTCAGGGTGTGTACCTGGGAGTGTCAGGGGTGTACCTGGGAGTGTGGGTTTGTAACTGGGAGTGTCGGAGGTGTAACTGGGAGTGTCGGAGGTGTGACTGGGGTGTCTGGGGTGCCTGGGAGTGTCGGCGGTGTGACTGGGAGTGTCAAGGTGTGCCTGGGGCATCAGAGGAGTGCCTGCGTGTGTCAGAGGTGTACCTGGGTGTCGGAGGTGTACCATGGAGTGTCAGGGTGCCTGGAGTGTCAGGGTGTACCTGGAAGTGTCAGAGGTGTGCCTGGGTGTCAGAGGTGTGCCTGGGAGTGTCTTGGGTGACCTGGGGTGTCAGAGGTGTGCCTGGGGTGACAGGGGTGTGCCTGGAAGTGTCAGCGTGTGCCTGGGAGTGTCTGGTGTGCCTGTGGTGTCTCAGGTGTGCCTGGGAGTGTCAGACGGAGCAGGGGGTGTAGAGGTGTGCCTGGGGTGTCAGTGGTGTACTAGGGGTGTCAGGGGTGTGCCTGGGAGTGTCAGAGTGTGCCTGGCAGTGTCAGGGCTATGCCTGGGAGGGGTTTGGGATGTGCCTGGGGTGTGGGGAGGTGTGCCTGGGGAATGTCAGAGGTGTGCCTGGGGTGTCAGAGGTGTACCTGGGAGTGTCAGTGGGCCTGGGATGTCATTCATGTGCCTAGGAGTGTCAGAGGTGTGCCTGGATGTCAGAAGTGTCAGAGGTGTGGCAGTGTCAGAAGGGTGCCTGGGAGTGTCAGAGGTGTATTGGGTGAAATTCATGTACCTGGGGGTGTCTGGGGTGTACCTGGGGTGTCAGAGGGTGTGCCTGGGGTGTCAGAGGTGTGCTTGGGTGTCTGAAGTGAACATGGGGTGTCAGTTTGTACCTGGGGTGTCAGGTATGCCTGGGGTGTCAGAGGTGTGCCTGGAGTGTCAGAGTGCCTGGGAACATCAGAGGAGTGCAGGGTGTCTAGGGTGTACCTAGGAGTGGAGGTGTACCTGTGTGAGATGTCAGAGGTGTGCCTGGGGTGTCAGTGGTGTGCCTGGGGAGTGTCAGTGGGTGTGCCTGGGGTGTCGTTCATGTGCTGCCTGCAAGTGTCGGAGGTGTGCCTGGGGTGTCAAGGGGTGTGCCTGCGAGTGTCAGGGGGTGTGCCAGTGTCAGAGTGTGCTTGGGAGTGTCTGGAGTGAACATGGGTGTCAGTTTTGTACCTGGGAGTGTCAGAGGTATGCCTGGGGAGTGTCAGGGTGTGCCAAGTGTCAGAGGAGTGCCTGGGAACATGAGGAGGTACCTGGGGTGTCTGGGTGTGCCTAGGGTGTCAGGGTGTGCCTGTGAGATGTCAGAGGTGTGCCTGGGGTGTCAGTGGTGTACCTGGGAGTGTCATTGGTGTGCCTGGGGAGTGTCAGAGGTGTGCCTGGAAGTGTCAGAGGTGTGCCTGGAAGTGTCAGGGGTGCCTGAGGTGTGCTGGTGACCTGGGGGTGTCAGGAGGTGTGCACCGGGTTGCCAGGGGTGTGCCTGGAGGTGTCAGCGGTGTGCCTGGGGTGTCTGAGGTGTGCCTGTGGGGTGTCTCAGGTGTGCCTGGGGTGTCAGACGAGAACCAGGAGTGTAGAGGTGCACCTGGGGTGTCAGTGGTGTGCTAGAGTGTCAGGGTGTGCACCGGAGTGTCAGAGGTGTGCCTGGCAGTGTCAGACTATGGGAGGGTTTGAGGGGTCAGGTGTGGGAGGTGTGCCTGGGAATCAGAGGTGTGCAGGGGTGTCAGAGGTGTACCTGGGGAGATGTCAGTGGTGTGCCTGGGAGTGTCGTTCATGTGCCTGGGGTGTCAGAGGTGTGCCTGGAGTGTCAGGGCTGGAAGTGTCAGAGGTGTGAACTGGGAGTGTCAGAAGGGTGCCTGGGAGTGTCAGAGGTGTATTTGGGAGTGAATTCATGTGCCTGGGGAGTGTCTGAGGTGTGCCAGTGTAGTGCCTGAGAGTGTTAGAGTGTACCTGGGGAGTGTCAGAGGTTCACCTGGGAGTGTCATGGGTGTGCCTGGGAGTGTCAGGGGTGTGGCTGGGAGTGTCGGAGGTGGCTGGGGAGTGTCAGAATTACACCAAGTGTCAGAGGTGTGCCAGTGTCAGCAGTGTGCAAGTGTCAGGGGTGTGCAGTGTCAGGGTGTGCCTTGGAGTGCCAGGGGTGTAACTGGGAGAGTGGGGTGTAACTGGGAGTGTCGGAGGTGTAACTGGGAGTGTCTGAGGTGTGCCAGGGGTGTCAGAGGTGTGCCTGGGGAGTGTCAGAGGTGTGCCTGGCAGTGTCAGAGAATACCTGGGAGTATCAGAGGTGTGCCTGGGAGTGTTATGGGTGTAACTGGGAGATGTCGTGGGTGTACCTGGGGTGTCATTGTGGCCTGGGGTGTCAGGAGGTGTGCCTGGGGTGTCAGAGGTGTACCTGGGAGTGTCAGAGGTGTGCCTGGGAGTGTCAGTGGTGTGCCTGGGGTGTCATTGTACCGAAGTGTCAGGGGTGTACCTGGGAGTGTCAGGGGTGTGCCTTAGAGTGTCAGGGGTGTGCCTGGGATGTCCAGGGGTGTGCTTGGGAGTGTCTGAGTGAACATGGGAGTGTGGTTTGTACCTGGGAGTGTCAGAGGTATGCCTGGGGAGTGTCAGAGGTGTGCCTGGGGTGTCAGAGTGCTGGGAACATCAGAGAGTACCTGGGAGTGTGTCTGAGGTGTGCCTGGGGAGTGTCAGAGGTTTACCTGGGAGGTGTCAGAGGTGTGCCTGGGGTGTCAGTGGTGTGCCTGGGGTGTCATTGGTGTGCCTGGGAGTGTCAGAGGTGTGCACCTGGAATTGTCAGAGGTGTGCCTGGGAGTGTCAGAGGTGTGCCTGAGGGGTGTCTGGGGTGGACTGGATGTCAGAGTTGTGCCTGGGGTGTCAGGGGTGTGCCTGGAAGTGTCAGTGGTGCTGGTTGTCGGAGGTGTACCTGTGAGTGTCTGAGGTGTGCCTGGGGTGTCAGGCGAGAACCTTGGCGGGTGTAGAGGGTGTGCCTGGGGAGGTGGTGGTGTGCCAGGGGAGTGTCAGAGGTGTGCCTGGGGTGTCAGGTGTGCCTGGGGAGTGTCAGGGTGTTCTGAGTGTCAGAGGTGTGCCTTGGAGTGTCAGAGGTGTTCCTGAGGTGTCAGAGGTGTGCCTGGGAGTGTCAGAGGTGTGCCTGGGGTGTCAGTGGAGTGACTGGGAGCATCAGAGGTACCTGGGTGTCAGAGGTGCACCTGGGAGTGTCAGAGGTGTGAACTGGGGAGTGTCAAGGTGTGCCTGTCAGAGGTTTACCTGGAGTGTCATGGGTGTGCCTGGGGAATGTCAGAGGTGTGCCTGGGGTATCAGGTGTACCTGGGATTGTCAGAGGTGTGCCTGGGAGTGTCAGAGGTGTAACTGGGAGTGTAAGGGGTGTAACTTGGGAGTGTCGGAGGTGTAACTGGTACTGTCAGAAGTGTACCTGGGTATGAAGGTGTACCTGGGGGTATGGGGTGGTACTATGAGTGTCAGGGTGTGCCTGGGAGTGTGGGGTGTACCTGGGAGTGTCAGGTTTGTGACTGGGGAGTGTCAGGTGTGTAACTGGGGTGTCAGGAGAGTGTAACTAGAGAAACATCTGAGAGTGTACCTGAGGTATCTAG
>NW_024746151.1:0-22500 GCF_018991925.1 Homarus americanus
CATCACATAAACTTTTATTTATACTACTGTATGTGGAAATATACGCATTACATACACTTTTACTTTAAATCACTACTGTAATGTATACAGGATGGATTTTTTATCTTGTGCAAAATACATGACGTTATATTAAATTATTCAATGTTTTACAATGACCAGCAATGCTAAGCAGATGGGGAGAGGGAGCGTAGAGAGGGGGCATGGGGGGAGGGAGGTAGCACGGCCTGATTAAAGTTAAGGTTGGTGTCTAGGTCTAACGTGTGTATATTTACTGCTCCTATAGGTGACCAAGCTCTTATAAAAACAGTAAAAATGACCTGGGTGAATATAATTAACATTGCTGGGATTCTGCAACATACTGATTAATTTGAATATAAACATGCTATAATTCTGCAATTCAGACAAAACAATTTAGCAATCGCATCAACAAGTACATGTGCAATCTAGCTTGCACTGTCATTTATTTTACACATTTTAGTATGGTGTGTGCATAAATGGGATGAAAAATAAATGAAGAAATATATGTAAACCCACCCGAAAAATACAGTTGGTACCTTTTATAAATGGCTACAAGATTCGTACACTAATGTACAGTTACCTTTTATCTTTGAACAAAATATATGATGATATTCAATTATCGCTGTCTTGCAAGGATTCCAGCAACAAATGTAATCTCCTAACTTTTAGTCTGAGAGTTGTTGAGAAGATAAAAACCAAAGCCCAAAAGCCTGCTAAAAGGAGGTGATAAGTTTGAGGCAAATAAGCCCCTGTGTGTTGGTTTTTACAGTCCTACTAAGCTTCCTTTTCTCATTTTAAAATGCCAGTGATATATTTTGGAGATATAATTTAACATGCCGGATTCTGTAAGATAATGATTTATTTGAATATAAACATGTTGTAATTCGCACTAGACAAAACAATTTTAGCAAATTGCGAACAATTGGCGCGTGCACTCCAGCTTTGCAATTCAAGATCATTTATTTATTTTACGCTTTTTTAGTATGGTGTGCATGTAAATGGATGAAAATAAATGAAGAAATTTTATGTAAAATATAATTCAAAAATACAGTTTTGAAAATTTTTATAAAAATGTTCTACAGTATTGTACACTAATGTATACCACAGATTTTTATATCCACAAAATATATACGCTTATATTCAAATTAATCTCTGTCTTGCAAGGATTTCAGCAATGCAAATTATATTATCCTAAATTTAGTCTGATATTATATAAAATAAACATAAAGAAATCACCAATCTCTGGAAATTATGAGGGGTAGGGAAGACGGAAAAACGAGGTGGGGGAGGTGAGAGGTGACAGAATGTCTGGGCGCTCTTGTTTGTTTATTTATTTGGAGATAAGATTTGACAGTTGGCGCTTGAAGGCCTGTATGTTTATTTTTCATTACTTAAGAGTGACTAAGCTCTTCTCATAATTTGGCTACCCAAACGACCTGGGTGAATATAACTTACATTGAGGGATTCTTGTAAGATAGTAATTTATTTGAATACCTGTATAAAACAAGCTATATTTGCAATAGACATATAACAATTTAGTACCGTGAATCATTTAGTACATGTAATACAGGTTTGGCTTAGGGTCCATGGTTACTGCATGTCAGTTCAAATTCACTCAGGATAACGAAGCCTGGCCCAACAATCTATAAGAATACGCGAAGTGGATACGGATTGTGCCCGGCCTAGGTCCATTTCGATCGCTATGTCCCATTATTTTCTGAATGTTTATTTATTTATTTATTTATTTTTTTTTTTTCAATTCTGAATTTTAATTGTTTATTCCCTTGATAGAGGAAGCGCGGGATCCTAGTGCTGTCACTTGCGCCGCCCCTTGTACCATAACACCAGAAGCAACTGGCTGGTGTCACAAGTATATACAAAAGTACAGTACAGTTATCCCTTGGTTATCGCCTAATTGGGACCCTACTGATAATCTAAAGTACAGAACCTAGGATTTATTCTAATTGGGTTCCAGGCACCCAAGACCCAACCCCAGCCTCATTTTAAGACCATTTAGACCCACTAAATATATATAATGTTATGGTAGATCATAAACACACATAGGCATGGCTAGTTTATTATTAAAGGATGAAAAAGGGTACACTTTAATACTGTAGTCCACAAAACATGTAGCTATGCTTATTTTATTTGGTCCCTCGGGCCATACAAGTCCTGCTTTTCTCACATGAGGACGCCTGAGTCTGCTTTCTCTTAATCTTAGAGTGCACCAGAAACTTTTACTATTTTTAGTAATGCCAGAATTTGAATAGAATCCCAATTGCAACTGGGGAAGGTAAATTGTTGGAGGCAACTAGATATGTTCTCTTATTAAGCAGCAAATGTTATTGTCAATTTGTACTTTTTGAAAAAGATTTTTTTCCTCAATAGATGTGCTAACATTTCACCTGGAGGCAAATGCTTAAAAAAGTCTAAGTAAGGAAGCATATTTATAAGTTGTAGCCGCTTCTGGGCTATGTCACAAAAACTGGTTTTTAGAAAAAACGGCTTTTTTCTTTAGTAAAACAACGAACTCGTTTAACGAACAAGGTCGTTCGTAAGAAGGTTTCGTTAACCGAAACCATTGTTTCAATGGGTTTTTTGGTAATTGGTTCCAGCTCACCGAAAATTTCCTAAATTCAACAAAAATGGTAGAAAAGTTCACTTACTTTGAGGTGTGTATGTAGAAGGCTCCTGGATGATGACGATGATGATGGGAATTAGAATGGGGGTGGAGGAGAAGGAAGAAGAGAAGTCATTGGGGTGGAAGAGAAGTCACCCCATGGCACCATTTCACCCATAAAATTTTAGTTCTCCTGGTGTATTTCAAGATTATTTTCTTTAAATCAACACTGCACTGCATTATATATTGTCAATATGTAAATTATATTTCAAAATGACCAATAATTTGCTTGGAAACACAGAAAAAAAGCGTTTAGTTGAAGAGAGTCTCAAGCAAGATGTTACCTCCAGTGAAAACAGAGAGAGACTAACGCCTGTTTGCTGTGTTAAGAGGCTGGATGCCGCGCATTAAACTAGTCACTTTACCTTCAATTATGTTCAATAATTGTTAAAATGACTAAAAAATTGAATATTAAACTTTTAAAATTATTGAATAGTATAAACTTCTTGATATTTACTAAAATAGTAAGGAATTTAAGCCCTAGAACCGATTAATGTATTGGCGGACTGATACTAAAGCTGGTTGCCCGGTCAGTGCAAGCGAAAACATGTTGAGGTCGGTTCGTAAGAAATTCGTTAACCGAATTTTTGTTTGTTAACCGAATTGAAGATCCTTATGGAAGGCAGTTCGTTAACCAAAATTTCGTTAACCGAGGTGTTCGTTAAACGAGGGGTCACTGTATTTAATATCTTATATCATCAATGATAAAGCATGTGTGTTGGTGGTGTTGTAGGGTGTGTGTTGGTGGTGTTGGAGGGTGTGTGTTGGAGGGTGTGTGTTGGAGGGTGTGTGTGTTGGAGGTATTGGAGGGTGTGTGTGTGTTGGTGGTGCTGGAGGGTGTGTGTGTTGGAGTGTGGAGGTATTGGATGTAGTGTTGGTGGGTGTGTGTTGGTGGTGTTGGAGGTTGTGTGTTGGTGGTGTTGGAGGGTGTGTGTGTGTTGGTGGTGTTGGAGTGTTGTGAGTGGTGTGTGTGTTGGTGGTGTTGGAGGGTGTGTGTGTGTGTTGTGGTGTTAGGGTGTGTGTTGGTGATGTTGAGGTGGTGAGGTGTGTGTTGGTAGTGTGTGTGTTGGTGGCGTGTGTGTTGGAGGGTGTGTGTGTTGGTGGCGTGTGTTGGAGGTGTGGTGGGTTGGGTGTGTGTGTTGGTGGTGTTGGAGGGTGTGTGTTGGTGGTGTTGGAGGGTGAGTGTGTTGGTGGTATTGGAGGGTGTGTGTGTTGGTGGTATTGGAGGGTGTGTGTGTGTGTGTTGATTGATTTTGCCGCTTCCAGCGGCTACTTTATTGTGCACCCCACACTCATCCTGTGAGCGGTAGCGCAAAAGGATTACAGAGTAGGGTTTACAAAGGGTCATTATAATTAACCCCCGTTGTCAGGATATTATGGCACTGAAAGTTACACAGTATTTCATTTACATTATTTGTTTAGTTCTATACATAAAGGGTAACTTATTCACAAATGCGTGAGAACAGGCGTGTGAGGCAGTATGTCTGGCCTCACACTTTGTTATTCACATTTACGTGGGAGGTATTCAAGCACATTGCGTATTTGGTTCTGTACATGAGAATTGATAGTTACTAAGTGCAAAAAAGTGGATACAATCTTAATATGTCGGCTATCTTTCCATTAGAGATGAAGTGTTGTGCCATTTCACACACAGTGTGCTTGGACCTGTCCCTAAAAGGTTCTATCTTCACACAGTCGAGGACGTAGTGTTCAAGTGTGTGGCCATATGTATGGCCACACACTTTACATTTAGTTTTGTTTACATCTGCTTGAGGAACATACTGTCAAAGGTACTTATATCCTAACCTTAATCTAGCGGTTACATCATCTTGTAATCTAGTGATCTTGTTACTTGCTCCATATACATGTTTCACTTGATACATCTCATCATGGTAACCTATGGATCGACTAGTGCCTGTTTGCACTTGTCTACTTGCGTCAAACTCATCAATAAGTTCTCTCCTAATTACAGTTTTAAGGGTTCTTTTTGACAGACCCAAATTGTATTCAACGGTGTCTTTGTTAGACGCGAGTTTGGCGAGGGCATCAACTCTGTCATGTTTTATGAGGCCTATGTGAGAGGGGATCCACAACAGTTTGACCCTGACACCCCGGTCAACAAGGCACGCATATTTGTGTCTGGCTTCAGAGACAAGAGCGTGACAACCTGAGTCGAGGGTACCAAGGGCAAGTAGTGAGGATAGAGAGTCAGTGATGATGAGACTGTCAGTAACAGTGGTTTCAATGAATTTAATAGCTGAGTATGGCAACTAATTCAGTTTGTAGAGTGGATGCCCAGTTGTTAATTCTAACTCCTTTCTCAATTATATTACTGTCAGGTTGAGTCACAACAATAGCACTTCCAGCCCTCCCACAGGCGGTGTTTAGAGATCCATCAGTGTAGATGGTCTGTGTGATATTATCATCAGTCTGTAGAGTGTGTATGTGTTCAAGAGCTCTCAATTTGGCAGTGTGTTGGAGATAAATGCTTTGTATAATTAATTTTTTAGGCGGATACGTCGGTATTGTGATATCGAAGGGAACTGTCCGCCAGGGTGGCAGGAAGCGCTGTTGTGTCTCAACTTTGTACAGGTGGTCTAGTCCAAACATCTTCATATGTGTAGCTGTAGTTTGGATCCATTTAGACTCAGTAGTCCCATGGTTCATACATTCTAGCAATTTTAAGGAAACAATGTTATCAGGATCACCACGCAGAAGCCTCAGGGCTATCATGAGGTTGACTTCAATTATTCTATCTTTAACACTGGGTATACCTAGTTCTTTCCTCATATTAAGTACTTTAGTGCTCATGGGACATCCTAGGATAATTCTGAGGGCTTTATTTTGCATTTTCTCGAGCTTGTCAACGCCTTTCCCGTCACGAATGACCAGGGCTGGTGCGTGGTAATCTATCAGAGATCTTATATAGCCTAGGTACATTGTTTTAACAATTCTAATATTAGCACCATAGTGCGGGCTGTACCCCGCTACACTTCTAAGAGGTCTCAGTCTGTCAGTACATTGGCGGGTTAGCTGTTGTATGGCAGGTAGGGTACAAGGGACGGAAACACCAAGATATTTAAAAGAAGAAACATAGTCAATAGTGTTGTTACCTATCTTGAACTTGGCGGGGCCGCGTTTGCGGTTACCAGCTTGTTTGTTGAACACCTTAGTTTTGTCAGTGGAGATAATAAGACCGAGGTGTTCACAGGCTGCGTATACATGGTTCAGGGTGGTTTGCATTTCACGATGAGTTTTAGTATGTATAAGAATATCATCAGCATAGCTGATTGAGATATTGCTGGGGTTGTCTGGTATTAAATTTAATAATGCATTCATAAGAACATTGAACAAAGTGGGGCTAAGTACTCCACCTTGAGGGGTACCAAGTTGCATATCTTTAACTTCACTTTTGTAACCCTGAAACAGTGCAGCAGCCCTTCTGTTGGTTAGGTAACCACTTATCCAGTGTAACAGCCTACCTCCTATATCCATTTTGGCTAGTTCGTACAATATCAGTTGCCTATTGGCAATATCAAATGCAGCTTTTAGGTCAAGAAATGTGGTGTATCTGTGCCTTTCATCACCATGCACAGTTAGGAATGTGGTGATGCAATTATGTACACCTTTACCATGGGTGAAGCCATTTATGTTAGGAGACATGTGTTCTCTGATTCTATATAAGAGTCTGCCAAGAACCATCCTCTCAAAGGTTTTACACAGGCAGCTGGTTAGTGATATGGGACGAAAGGCATCAGGCTGTCCTGGTTTCGGTATTGGTACAACAATACTGCTGGTCCATGATGTGGGTAGTTGGCCCTCGGCATGACTCATATTGTACAATACCAACAATGGATTGCCTGGCACGCGCCTTAGTAGTCTAATGATGTTGTAGGTGACTCCGTCCTCTCCAGGGGAAGTAGACCTACCCCTGGCGAGGGCGGCGTCAAGCTCCCACTCAGTATATGGAACATCACACTCATCGTGCTGTTTGCCCAGCATAAAGCTAATAAGTTTACTTCTCTCTACAGACTTCGCATCAAGGAGTCCCCGAGTCCTAGCTGGTAACATGTCATAGCTCGACACATGAGCCCACTTTGTTATTAGCTCATTCGACTTTTGCAGAGGGTTTGGATGGGAGACGTGTCTTCTGTTTTTACCTCTGATTATGTTTATGTCTTTCCAGGCTTTGCTGAGGGATGTGTGTTGGTTCAGACTGTTGACATATGTGTTGGAGGTATTGGAGGGTGTGTGTCTTGGAGGTATTGGAGGGTGTGTGTGTTGGTGGTATTGGAGGGTGTGTGTGTTGGTGGTATTGGAGGGTGTGTGTGTTGGTGGTGTTGGAGGGTGTGTGTTGGTGGTGTTGGAGGGTGTGTGTTGGTGGTGTTGGAGGGTGTGTGTTGGTGGTGTTGGAGGGTGTGTGTTGGTGATGTTGGAGGGGGTGTGTGTGTGTTGGTGGTATTGGAGTGTGTGTGTTGGTGATGTTGGAGGGTGTGTGTGTGATGTTGGAGGGTGGGTGTGTTGGGGGGTGTGTGTATGTGATGTTGGGGTGTGTTCCTGACACACACACACACAGAGGAATTAAGACAACATGCATCCAGTGAGGGTCTTGTTGTGTTACTGCCTGGTGGCAAGATAAACACCAGCTGTTGAGGAGAGCTTGGCAACATGGTGCCACTCTATCTTTCTAATCACTCACACCTTTCTGCTTTCTCACTCCATATTTTAAAATATTATGTAATGTATTGTTAAAGAGATACAACTTCGCTCATTTATGCTTATCACAATCTCCTTAAAAATACTTAAGGTTTCGTCTTTAATTTTTATTCAGACATCTTCAGGTCATGAGACCCACTAATCCCCCACCAAAGAAAGGGTGACCTGACATTCCATCAGGTCAGAAATATGAGACAACTAATCCCCCACCTAACACTGCATTAAGTCAGGTCAGGTCCCCCAAAAAATACTTTAGCTTTCGTGCTTATTCAAGACATCTTCAGGTCATGAGACCCACTAATCCCCCAACCAAGAAAAGGTGACCTGACATTCCATCCCTGTAAAATCAGTTGCCTATGAAGATGTCTTGAATAAAGACAAAGACTAAGGTGCTCCAGTGTACTTAGCTGACCGAGAGGTAGCAGTGAACCACACATGTGGTGGTGGCAAAACACAGACTAGCAGATGTAAACAAACCCGATGCACCAAGCAACTATTTAGTGAAATAGTTCAGCAAATTGAACGAACATAACGGAAAGCTCAGTTTAGCAGAAATTTTGATCTAACAACCAGGGATGGCTCAAATTAGTTCATTAAATCAAGAAAATACTGTATTTAGTTTGAATAATGGACAGCTACACCAACATTTTCTTTAAATCTATCAGCTATTTTTATAGAAGAGGGGTGTGGCTTAGGGGCCAAGTTAGCGTGGAAATACTATAGTTCATTATATCGGGGGTTTACTGGCTACGGAAACATGAATCCTGTGGAACATTAAATTGTGTACAATATAAAAAATGTGGACACTCAAAACCGATGATGACAATCCTGTGGTTGGTGAGGGATTAATAAACACCATTAGTAGGCTCCTTCATACAAAAAAGAAGATAATGTTAACTCACTTCTTATACCTGCAGCAAAATTATTTGTAAGTTCCTCCTGACTGCTATGGCATGATACTTGTGATAGGTATTGTGTCCATGTCTGATTTGTAGAAGACACAACTGCACCATATGACTGTCCTCTTGTAGCTTTATCATGGTAAGTATCATATCCAATAACCATAGCATTCTGAAAAAAAATTACATCATTTTTTATTTATAACACTTCAGGTCTACACGAAATGACCTAAACAAAACTTGAGGAACATTTCATGAAGCATTGTTCATAAGATACAATGTAATACATGTACACCACCGATTATCCGGGAACTGATGGTCCGGCACCTCCTTTAGTCCAGACAAAATTATGAGGGGGCACTAACTTCCCTCCCTCGCAACCTGGGTGAAGGTAGTTTTAGGCTTTGTTTTTTTTATCTCTTAAATGTAGCTGACTAAACTTAGCAGAATATAAATTGCATTGCTGGAATCCTTGTAAGAGTGATTAATTCGAGTATAAACATCACAAAATTTGCACAAGAGATGGAAATTTTAGTTTTGTGTAGTACATGTGTGTACAGTATTACCCCGCTTTACACGGTTTCACTTTCTGTGATTTCTCATTTACGTGGTACCTTGCCAGAACCGGACTTGAACCAGACTTTCACTTTCCATGGTGCATCTACTCATATACTACTCATATACGCAGTGAAGTATAATTTATTTTTTATTTTTTTTTATTTAGCTCATAAAATTCATACAAATTACCCTGCCAGAATATAATTTACATTGCTGGAATTCTTACAATATGATGATCATTTTGAATATAAACATCATGGATTTTGCATTAGACATACAAATTTTAGATCTAATGTAATAATTTGGTTTACACAAAGCAAATATTTTATCTTTTGTGCAAAATAAATGAAGTTTACATTCAAAATATTCCCTGACCTGCAAGGAATCTAGAAATGTCAATTATATTATCCTAACTTTAGTCTGGGTTATTATTTATTACTAAAAATGTAAATATACTATTTTCTCCCAATCGCTTCTCTGGTAGGGAGGGAAGGTGGGGGGTAGGAAGGGAGGGAGGGTGGAGGTGGGGTATTTTGATTGACAGATAGTGTCGTGAAGAATATTATTATTTTTTTTTATTACCTGAAGATATTTGTTTTAGCTCATAAAATTCATACAAATTACTCGGCCAGAATATAATTTACATTGCTGGAATTCTTACAATATGATGATCATTTTGAATATAAACATCATGGATTTTGCATTAAACATACAAATTTTAGATCTAATGTAATAATTTGGTTTACACAAAGCAAATATTTTATCGTTTGTGCAAAATATATGAAATTTACATTCAAAATATTCCCTGACCTGCAAGGAATCCAGAAATGTCAATTATATTATCCTAACTTTAGTCTGAGGTATTATTTATTACTAAACGTTAAAATCTAGTGGTTTCACCCAAACATTTCTCAGAGAGGTAGGAGCTAGTGAGCTGGGAAGAGGGGGGGGGGGATTTGAGTCCATTATTTGAATGGACATTAACCTGGCGACTGTATTTCTCTTAAATATTAATTGTGTGAGCATACCATCATAAAATTTAGATGTTATTTTCACTACATCATAGGTATTGTGTCGGAAAAAGTGGAGTTTGGGGGTCGGGTCAGTCTCTATTGGAATTAATCCCATATGTTCTGTTGTTCACTTTACGCGTTTCCGCGGTACCCTGTGGGTTCAATTGTTCAATTGACCGCGTAAATCGGGTACTACTGTACAAGTTTTTTAACTCATATTTTTAGGAAGATATATGTAACTTTCTTCATTTATTTTTACTCTTTTACATGCACACACCATCCTAAATATATATAGTGAAAAAGGCAAAAGAAATAATTGTCCTAAGAGTAAACCTGTAATAAGTTAATTACTAAAAATTTTATCTAGTGCAGACTGTGATATTACAGTACAGTATACAGTAGTACCCCACTTAACGCAGTCAATAAAACCCACAGGGTACCGTGTTAAGTGAAAACCGCGCTAAGTGAACAACAGAACATATGGGATTAATTCCAATAGAAACTGGCCTGACCCCCCAAACTCCACTTTTTCCGACACAATACCTATGTTCTAGTAAAAATAACATCTTAATTTTATGATGGTACATGCACACAATTAATACTCAAGAGAAATAGAGAAATACAGTCGCCAAGTTAATGTCCATTCAAATAATGGACTCAACTCCCTCCCCCTCTTCTCACACTACACTCCCTGGCTCTTCCCTCTCTGAGAAATTTTTGGGGGAAAACCACTAAATTTTAATAAATAATACCTCAAACTAAAGTTAGGATAATACAATTGACATTGCTGGATTCCTTGTAAGACCAGGAATATTTTGAATATAAATGTCATATATTTTGCACAAAAGATAACATATTTACTCATAGTAAACATTATATCTAAAATTTGTATGTGTAATGCAAAATCTATGATGTTTATATTCAAAATGATCACCAAATTGTAAGAATTCCAGCAATGTAAATTATATTCTGGCCGGGTAATTTGTATGAATTTTATGAGCTAAAACAAATATCTTTAGTTAATAAAAAAAAAATATTCTTCATGACACTATCTGTCAATCAAAGTACCCCACCTTGCCCCCCCCCCCTCTTCCAACCATGCGGTCAGTCCCAACCCTCCCCCCCACCCCCCACCAATCCTCCCTTCAAGAGATGTTGGGCGAAAAAACTAAATTTTAACATTTAGTATTAAATAATACCTCAGATTAAAGTTAGGATAATATAATTGACATTGCTGGATTCCTTGTAAGACCAGGAATATTTTGAATATAAATGTCATATATTTTGCACAAAAGATAATATATTTACTCAGAGTAAACATTACATCTAAAATTTGTATGTCTAATGCAAAATCTATGATGTTTATATACAAAATAATCATCAAATTGTAAGAATTCCAGCAATGTAAATTATATTCTGACCGGGTAATTTGTATGAATTTTATGAGCTAAAACAAATATCTTCAGTTAATAATAATAAAAAAAAAAATTCTTCACACAGTAACAGATGGTCGGTCGGTCCCCCCCCTCCCCCACACCAACCGTCCCTACCAGATGTGTGGGAAAACCAGAATATTTACCTTTTTAGTAATAAATAATACCTCAAACTAAAGGTAGGATAATATAATTGACATTGCTGGATTCCTTGTAAGCCCAGGAATATTTTGAATACAAATGTCATATATTTTGCAAAAAAAATAACATCTTTACTCAGAGTAAACATTATATCTAAAATTTGTATGTCTAATGCAAAATCTATGATGTTTATATTCAAAATGATCATCATATTGTAAGAATTCCAGCAATGTAAATTATATTCTGGCCAGGTAATTTGTATGAATTTTATGAGCTAAAACAGGCAGTCAGGCAGGGTGGCGGGTGGGGCGAATCTAAAAATAGCTCTCAAGCCGGACACTCACCGCGTATACGTGGAAAAAACCTATGTTAAGTGAAAGTTCGGCTCTGGCGAGGCACCGCGTATACGGTAAAACGCGCGAAGCGAAACCGTGTTAAGCGGGGTAATACTGTACTAAAATTAATCAATATCTTACAAAAATTACAGCAATGCAAATTATATACTGTCAAGTCAATTCAGTGACATTTTATAAGGGAAAAACTAAAACTCCTTCTAGTTTGATTACCCACTTTGTTATCTCCCCTCTCTGACAGCTGCCAACACGTCAACCCTTCCCTTCCTCACAGCCAGGGTGAAGGCAATTTATGCTTAAAGTTTTATCCTATAAACCATCGCAGACTAGACTTAGCAGAATATAAATTACATTGCTGGAATCCTTGTAATACAGTGATTAATTTGAGTATAAACATTAGGGGGCAGTGAAATTTTGCTCAAAGCTGCACTCTTCAGGCATTGTTCCTTATACATATCTAAGACTCCATGCCAAATTTGAAGCTGATATGTCGAGGTTTAGTCTGCCACATTTCCTACTGAAATTTTTAAATTTACCTACAGTACTAGCCAAACAGCCGCTGTGGCGGTGCAATGTTCTGTTCAGTGTTTATCAACTTTTTTTTCATATCTCTTATTTCATTTAAGTTGTCTTGTTGCAGATGAGTATGGTGCTATGTCTATATAATTCAGATGATTCAAGAGATATTCCTCTCGTCAATACTGATGCTGATTTTGTCCCTGATCCAAGGGCTCTGACAGACACCAATTCACAGAACCGGACAAGACTCCCTACACTGGCTGCCGCTTGTGACCGATACTTGATTAGTGATTATGCTGGAGCTGCCATTGCTACTGCCACCTTAACTGACTATGGCATTATCACAAAGGATGACAAGAGTCAGGTTATTGGACCACATAAGCTGCGGGATGCGAGACAAAAATACCGATTTAAGAGGCAAGAAATTGAAATGGCTAGTTTAGATAATTTTACGTCACTTTATTTTGATGGTAAGAAGACCGCCACTCGTGTGATGATAAAGAATGAGAAGACCGAGAAATGGAGTTCGAGGATGATGGTGAAAGATCATTATGTCATCATGGTTGAGCCTGGCAATGAATATCTCACACATGTGACTCCCAAGACTGGACACGGAAAGCAGATTGCCAAAACTATTCACGAGTTTCTGGTGGAGAAAAATCTAACCCAGCAGCCCATTGTGTGTGTTGGTTGTGATGGAACCAATGTAAATGTAGGATCAGAAAATGGAGTCATTCATCATCTTGAAATGTTACTTGGTCACCCGCTCCATTATTTCATATGTCAGCTTCACGGAAATGAGCTGCCTTTCCGCGCAGTTTTTTATCACTATGATGGTAAACCAAGTGGTCCTGAGCATTGGCGTGGTCCCATTGGAAAGCAGATCAAGGAGTCTTTGTCTGAGCTTCCAGTTGTCGCCTTCCAGCCAGTCAGTTTCCCTGATTTCCCTGTGTTTAATGATGAAGTGGAGAAAGATCTGTCCTGGGATCAGAAATACCTGTATAGGATTTGTAAAGGAGTTATCACAGGTGTTGTTGAAGATGACTTGGCTGCTATTGAGCCAGGTCCTCCCTGTGTGTCAAGGTGGAACACCTTATGGAGTAGAATCCTCAGGCTGTATGTAGCAACATCAAGACCCAGCAATGAGTTGAAAAGAATTGTCATTACAATAATAAAGTTCAGTGCTCCAATGTGGTTTTACATCAAGATACACCCTTACGTAACACACGGCTCAAGGAACGTATTCCAGTCCCTGCTATATATGAAACACCTGAATAGTGAGGAGGAGACGATAGTGAAGAAGGCTGTCCAGAGAAATGCATACTTCGCCCACACAGATCAACTTCTTCTTGGTATGTGTGCAGATGAGGACATGACTGTTAGAGAAAAAGCTGTCTCAATGATAAGAAAAATTAGAGAGGAGAATCAGCAAAAGGAAGAATGCACTGGCAGATCTGAAGAGGAGGAGGAAGATTCTGATGCTGCTGTTGACGAGAATTTGTTAAACTATACTGATGAGGAGGGTAAAGATGGAGATGGGAATGAGGATGTGCCTCCTGTAGTTAACATGAGAAAGGTGGTGACTCCGAAACTAAAGTGGCAAGCAAAAAACTATCATTCCATGATTAACTGGAGGAATGAACTCAAGACTGAGCCTCCTTACATTGCTTCTGTCAAATCTACAGGTTTATGACATTCTTGAGACACCATTAGTGGTGCCCAAGTGGCCAAACAGCACTCAGGCGGTCGAGAGAGGCATAAAAGTGATGACTGAAGCTTGCACTGAAGTGACGGGATACGAATCGAGAGATGGATATATTAAGCAAAGATTATTGTCTAGGAAAATGATGCCAAGGTTCCGCACAAAAAAGAATTTCAATATGAACTTGTAATGATTTTCTATACGGTGTACCTGTAAAATAACATGTGAATTAAATCGATGTCACCCATGTAAAATTTATCATTATCCTGGAAAACATTAAATGACACCTAATTTTTGGTATACACTAAAAGTTGACAAAAAGTCGTTCGCGATGCGGCAGGGTAAGTATGCATGAAATGGCATGAAATTTTGCACAGGTGTTTGTTACAGCCATACAAACGATGCCTGAAAAGTGCAGCCTGCAACTCAAATAAAAGTGTTTTTTCCCTGCCCCCTAATAAACGTCACCTAGTTTCATTTAAGTTTCTAGTAGTCCATGGTGCTTTAGAGATATGGGAGGTGTATAATTAGTGGGCCAGAAGTGTATTGTTGAATTGTTATTATCTGACCTCGGACCATCCGGCAAGGCTTTGGAACCAAGGGTGCCGGAAAATCGGTGGTGTACCTATATAAAACTTACTTAATATTATCAAATATCTTTTCTAACATTAATCCCAACTTATTCCCTAAAAATTTACTCGTTTAATATAAATTCCAGCATGGTCATACCAAGCTGAGAACACTGCTTCGTGTCCATTCAGCAAAGTTAAGCAACATTTGGTCTGGGTAATACTTGGATGGTAGACTGTCTGGGAACACCAAAGGCTGATGGCATTTAAACTAAAAGGACCTGACTGATGGCTTTGTAAGCTACCCTCGATCAAATTGTCTAAAAATCAATTACTATTATCAGCATTATTCGTGCAATATTTTTGTGTCAAGGTCTCAGTTTCCATATCCCAACACCTTATCTATTTAATTTTCTTGACAACCAGCTAAATCCAAGGTCCTTTCGACACAACTCTCAATGATCTTGTATTGCTAGGAGAGGCTTCAAGGCAGTATATAATATTCTGACTGTTCAGAGGAGCTGGGCATAAAGCAATGTCAACTCCAAACCCATTTTTGTTTTTCAGGGGTTACTTTTAAGTGCTACTCATGAAAAGGATTACAGCTTGACAAAAAGAGATTAAATCCTGAAATCCCATGCATGATTGACAATGTACCATGATTTACAGCATCTGCCAATCCTTCATGTCAGGGGCTGTCAAGTAATGTGCTGTTCAAATCATCTTTTCAACCAAAATTGGCATCTCTAAGCTATTTAAAGCGGACCCTCCATTTGGCTGTTCCCATTTGAAATAGGTTTAGAATAGTGGCCAAAACAGTTACCCTTACATCATCCACTGGAAAAAAGGAAGGGATGAAGGTCATTTGCTTCATGGTAGACAGCTCTTTTAATATTGGCAACTAACTAGGGATTCAAGCTTTTTGATAGGGTTCCTAAAATTGGAAGAGGTGATATATTAATATGACCCTTCAAACCTCCGTAAACAATCAGAGCCTCAAAGGAGTGAAATTTATGACTTATGAGGAGTAGGCAAGAAATCTGCTTACTGGTGTCCATGCCACCGTGCCCTAGTGTCTATTTTGACCCTAGGAAAGAAAATTTGGACAATGTGCCTTGTGGCAAATAACCTAGTGTATTTGAGTGTATTTGCGAACATAAGTTTCCTAAGGCTGAGTTGTGTATTAACACAGAGAATCCTGACTTGACATCTTAATGATCGGATAAAACTACTATATATACCTGTACAGTGACCCCTCGTTTAACGAACGCCTTGGTTAACGAAATTTCGGTTAACGAACTGCCTTCTATAAGGATCTTCAATTCGGTTAACGAACAAATATTCGGTTAACGAATTTCTTACAAACCGACCTCAACATGTTTTCGCTTGCACTGACCGGGCAACCAGCTTTAGTATCAGTCCGCCAATACATTAATCAGTTCTAGGGCTTAAATTCCATACTATTTTAGTAAATATCACTAAGTTTATACTATTCAATAATTTTGAAAGTTTAATATTAACTTTTTTAGTCATTTTAACAATTATTGAACATAAATGAAGGTAAAGAAACTAGTCTCTGGCGTGCCATCCAGCCTGTTAACACACCAGACAGGCGTTAGTCTCTCTCTGTTTTCAGTGGAGGTAACATCCTGCTTGAGACTCTCTTCAACTAAACGCTTTTTTTCTGTGTTTCCAAGCAAA
Organism: Homarus americanus; assembly: GCF_018991925.1. NCBI lineage: Eukaryota > Metazoa > Arthropoda > Malacostraca > Decapoda > Nephropidae > Homarus > Homarus americanus. Next base: position 16,303 of record NW_024746151.1, read on the forward strand.
TTATTGGTCATTTTGAAATATATTTTACATATTGACAATATATAATGCAGTGCAGTGTTGATTTAAAGAAAATAATCTTGAAATACACCAAGAGAACTAAAATTTTATGGATGAAATGGTGCCATGGGGTGACTTCTCTTCCACCCCAATGCCTTCTCTTCTTCCTTCTCCTCCACCCCCATTCTAATTCCCATCATCATCATCATCATCCAGGAGCCTTCTACATACACACCTCAAAGTAAGTGAACTTTTCTACCATTTTTGTTGAATTTAGGAAATTTTCGGTGAGCTGGAACCAATTACCCAAAAACCCATTGAAACAATGGTTTCGGTTAACGAACGACCTTCTGGAACGGATTGAGTTCGTTAAACGAGGGGTCACTGTAATTTAAATCTTAACCTGAATGGGTGAAAAGGCTAGTAAACATTTAGCTTACAGCAAAACCTGAATGGGTGAAAAGGCTAGTAAACATTTAGCTTACAGCAAAACAATCTGTATGTTCAGTATGGTAGTATACAGTATATCTGCCACCAAGCCTTACAAGATCCCCAAGCAATGGCAGCTCTTACAGGGGGCGTTAGCAGTGAGAAATTTCTCAATTCACTTACGAACCCCTTTGGCAATAAAACAAAATATATGTATTAACACTTAGCATTATGCCAGTCTATCAACAATACACCTGGCAAACTCACTCACACTGACTGAATATGTATGCCTCAGCGATATACTCCTGTACTGTACCTGTATTATTTTAATCAATAATGGAAGAATTTCTTAATTTTCTAAGATATCTAAATTATTGTCAGTTCATAAATTAGGTATAAGCATACTGAAGTTAGAATTTTGTAGTTAAAAATAGAAAAATGCAGTCTTCATATAATTTAGCAAGTACACAAGTGGAGTATACTGTGCATATATCACACCAACAGGCTCTCCACAAACTTAGTAACATAAATGACTGAGAAATTGGAATGACAGTGTTAAACTTAAATTAATTTGTGGATTTGCATACATAAAATAATAAAGGTGTCTTTGATGAGATTCCGGTTACTAAAATTATATTAACTAAAAAAAAGAGGACCTAAAACTCCTAAAGTGACTTTGGTTTCTTATTTACTTACTTTAAGAGGAATTGCAATATTCCAAGGTTCACCACCCAGCTTGCAGTTTATTTGAATTGCTACCTTTGTTGCAACAGACATCAGGCGTTGTTTCTTTAATAATGTCCGGCTTAGAATGCACTGAAATCCAAAGAAATAATTACACATTATAGCTCTGAATTTATCTGTCTAAAGGTTTATGTAATTGTTTTAGTAAAAATAAGTTGAGCTAATTTGTACTCAGGACAGCATAAAATATCCCAAACTACAGTACATGGCACCTACAGTATAATTGTCCCAACTAACCCAAGCTTTTTCTTTGATATTGACATTAGAATGCCTCTCATTTTTCAACAAGAAGCACCAAATACTGTCAGTTACTCGTGTTAATTCACTGACCTGACTGGCGATGCCCATTTTAATGGAGAGGTGACGCTTCACAGCATTATATCGATCAGCACGGTTGTTTGATAGAAGTATCAACACAAGCTGCTTTCCTACACATTGATTGAACACACCGATATACTCATGAACACTATCACCTTGCAAACCAAACCTGGAAATGGAAAAATATTTCTTTTAAACTGTAAAGCACACACTTATTAACATAACTGCATGGATTGTGAGCTTAGTTAAGGAGAGACTTAACAAACACTGGTACCTTTTGGAGCCAGGGTACACCCACTAAAAAATTATTCGGCACCCGTGTCATATTGTACCATGCCATAAGTGAGTCGAATAATTTTTAGTGGGTGTACAAATACCTCGCCCGCTCCTCCTTGCGTCTCACACTGAGCAAGAGAGAGCAGGCAGACCCATATCACTTGCTACCCAGTGAACACCTCACTTAAGTGTTCTCCTATAAGTGCACAAAGACAGAGAAGGTACAATATACTCTCAACTGAACTCAGTACCTGTGAAACTATATTTTTCTACAATAAAGAAAAACCAGCCACTTACTAGTTCCAGAACTAATACAAGGCATATATATATTTGTGTGTGATATAAATCTATAAAAAAAGGACCAACACAGCGAGATAAGGTCCAAGGATGTTCGCTAGATACTAAATCGCGATACGTAGATATATACATGTAATCAATGGGGAAAATAGGGTTAGGTTCTGGAGGCCAATAAAGGTGACTAAACTTGACATAAACTGGTACAGTCTAAAGTTAGCAAAATATAAATTGCATTGCTGTAATCCTTGCAAGACAGCAGATAATCTATAGACATATTTTGCACGAGACAAAAATTTTAGTCCTTTGTACTAAAATGTACAAAATTTTTACTACATTTTTTATGTCTATTGCAAACTATAGCATGTTTATATTCAAATTAATCACTATCTTACAAGAATTCCAGCAATGTTAAATATTTCCTATTATGTCATTTCATTGAAATTTAATAAGAGAAAAACATCAACTCCCCCTATACAGGTATGACAGATAAATAAATACCACTAGGTAATGGTTGTTTGCGCTCCTGCCCAGCTGTCATAAAAAATCAACTCCACTCCGACTTCCGGTAAGGGTGACTGTGGTATTAAGCTTAAAGTTTTTATCTTATAAAATGACACAGACTAAAGTTAGCAGAAAATAAATCCATTGCTGGAATCCTTGCAAGACAGCGAATAATGTGAATATAGACATCATATATTCTGCAAAAGAGATAAAATTTTTAGTCTTTTAGAGTACAGAACATTTACGTACTGTACAGTTTTTCAACTCGTATTTTTGGGGCAATTTAAGGGATTTTTAGGAGGGTTTTTGACTTCATACAGTTTTTGGCTTTGTGAGGTCCCAGGAACATAATCCCATGTAAGTTGTGAGTCTACTACAAATAAATTTATCGCTATATATGCAGCATAGGAAAATTTCTATAATTTTGGTAGCCGCGATATAAAATAATCGTTGTATAAAGTCGCTATATACCCCGACACTACTGTACTGTATTTCGGTACCAAAAAATTAAATAGATTATGATGGAAATGCATCATTTAGCTACACAAAACATTAAATTGAATTAATATTTAAATAATGATTGAAAGTTTTTGATAAATGAAGGAGATTTACTGATAATTAAGCCACAAATCATAACTTATGTATTATTCATAATGATCTACATAACTTACATAGCTGGATTCTTAATCATCATTCCCATGGGTGCTCCAACACGTTGTACACTGGACAACAACTCACGTGCATCAGTAGCGAACTTCAGTGGGAAAACAACTGCCCAATTGTCAAGTCCAACAGGTAAATTGAACTTCAGACCTGAAAATTTAAACAACTTACTACTTCTTAATCTCTCATATATACTGTATTTAATGTTTCTGTCTGTGTGTGTGTACGCATTTGTCAACCCATCACCCCCCTCCCAGACACATGATCTCCACATATTTGATAAAACTTAATAAGTAATACAGTAGTACCCCTTAACGCGGTCAACTGAACCCACAGGGTAACGTGTTAAGTGAAAACTGCGTTAAGTGAACAACAGAACATATGGGATTAATTCCAATAGAGACTGGCCGGACCCCCAAACTCTACTTTTTCGGACACAATACCTATGTTCTAGTAAAAATAACATCTTAATTTTATGATGGTACATGCACACAATTAATACTTAAGAGAAATAGAGAAATAGAGTCGCCAAGTTAATGTCCATTCAAACAATGGACTCAACTCCCCCCTCTTCTCACACTACACTCGCTGGCTCTTCCCTCTCTGAGAAATTTTGGGGGGAAAACCACTGGATTTTAATAAATAATACCTCAAACTAAAGTTAGGATAATATAATTGACATTGCTGGATTCCTTGTAAGACCAGGAATATTTTGAATATAAATGTCATATATTTTGCACAAAAGATAACATATTTACTCAGAGTAAACATTATATCTAAAATTCGTATGTCTAATGCAAAATCTATGATGTTTATATTCAAAAGGATCATCAAATTGTAAGAATTCCAGCAATGTAAATTATATTCTGGCTGGGTAATTTGTATGAATTTTATGAGCTAAAACAAATATCTTTAGTTAATAATAAAAAAAATATTCTTCACGACACTATCTGTCAATCAAAGTACCCCACCTTGCCTCCCCCCCTCTTCCAACCGCGCCAGATGGTCAGTCCTTCCCAACCCTCCCCCCCACCTACCATCAACCCTCCCTACAAGAGAAATGTAGGGTGAAAAAACTAAATTTTAACATTTAGTAATAAATAATACAGTAAAAGTCCAAAAATCCGGATGCCAAAAATCCGGACCACCTGAGAATCCGGACTTTTGGAAAACTAATTATTTTTTTTTTAGCGGGCTTTTGTGTGTGCGCATGCGTGAGCGCCACAGCTGCACAGCGACAACAAGCGACCACGTGGTCTCCACTTTAAAACGAGCAATCAAACTGTGACAACATACCGTATATACTCATCTATAACCCCCCCCTCGTTTATCTATCGACCCTGATTTTTTGACCAAGAAATCGTTAATTTATGATATTCCTCGTTTATAGTTCGACCCACGTTTTTGAGGGTAAGCGAACAACAAAACCTTCAGTAAAAACGCTCTACGTCCTATAAACTGAAACACGAGTGTCGAAGGCAAATTGTTTACCATTTATTATTACAACACTTTACACTGAAACGCAGGTAGTTTCAACAAAAATATTGTATATTTCCATTCAAGTACAGTACTCCCTCTTTATTGACGGATTTTTTATCGACGGTTTCGATTATCGACGGATTTTTATTTTGGCTTTATTTGAACTCTGCGGGCCTTGTTTGTACTTTCGCCGCTAGGCGGCACTAGTGGCGTGACTAGCGTCTACCCGCGGCCCGCCTGACTGGTCAGGCTTTTAATAAGCCTCAATCATCACACTTGTATATACTGTACACTGTATTGTTTACTGTAAGGACCGATGTTCACTTCAATAAATGAAATCGTAAGTTTGCTAGTATTTTTGTCCACTTATTATATTATTATTTATACACTATTATTTAAGGTTATGTGTAAAGGAAACGCATTAATGCTTAAAGGTACATTTATTCAACATATGCTAATAATAGTTAGAAAAATTACGTAACCATCACGGTATCGACGGTTTCTTTATCGACGGCCGTCTACAGAACGTAACCCCCGTCGATAAAGAGGGAGTACTGTATTTATTCAAGTCAATTAGGAGGGAATATTATTGTAATACAACAGTTTTTTAACTAAACCATTCGAAAAGCGATTACGGTAACATCTTTTGAACGAAAGAAAGCGAAAGTCATTGCTTTCGTCACGATTTTATCCCACTTTCCACTTTAATACGTACGTAATTTCAGCAAAAATATTACATTTCCGTGAATGTATTATATCAAGCACGGTATGAATAGAATATCATTGTAATATAACAGAATTTTAACCGAAAACTATTAAAAAAACGAGTAACATCTCAAGAACATCGGAAGCTTAGGTAAAGTCTTTTGTTTTCGACATGTATTTTATCCTATTTTACATTGAAATACATCACGTTTCAGCAAAACTACTATTTATTTCCGAGAATATATTCATTCAGGCGCAGTTTAGGTAAAATATACGTGTGATGTAATAGTTTTTTAACTGAAAACGATTCGAAAAACACGTACCCTCTAGCCCTGTTCAAGGAGAGGACTGGGAGAAGCTGTTTGGTGCTGCAGACGATGACAAAGAAAATGATTTTGATGGATTTTAATGAAAATATTCAGAAATATGGTATCGTAGTATTTATTCAAGTCAATTAGGATAGAATATTATTGTAATACAGTACAACAGTTTTTTAACTAAACCATTCGAAAAGTGATTACGGTAACATCTTTTGAACGAAAGAAAGCGAAAGTCATTGTTTTCGTCACGATTTGATCCCACTTTCCACTGTAATACGTACGTCATTTTAGCAAAAATATTACATTTCCGTGAATGCATTATATCAAGCACAGTATGAATAGAACAATATTTTGAGTCCTACTCTTTCCATTTACAGATTACTGTACAAGCCCATAATAATGGCTCCTAAAGTAGATAAACTTCGTTGTGTGAAGAGAAAGAAGAACACGTTGAAATTGAGTGACAAAC